>NC_134141.1:23743437-24057500 GCF_033958435.1 Carettochelys insculpta | reverse complement strand
CCACTTATTTCTTAGCACACCATCATATTTTCTGCTCAGTCCATATTATACAGAGGTTTTGCAAGACTTTTTAACAGTTCTAATTTCTCTATCTCCATGTCCTCAGAGACTTTAAAGTCATAATCATGTACTCCAGTGGTTCCCAACATTTTTCTGTAACATGGCACACTTCTGTGAGAAGAAAATTCCACAGCATGCTCCCTTTTCTCAGCTGAATTGGTTGCTCATAAATTGCCTCTCCCCACCAGCCTGTTGGAATGGGGATGCAGCATTTAAACTGTGTCCCAGCTCCAACAGGTCAGGCCCTCCCTTCCTCCCCTCTTGCCACAGCAACCTTACTGCTTGATTCCCAGCTGTGCGGAGCCATCCATTTCCCTCAATGATGGCCCTGTAAAGCATGTCTGTGAGGGGAAATGGACAAAATTACATGGCGCACTTAGTTCTCATGCACACCAGTGTGTTGTGGCACAAACTGGTTGAAAACCACTGATCTAGTCTAACCTCCTGCACATTGCAGCCCAGATCCTCACTCCTGTAATACATTCCTAATCCCGGCTGAGCTACCAAAGTCCTCAAATCATGGTTAAAGACTTCAATTTACAAATAATCCACCATTTACACTAGTTAAACCTGCAAGTGACACATGCTGCAGAGGAAGGCAAAAAAATTAAAATTTAACCTATTTATATTCCCCATTAATGTTATAAAAAATCTAACCAGCTTTCTACAGCCAGGCGAGAAGGCCCAAATCCACCAAGTTAATGAGAGTTTAGGCTTTAAATTCAAGGGAATCTGGACTACTGGAAAGAGAAATACATTGTCCAAAACAAATCATGGATGGACATTATAATATATAAAATCCAAGATAGAAAGGTCTAGCCATATGAAGAAGGAATAATTGCATTTGGTGCAAAGTGGACCTGTCAAGATGAAGCTTATTTAGCCACGTTGAGGTAAAATAGATTTTGTAAATATCACCATAAACTGATAGTAACATAATCAAACCTTTAGATGTGAATTTGGTTTGCTTGAACCACCATGTGATTATATGTCTGTAGACCTTTTTCTCTGTCCCACTTTTTCTGTAAGTTATCTGATTTGTCCCTTTCTGGCTAAAATTAGGCTCTGATCTTGCAAAGATTCACATATGTGTTTGTCAGTCATCTTAATTGACATGATTTCAAATCTTTGCAGGACATGCAGCTTCATCTGTGTAGTGCCAAGTCAAGTTTTGGGTGCAATATATATACAATACCAATAATCAGTGTTTCCTTTAGTTTTTGCATAAGTGTATGGAATAAATTTTGTTATGTACACAGAGATTTGTGGATATGTACCCCCAGTAGAAATACATGATGCTGGCTGTGGGCACTCTGCTAATCAGCTGGGTGGCATTTGAATCTCTCCTGGGTGGCTGAGAACACTGGTAAAGACCATACTGAAATGAGTTGGAACGTGACTGCAAACTTCAGACTAGTTATTCTCTGAAACAAATCGTGTTTAAATTCATCTCTCATTGAGACAGCTTATTTAGAGGTTTATTTGCTAAGGAGAAAAAAGATGTATAAATGACTTACCACTTTTATTCAGCAGTTGAGAGCCAGTTACTACTATACAGTAGGGTCTCAATGTTCACGAGGGTTCTGGGTTCAGAACCCTTGCAAATATTGATTTTTGCAAATGTGTGTGTGGTGGGGATGGGGGCTCAGAGCCCTGGGAAGCAGCAGTGCTGGTGCTCCCTGCCCTGGTGCAGCATTGGCTGCTGGTGCTCCTGCCTTGGGGCCCTGGGGAAGCCGCAGCAGCCGCCAGCTTTCCCTGCCTCGGAGCCCCGGGGAAGCAAGGCCACTTACGAATAATTGAATTCTCCTATGTGGCAAACGCGAATGGCGAGACCTTACTGTACTTCAGTGTAATCAAATGGGAGTTTGTATGAGTTTTTAATTGACTGGTATTTACATATAAAATATCAGGTAATGAAAAAGGCAGGGTTGTGGGAAGTTACCTTATTACTCCCAGGAAATAAGAGCCAAACCCACAAATAGATTGGTAAAGAAATTTGCTGTCTTAGTTTCCCCCATTGCAAAAGTTGCATCCCAAGTGCTTTAGGCTCTCAGCAATTATGGCTGAGTGACTGATGTGGAGAATTTCATTTCAATTACAAATTATACAGATAGTTTTATCAACTCATCCCATCTCGTTAATAGCTTCAGAAAGACAAAAGATGCTCATAAGTCTTGCTAATCTTGTCTCAGTATCAATCAGAAGTAACACGGATATTGGGGTTAATTTTGTCTGACACTATTTCACCAGGAGGGACACGCGCACACAATATATATATATATATGCATATCTCATAGAACTGGAAGGGACCTCAGGAGGTCATCCAGTCCAGTCCCCTGCCCTCTTGACAGGAACAGGCATAATTCCTTTTTTTTTTTTTTTTTTTTAAATCTATTTGCCCCAAATGGCCCCTCAAGGATTGAACTCACAACCCTGTGTTTAGCAGGCCAATGCTCAAACCTTTAGTCAGGCACTCTCTTGTCTGGCAACATCCATTGTCCAATATGATTTTAGTTACCTGGATAGGTGTTGCCAAGTTTTCTGTGGTCGCTTAAAGTTTGTTCAACCTGTAGTTTCAGATCATATATCTGTTGGAGTGGGGGAAAAGATTTTTATCCAACTGCTTTGAAATTAACATATTTTGATTTAGCTTTCTTGGTTCATTCACCTAGTTGAACTGTTAGGAAGATATTTAACATTCTCTTGATCATAAAGTCTGTGATTGTTCTTTGTCAGATACAGAGACGCTGATACTCCCATGTAAACACTTAACACCAGTGCAAAATGAGTGCAATGTATTACCATTCTAATTTGGTAACATTTTGCTTTCACTTTCCATCGAAGTCAATGACTGCTCAACATGCAGAGCAATGAAAAACATGACCCACCGACCATTATTAATTATAGCTGTTACTCACAGGCACATAAAACTCAAGAGCAAAAATGCTTGCTGGCTGTGTAGGTGATGCTTTAGGGAGAATCTATAAAACTGTGTTTAGGTGAACAGTATCAGTCCATATTTATGAACATTCATTGACCTAGGTTGATTTTCATGGGAAGTACTAGGGGCCACCCTTACTCTGCTTTAATTTCACTCATGGTTCTAGACAAACCTTTCACAGAGACCTGTGTTATTGCCTAATATTTCTGTCTTTAGGGACTGTATATTGCTGCTAGGATGAATTTTGCATGACTGCTTACAGTAAGGCTTTTTGTTGTTCCAGAACTGAATCATGTCAAAACATCTTGAGTAATGGTTTGCTATGAATAAAATACCCACTCCCGTTTCATGGCAACAAGTCTGTTTCCAGCACTTGCCATCTGGTAGTTCATTTTTCTGTTACTTACTCTCAGCTAGTTTTGTTCATTAGCTAGCATTAGTCATTCCCATCCATTTTTACTTCAGTATCTCTGTGACATTTCCTTTATGGTTCATCACAGGTTTCTATATGTTTGGATTATAAACCACCTGCAGGTGTTCAACTGATGGAACTGCCTGACCACACCAAATATGTTTTTTTACCAAAAAAAAAAAAAGGGAGGTATGGGGAGAGGGGTTGCTTTATGTGACATGTCAAATGTAGTTATTGCTAAGTATTTATTTTATTGTAGTGTCCTAAGGTTCCATGGGAGTTAAGTGAACATTCAGAAATCAGACATTATTTAAAAAAATCAGGTTTTTCAGTTCAAGTCTTTGTTGTTTACAGTTCTTAGATTGTCTTCAGGGAGACCCTTATTTATATTTTTTCATTAAATACAACTAGCTCATAATAACCAAGTATCCAGGTACTTACTGGTCCATGTAAAATCATGGGTGGTATTTTTGGTTTTGTTTTATTTCTGTTCTGTTGTCCTGGTCCTTCTTTTGCCTGCTCCATCTTATCATTTGTTACATCTGCTGCTAAATCTTGTCTAAGGACTGATCAACGTACAGTTTTTGTACCACTTTCACTATACCAGCTTAGGAATTAGAGCAGTAAAGTTGCACAGCCCCGTAATGTGGCTGTAATTGTGCCAGTATAAAGTTGCTTAAAAAGTATAACTTCATCTTCTAGGGCGAGGCTTACCAGTTAACCTATAACATCCCTAATTCTAATGCTTCTGGGGTAGCGAGGTGGATCCCCCTCATACTGCTGTAAGTGTGAATGAGGCATTTGTGATCTGTTCTGTGGTGTGCACCTCAGCACCATCTCGATTTGGTGGTTCTTGGATTTTGCATTTTGTAGAGGAACTATCTGTATCTTCTATGAGTTGGTTGAACACACTGAAGGGCAGACCCCTTCCTACAGAGAATGCAGTATCCCAGGACTTCTCACTGGATCGTCAACCAAATATTTAGGACATCACAAGTGACCCACAATAAAGACAGTGAGTCCTGATGTTCGTTTAGTTGGCCTGCAGTCTTGATGTGTGAATCCCAAAAGGCTCCCTGGATCTGAAACGGGAGTGGAAGTGAACTGAGATTGTGGTGTATCGGCCGATCACAAGCGGCCACGATCTCTTTATGCTTCTGGACCACATATTGGCTGGCATGATGCTTGCCAAAACTGGGAGACAGATTACTGGCATTGATTTGAGAGAGCTGCTACCAGTCATGAGAATGGCATTGATGTCAGTGTATGTGAGAATGGTGTGGGAACCCCTGCACCAAACTTGGTGCACGACACTCCACTGGTGACAAACAAGGGCACATACTGATGTTTGAAATGTGCATGTATCACATGTTGGGCTGTGTCAGCAAACTCCTGAATCGTGTGAACCCTTGTTTTGTTAGGCATTGGCAATAGCTCAGCATCCGTTTGAGAATAACTCCAGGGTGCCACGAACTGTGGTCATGCAATAAAGGCATACCTCAAAAGTTCACTTTAGATGGTACTGTAGCCTCTTGGTTGTTCCAGTGCAAGGCTGAGATGAATATTTTCAGTGTGTTCGGCCTCGGTCGCCAACCACTGATATCTGGATCAACTGTCTGGAGGTTGTTGTTCTTAACCTCTCTGTGGCCTTCAGAGAGAACACTTTGGGTTGCTAGCATCATATCATTTGCATAGATGAATTTACAGGATAATGTGACCTCAATGTCACTGATATACTGATTGAACAGTGTAGGCACTAAAGTGTATCCCTAGAGCTGGAACCTAAGAAACCCAGTACTGCTAGTACTGCTAGCAGAATTGTTGTATTCTGTCATGAAGTGTGAAGGTGAATTCTGGAACTATGCAAATGGCAGTGATAGATTTGTTCCTGACTATATATGGTGCCTGGATTCACTCCTCATTAGAAGCTACAGGTATGAGGTGGATTCGTTTGCTTAGTGGACCATGAGTACTGATTTCCAAGTTAGACCTGGGAAGTGAGGTGAAACAGATGTTTTAATACAAGCCCATTTCTGCTGTAAAGTAGTAAGCATTTAACAAAATCGGATGTTATAAAATTCTTACCATTTAGTGATCATGTAATGTTAATATGATATGTGCATACCTGTAGAAAATGTCATATATCGCCATTTCAGTATTTTGTTTTTCTCCTCAGATTGTGTTTTTGGAGAAGGCAGATCAACAAGAGCAACTAGCTAAGAAGTGGGGCTTCAAAGCATCTGATATAAGAGAGCTTAGTAATAAGTATGTATTGATTTTGAGTTCATTTAGTTGTTTTGGTTTCAATTTGTTCCCTGGATGACTAAAATATTACGCAAGTGTTTGCACATATGGAGGTGTGAGGGAGTGGAGAGAAGAGGGCTGACATTCCAGGTCTGAGAGAAAACCTCTGGGCCCATCTAACTCTGCTCTGCTTTACTTGCAACCAGTGCCAGGCCTGGAGGGAGGAAAAAAGCAAGGTGCCTAGCTCCATTTGGGGGCTGACTTGCAGGGAGACAGGAGGAGGTTCAGTGGAGGAACCAGAGTCTTCCTGCTCAGCAGCCATGGGAGCACACAAGCCCCCACTTTATCCCTCTGGGAAAACCGAGGAACCCCCTGAGAGACCCCAACCAAGGAGAAATGTGGACTTTTGGGGCCACACCCCAAACTTAAGAAGTAGTAATGGAGTGGTTCAGGAACCCTGGGCCAGGACCACAGGGGCCGTGACCTCCTTTCCCCCCAATTTTGACCTGCCTACTCGCTGACCTAGCTACTAGGCTACCCAGCCATCTGGGACCTGGCCATAGGATGCACACTCCTGTTAGTTTTTCTGGGGGGTTGCATGTATTAGGTATTTTGGATTGGGACCTAAGCATGGACAGTGAATGTGCTTTTTCATTCTATGAGTGGGGAGCTTAGTAATGAGTGAATTGTGCTAGCCGATTCATATCTCACAGATTAAAAAAGACATATTTAGGCTTTACAAACAACTTATGTTTTTTATATCTGCAGACAACATTCTCTTTTTTCAGTAGTTTATGCTTATATTCCCTTGTCCATTTTGTTGGCAGCAGGCTGTGCCAGTGGATACTGGCTGAAAAATCCACAGTTGAGTTCATAAGTATAGCTAGCACTTCACCGTGAAATACTGGCTCAGCTGCCAATTAGCACAAGGTCTGTTTTTCATTAGCTACCTGTCTGATAAGACTGAGGGAAGCATTTCAAAATATGACATGTGTACATTTCACACGACTGAGCAGTGTTGAGCACATAACAGATGCAAACAAAATTCAGCTAATATTCATCCAAATTCAAACATGAATTTTGATTCAATCATATTCTTGTGTTTCTGTCTGAGAACATTCAAAGTGTTATTATTCTTTTTAAAATAGTAACAGACAAGCATATTTGAAAGTACAATGCTTGACTATTTGGCAAATATGAATTTTGAGTTGTATATTTAATTATAATATTCAAAATAATATTATAATATAATATAATATTCAATAATATAATATTCAAAATATTATGTAGGTTTTTTACACACATCACCAAATCAGGAGGCAGAAACTGTAACTTGTGACTTATGGAATAAACCAACATAGAGAAAATTTCAAAAGTTTGAAAATAATATGTTCTTAATTAATAATAAACAAACTATTCATAGAGGAAAGTTCGTGAAGAAATGCACAAATAATTTAGAAGAAATAGATCAGACTTTCACAGTTCGTTAATGTTATTTCATAATCAGAAAAAAAGTGAAACTCAGAAACTACATTATTATGAATTATTCACTCAGCTCCATTGCCAAATGCATTTTTCTTGAGCTGGAAGAAATATTTATATCCCTAGAAGTTAGTTTCAGAGAAAATAGCAATCTTATGAGACTACAGGTGGGGCCAATTATTTATTTTCTACTACTTTTAAAATATTTGAAATCATATTTACTTTTAATTCCTGGCAGAGTGCAGTACTGAGCCCATCCAGTGCTGGAAGTCCAGCACAGGCAGGCCTGGGTCTTGGGCTTTGCTCTAAGTACACGTGCTGTCAAATATTCAGGACATTAGTCGTGATGACAGGGGTGTCTCAGAGTGCCTGATGCTACATACAGTAAAAGGGTTTACTTTCTTAGGGCTGGTCTACACTCGAAAGGAAATTCGACCCAAGTTATGCAACTCCAGCTACAAGAATTGCATAGCTGGCGTCTACCTACAGCATGTTCCTAGTAGGTGCTCTAAATTGAACCTGGGAAGATCAACCATGACAGCATCAATCTTCCCCTTTCTGTGGGAGCATCCTTAGTAGACCTCTGTACTTTGTATGATGAAAGTCAGGGAGCTATCAAATAAGTATGTTGTACAAAACAACACGTTAGTTTTTAAGAACAGTTATTGAAAAATCCAGACACACTAAAATGGTTTGTTCGTTTGTTTTTCAACAGTGAATTCTTCATGCCAGGAATGGTTGATACACATATCCACGCACCTCAGTATGTGTTTGCAGGATCAAGAGTGGACCTACCTCTGTTGGAGTGGTTAAACACATATACATTCCCAACAGAAATCAAATACAAAGATAATGACTTTGCTGAAGAGGTCTACACCAGAGTTGTAGTAAGTACAGGAAATATCTTCTACCTACTGTTATAAGGTAAAGTACACATTAGCAAACTGTGTCAGCCTTCTGAAACTCTCATTACAACTCAAAAACAAATAAAATACTACCATTTAAATGGCATGGGAAATAAATAGATTAGGAATATTGTCTTTGTTCAAGATTGTCTCCCAAGAATATCCCTTTCTAGTGCTGATGTCAAGCAGTATAATTAGGGATGGGCAAACCCAGTAAAGTCCAAGGTATTCTTAGCTTCTCTTTTTTAGGGTTTTAGTGGTTTGCAAAGCTGATTCAGGTTTAGTAATAAAGTACAAGTAAAATAACTACAGTGTAGTTCCACTGAAACTGTAATGTGAATTTAAATGTTTCTTACTGCACAAGTCTGTTTCTTGAAAGTATCAGCTTTGTGGACTTTATCAATATGAATTTCTCAATGAAACAGCATTTAATCTATGACGTTGTCTCACCTTGATTAGCAAATGTATTTTTACATAAGTAGGTAGTTTGCTAAAGAGATACCACTGTGATGGGGACTGATGTAAGAATGTTGATAGCCCTTTATATCATGTATATTATCAAGATAGACCCTAATTAAAAGTCCATAAATTTGAATATGAAACAGTTGGGAAATTCTTACTTAAGGTTGTCTGTGGATAATTTGCTTGAATTTATGCTTAACGTATGTGTCTTTTTGCCTAGTTGCTTACGTGAGAACTCGTTTAATTATGTGATAGACATCAATTATTGTAGAAATCACCTATCCTAGATTCCAGGTTCTTGTGCCAAGTTAAGTCAACACAGATCAAGTCAATGCACAACCGCAAGCCTAAGAAGACAACATTTGTATCAGAGAGACTGTACCTAGTGTAACAGGGTCAGGCCCAGCAGACCATGGTAGGAAGGTGGAAGGGCAGTTCAGGATGCAGCCCCAGCTCAGGAAAGAAGGGAGAGAACTTATTAAGCACCCAGGTGAATGCAGCAAGGAGGGACTGCAATTAATGGCCAGCTGCTCTCATCACTGTCATGCAGGCAGGGCTTTTAAAAACCATCCCAGTCAGAGAAGGAAGGGGGAGGTGAGAGAGGAGGTGGAAGAAGCAGGGAGGTAGTTCAGAGAGAGGGAATGAACAACATAGACAAAAAGGTGGGCAGCGTTTGGAAAAGACAGCAGAAGGGGAGGAACTAGCTCCAAGCAGCATTGCCTGGACTCCCCTTCCTCGCACAATTGAAAGCCCAAAGGGTGGCTGAGGGGTAGAACTGCTCAGCCAGCCCAGCCAGAGGTGGGTGCAGCCTAAACCCCCTCTCCCAGCCAGAGGGAGAGGCGCAAGTCTCTGGCAAGACACTGGGGGGGTATGCTGCCCCGCAAGCTACAGTTACTCTGATTTTACCCGAACCTTGGGAGATTAATCACAGAGAGAGAGCCGTGTTAGTCTGTATCTTCACAAAACAAAAAACTGGTCCTGTAGCACTTTACAGACTAACAAAACAATGTATTAGGTGATGAGCTTTCGTGGGACAGATCTGAAGAAGTGGGTCTGTCCCATGAAAGCCCATCACCTAATAAATTATTTTGTTAGTCTGTAAAGTGCTACAGGACAGCGGTTTTGTTTAATGAGAGATTAGATAGTGTATTGTCAGCATCACATGTTGGTCTCTCGTGTGGAGGCCTCACAGCAGCTTCTTGAGGAGAGGACTAGTCCCTGAAACAGCTGTTGAGATTATTCTTGCGGTTCACCATTGAGGGAAGACGTGAATCAAAAGGATCCATTGTGGGATGAAGGGAACTATTACAATTTACAATATGTATCAGCCCAGATCAGCCGAAGTTTTCCCTTTTAATACATTAATAAGAATCTGCAATGAAATTAGTTTGTTTTTTCCCTGCTTCTTTTAGAGTCCCATAAGTGCAAAATTCCTTAGAGCCACCTTGCAAATTAAATCCACTGATTGTATGTTCTGTCATTTTGGCGGTGTCACTTTTTTCATACAACTGAAAATTGAATTCTTTTTATAGAGAAGAACACTAAAGAATGGCACGACTACCGCATGCTACTTTGCAACAATTCACACAGCTGCTTCTTTGCTACTTGCTGAAATTATAGGTAAGTACATGAGTGAGTTTTCAGAGTGAGATCAGCTGAAATGATAGTTTGCTCTGATCAATGGGGCTATGCTGATTTACACCAGTTGAGATTCCACCCCTCTATTCTCTCCCTGAAAACCAGCTGTCCTCACTCAATTATTCTGTCCCTTTCCCACCACACAGCCATCCCGTTTATCCTCTGCTCCATCAGATGCCACCACTGCTACCTCATGTCCCCAAACAGTAGCAGCTCTCAAATCTGCTAGTACTACACTCACCTCTCTATGTGACTCTGCTGCTCCTGCTCTCTTGGCGTGTGGGTACCAGAAGACTCTATGCCTGAATGGCAGGAGAAATAGTCAATATGTTCCCAGGCATAGGAGTTGGGGCTTAGGCCAGTGATCTTCTCTCACCCCTCAAGTCTAGAGAGAAGGAGATACAGCAGGATCATCTCTCCAATCCACAGGGAAAGCAATTATGTCAGTTCTATTGTTTTATTGCAAAGCTTGTGATAACATGGAATTGTTCTTCAATCCTCAATTTCTGGAATCAAATGATTTTGTGAGAATCTCAGCTTTAGTTTTTAAAGTAAGCATCTAACCCTGCTATTTATGGTGAAGACTTACAGAGAATGAACTCTAAGGGTAAGAAACCTGAAAATAAACAAACATTGCGTCTTTTTTCCCTCTAAGTCTCATTGTTTTAAAGCTCATTGATCATTTTTAAAGCCAGTCTCATGGTGGGTTTTTAGGCTGTACTCATGATTTTTGAATGCTTGGGATCATCAGTCCTGAGAGAGAGGGAGCCATGATCTCCAATCTCCACTCACCCAGGTTTTGCAGGTTAGGGGAGAACCAGAATTTTCTCCTCCTCTCTAATTAGGCGTGGGGAAGTGGAGTTTTTGCACACATAAGCAAAATGTAAACGGGTTTTCACTTGCAAATGTTATGTGAATGTGAAGATCAAAACGTAGAATTGATTCTGTTTGTTCTAATGTCCAAGGACTGAAATGTCCATGGGTAGATGCTTGTATGGCACTTGCCCATACAGTTACTGCATCCAGATGTGCACATTACAGGACTTGCACATGTCATGTTGTTTGTCTTCCATTTTCATAAGGACCAAATTTGGCTTCGATTCCAATTAAAAACAAATTTGAATAGTAATTTATTTGAACTGAACCCTCCAGACAGCATATGGTAGATTTGTTCTGATAGATATATGCAATAAATGTGGAATAGTCTCTTGGCTCTTTCTTCAGTACCAAGGAACATTAAGCATTTGAACTTGTGTGGAATGAGTGAAAGGGGCCATTCCTGTTAATTTTACATGTGTCTCACTTCCTGTCTCGTAGAGATCCCTTGCAATGGAGCAAAATAATGTGACCAACAAAATTTTCTAAGTGCGAAACAGTGAGGCTGTGGCCACACTTGGTCAAAACTTCGAAATGACCATGCTAATGGCCAAATGGAAGAATACTAACAAGATGCTGAAATGGATATTCGGTGCCTCCTTAGCATGCTGCCAGCTGTGGCACTTCAAAAGTGCTGCTTTCAAATGTGTGCGGCTCGGCTAGATGGGGGTCCTTTCAAAAGGACCCCACAGATTTTGAAATCCCCTTATTCCTGTCAGCTGCAAAAAGGACCCCTGTGTAGCTGATTTGCGTGCATTCGAAAGCTAATATTCATTTCACTGCCTCATTAGTATTCTTCAATTTGGCCATTAGCATGTCCATTTTGAAGTTTTGGCCAGGTGTAGCCACAGCCTACATGTTTAACTTTGCTGAGATAAGCTCTAACTGGAGAATCATTTTCACAAATGCCCTGTTCCTATGTGCATTCATCATAATTACAAATGCAAATATCAGTACAGGTTGAATCTGAAACCTGGAATTTTCTGATCCAGCAATATTCATGGCCCAGCAAGACCACAGATGTTACTGGACCAGAGAGCCCCAGTGGCTGGGAACAGGGGCGAGCTGGGAGCCCCTGCTAGGCTGAGTTGGTGGCCGACCAGGAAGCCAAGGAGCCAGAAAATGGCCTGTGCTGGCAGCTGGGAGTGGAGACAAGGGGCTGGAGGCCAGGAGGGGAGTACTGACCTCCCCTGCTTTGGCAAAATCCCTGGTTTGGGACCTCTCAGCTCCCAAGGGTGCTGGACCAGGGAGCCCAACCTGTAGACAGTTGTATGATGGCTTTTGCACATGGATGCTCAACTTTCCTTTCTCAGTATGTATTGCTATTTAGTCTTGATTAAAGGACTGATATCATTTTCTAGAAGCAATAAAAAAATAAAAAAGGCAGTGGAGTAACACAGAGATGCTCAAGTGGCTCACAGCCATATCTGATTATTCATTATTGTGTGGGATCTTAAGTTTGAGGGCACGTGGGTCTTAGGCCTATATCATAAAGGGACACGGACTCCAACTCAGTTATGAATTCTCTCATATGATAGTTAAATGAAAATGCCTCAGGATGTGAGGGCACATGACATGTTTCTCATGGCTGATCTTTCCAGAGAAGACTAAATACTGCTTTGTTTAAAGATGCAGGTTCCTCATTTCCTTTTACGTCACAGAAAGTATATTTTAAATGAAATACAGAATTTGTATGGTACTACTTTGTGGACACATAAGTGTTCAAAATGACTTAGATGGTCTGCTCGATCTCATTATTACTTGATAAACACCAACACCGTGTTCGGTGCATTACAACACACAACTCCTGCTCCTAAGAGTTTACAATCTAAGACCCTAATTCATTAGACAGCAAGCTATCCCCATTAAGCATAACACTCAAGCACATGCTACATTGAGACACATGATCACCTTCCATTGACTACAGTGGGACTTAAGCAGGTGCATGGTGTTTAGTCTGATTAAGTGCTGTGCTGAATAGGGATGGAATTAAGTACACGCTTAAATCCTGTTCTGAATTACTGTCTAAATAGAAAAATACTGACTGGAAACACACAATGGCTGTGTCTACACGTGCCCCAAACTTCGAAATGGCCATTTTTATGGGAATAAGGGGACTTCGAAGTAGGCGGGGTCCTTTCGAAAAGGAGCCCCGTCTGGATGCGCCGTGCGGTGGCAACGCTTGTCAATTTCGAAGCGCCGCTGCCGCCCGCATGCTAATGAAGCGCTGAATATGCATTTCAGCGCTTCATTAGTAAACTTCGAAATGGCCATTTGCATGGCCATTTCGAAGTTTGGGGCACGTGTAGACACAGCCAATAGGAGGCAAAGATGATTGTGCTGATTTAGGCCTGATCTACACTAGCAAATTAAGTTGGCTTTAATATGTTGCACTTGAAAAATCCACACCTCTGAGCAGTGTAAGTAAGTTGATCCAACCTTGTGTGTCGATGGTGCAAGGCTGATGGAAGAATTCTGTCAACCTAGTTACTGCCTCTTGGGAAAACAGATTACTGACACTGATGAAAAACTTCTCCCATCAGTGTATGTCGTGTCCACACTGAAGTGCTACAATGGTGCGGCTGTCCGACGGCAGCATTTCAAGTGTAAACAAGCCTGTACAGTGCCAGCTGCCTCATGGAAATAGTGAATTTTTCAAGAGCTAAGGGGGACCACGGGGGGGGGGGGGGTTGGGATTTGAGTAGCTCGCAGGAGCTGCTTTAATAGCGATTATGGCTGCAAAAACAAAACTGCAACCACAATAGAAGGATGGACCCAACTGTGGCTACCATATTGGCTACTTGCTTTTCAGTGACATCATAGGTGAGTTGCAGACAGCATCAGTTTGGTCGACAGTGATACCTATAATGTTAGTGTCATAGGACTGGAGCTATTTCTAGTGAACATCATTGTTGTCATCTCATTCATCACTATGAGCTCTGTGAAGAGCATGAGAGTTGCTACAGCCTTCGTTGCCTTGGCATGGACACGTTTCTATGCAGGGAGGATTGTTCAGAATACAGGTGTGACTGACTGTGCAGCAGCCCACCTGTTGAAGCACAAATGAGGTATTATAGAAGCTCAAAAATCATTGGGATTTAGAAGAATAAGATAGTAGTTCAATATTCACATATTTTCATCCATGTTGCAGTGGTGACTCAATCTCTGGTTTAACCATGTGTGAAGACGTACAAGTCTTTGTTTGCCAAGATACTTCTTTTGTTCTTACATCATGGGAGTTTGGCCAGTGACTGGTCCCTTTCGATGGCTAGATTGAGGCACAAGCAATTCATGTCCCCCTGACTCTCCTTTTCTTTCTCTCTCTGGTCACACAATGCCATGGTCAACTTCCTTTCTACAGAAATTACTGCTTGTCCGTCACTCTGTCCCAATTTGGCAAGATCTGCTTTTGTTTTGACAACATTAAGCAAAATTTTTCCTTCCCTGTACCAAATAGAGAAGGCAGTCATGTAGGATAGAAAGTTTGTGGAAGAAGCCAGGAGTGAGTCACAAATAACATGCACAGTTAGGAAATGATGCTTGTCAGTTCTGGCAATGGTGTTTCAACTCAATCTTGCCACCTTGCTGTATGTTCCATTTTTGGAAATTAGTGAATTGGAAAGGCTAAAACCTGTGTCAGATGACGTAGTCACTCTGATTCTTTAGATACCAAGAGTCCAAAAGCAATACTGGCACACACAGCATGCAGAAGCATCCTTGTGTCCACTTGCCCTTGAGTACTGTACAAGTCTTGGGCTTCTTCAGCACTGCTATGGATGATTGACTTTGGGCACACTCACACATTCTCTGGGTGAATTTTGAACTAATTATGCACAGTGGAATTTTACATGTTATTGCTTGTTGAATGCCATGGTTAGGAAAGTTTTCCATGGAGGGACAGAGCATCTACCAGTTTCCTGATATTTCTTGTATTCACATTTAGATCCTGTCCAGTGCTATCTGCAGTTTTCACTGAGCTATTGCTGTCTGATGTCTAGGTAGCAGCATGGACAAGAAAAGAGCCTTCCAGTTAGACAATGATCTTATGTACACCTCTCCAGTTAGCTCATAAATTCAGTGTCAGAAGATGACTATTGTTGCAGTGTATCTAGATTTTGCTGTAAGATTCATTTTATTTAAGTAGGAAGAAAGGCACAGTGAGTTGATTGCTGAGGATGCAGTTTATCAGTCTTCCACAAATATTCTGTACAACATTCATCTCCTGTCTGACAAGATATCTCCATTTGGTTATTCTCTCAAATGTTTCAGAGTTACGGGGTTTCTCTTCTGTCTGTTTCTCAAGAAAACAATTCAACAGGATCAATAACTGGAGGACATGCTTGCTCTGGTGGCTGTAGATACGGATGATTATGATGCTGTCTGATCAGATTCAAAGTCTGGCTTTTCCGCCCCCTCCCCCACCCTTGGTTCAATACTGTTCTGACATGTGCCACATTAGAGTTGCTTGTATATTTCTAGAAGCAGCATTTGTGACAGCTACTGATGCTGCAGCAGCTAACTAAAAAACTCATCCAGTAGCCACCCATGCAATTCATGTATCTTAGTTTCTTCTGTCAGCATTACAGATTTTTTTCCAGCTCTGGTGGTTTTTAACAGTTCTTCCTTTTGATTTTTTTGGATAAATGACATTTTTCAGTCTCTTCTCTTTTGATGTAAGCTTTAAAGGGCTTGTATCCTGGGTGTCTTCATATGCTACAACTCCCTTGTAGAGGTACAATTCCCAAAGTATGTTCTCAGCATTACTACTACTATATTTCATTTTTTTACAAATAAAGATACTTGTGTTAAATGAGAGCTATATGTTTGTCTGAATCAAACTATACATAGAATCTCTATGGTTAGAAATCCCATGCTTGAATAATAAGAATATAGAAGTAGGAATGTACTGTGGACTATTTATCCAGGATGGTGATGGTGAAATGTCCTGGGATATTAGAAAGAGTACAAAAATGGAAAATTCAATTATAAGGGAGGAATTTCCACTGTCCCATATTGACTATGCACATTTCACCTTTCATAGACAAAGCTTCTACACCCCATTAATGACTGCTTCTTGGAGCCGTACTCATTGAATCCACAAGGAGAAAAGCAATTCTTGATTTTAGTCCTGAGTGGAGCACAGGATCTCGTTCAAATAGTGGAACACCTTAGTAACAGGTGACCATGAAATAATTAAATTTAGCATCCTTGTTGAGGTGGGGGGAAATAGTAAAGAGCCTCACCACAGTAATTTTAATTTCATAAAGGGAAACTACACCAAAATTAAGAAGATGAAAATTAAAAGGGACACTCATAAGAGTAAAATACTTGCAAGCTGCAAGGAAGCTTTTAAAAAACACCATAATAGATACTTAAATAAAAAAAAATAGAGTACCAAAATTGCCATCAAAGATAAGCAACAGTAAAAGCGTTGCCTGCAGGCAAAAAGGCACCCTTTTAAAAATTGGGTGACAAATCCTGCTGAGGAAATAGAAAGGAGAATAAATATTGGGAAGTCAAGTTTTAAAAATGTGTTATTAGGTCAAAAAAGAACTTGAACAGCAAGTAAAGATTCAGAAATAAAAAACAAATTTAAGTATAGCAGAAGCCAGAAACTACCAAACAGTCATCAGGGCTGCTGGATGATGGACGTGCCAAAGGACAACAGTGTGCTTTAGGCTAAGTTAAATGATTTGTTTGCATAAGTCTTTACTGCAGAAGATGTGAAGGAGATTCCCACACCCAAGCCATTCCTGTCCCATAAGGAGGTGTCAAAAGAGGAGATTTTGGAACAACTTGATTTACAGCAACAAGTCACCACGACCAGATGGTACTCATCCAAGCATTTGGGAGAAATTCAAATATGAAATTGAGGGTAACCTGTCATTTAAACCAGTAATCTCTGTGCCAGATAACTGGAGGATCACTAATGTGAAGCCAATTTTTTTAAAAAGGCTGCAGATGTGATCCTTGGAATTATAGTCAGGAAGCCTAACTCCAAAACTGGGCCAGTTAAATGAAAATAATAATAAAGAACAGAACTATGAATCATCAATAAACAGGATTTGTTGGGGAAGCATGGATATGGCTTTTGTACAGGGAAATCGTGCCTCATCAATCTACTAGAATTCTTTGAGAAAGTAAAAAATGTGGGCCAGGATGATCCAGTGGATAGAGTGCACTTGGATTTCAAAAAGCCTTTCACAAGGTCCCTCACCAAAGGCTTTCAAGCAAACTAAGATGGCAAGGGATAAGAGGGAACATTGTCTGTCTGGTTCAAAACTAGTTCAAAGACAGGAACCTAAAGATAGTAATAAATATATTTCAGAACGGAGAGAGGTGCTTAGTGGTGACCCTCAGGCATCCATATTGGCACCAGGGCTTCTCAACATATTCATAAATGTCTGAAAAAAGGGGTGAACAGTGAGGTGGCAAAATTGGCAGAAGATGTAAAATTACTCCAGATAGTTAAGTCCAAAGCAGACTAAAAGGAATTACAAAGGGATCTCACAACGCTGGGTGACTGTGCAACAAAATGGCAATTGAAATTTAATGTTGATAAATGGAAAGCAATGCACATTGGAAAACATAATCCCAACTATACATACAACATAACAGGGTCAAAATTAGTTGTTAATAACTGAAAACACATCTTGGAATCATTATGCCTGAGTTCTTTGAAAACATCTGCTCAATGTATAGCAGCAGTCAAAAAAGTTAACAGAATGAAAGGAAGCATTAGGAAAGGAAGAAATAATGTGACAGAAAGTAGCATAATGCCACTAAATAAATCCATGGTATGCCTGCTCCTTAAATACCCTGTGCAGTTTCAATTAATCCACCTGAAAATAGACATTAGAAATTGAAAAGTAAGAAAGAAGGTCAACAAAAATTAAGGGTATGGAACAACTTCTGTATGAGGCAAGATGAAAAAGATTGGGACTGTTCAGCATGGGAAAGAGTACAAATGGGGGACATGATGGGTATGGAGACAGTGAAAAAGGAAGTATTATTTACTCCTTCCCATAACACAGGAACCAGGGGTCACCTAATGAATTTAACAGGCATCAGGTTTAAAACAAACAAAAAGAGGTTCTTGTCACATGATGTACAGTCCACCTATGGAGCTCCCTGCCAGAGGACTTTGTGAAGACCAAGACTATAACTGTATTCAAGAAAAGAATTAGATAAGTTCCTTGAAGATACCATACATCAGTGGCTATTAGCCATGATGGTCAGGTATGCAACCCCTTGCTCTAGGTGGCCCTAAGCCACTGACTGCCAGATGCTGGGATTGGATGCTGGGGTATGGACCTCTTGACAGTTACTCTGTTCTATTCATTCCCTCTACAGCCTCTGATATTTGACATTGTCAAGACAGGGTAATGAGTAGAAGAATCATTAGTCTGACCCAGTATGGCCATTATGTCAATATCTAAGTGGCTATTTTTGTTTAGTGAGCACTTTGATTGAAGCTGTGTATTATCTCTGATACTGAGCTGGGCATACCTGTCATTGAAGTAAAAAAGCTACTTTTGTAGAAGTTTTCAAAGGCTAGTCCTGTATGCATAACCAATTACATTTTAAAACCTTCTGCCAGATAGACAGACATTGCGTTGTATGTATGAAAGCTTATAAAGGACAGCATTGCATTAGTGATTCACATACATCTGTATCCACCCATTATGCAGTGCAAACTATGGGCACACAGTCTACTTCTGTGCATACAAAACCTTCAGTATGAGATGGATCTGCTCAGAAAATTTCCATTGAAAACGTAAAACACTACTAATCACACTGAAGTACCTTGATAAGTAAGAACATGTGAAATGAAAACATTGCATGATACTATATTGCAAAATGTTGTTTCCCTTTTTTTCCAGATCATTTCTGGGAGGGGAAAGACACAGAACTTGCCCAAGCAAAAATACAAACATGTATTGTCATTCGGTAGCTTTGACCTATAATTTCAACACCTTTATTTGGTGGTTAAGTTAAACAGAAAAATTGTAGTCAGTCATGCAGCAGTGATTCTGGCTCTGTGCAAAAACAACACTCTCTCATTCTGGGGACCATTGTTGTACCTCATGTGCACACCTACAGTACTGCTTGACAGCTCCAGGTTACGCCTCTTCTACATATACATAAAATAAGCTTTCAAATGATACGTAATTTTGGGGGAAGGGCATATATTAACCTCCAACAATATGGCCCTTTTTGGAGGATTGCTATATGGCTTATGGGGGAGCAACTGTGTATTCACTAATGACTAGATTCTGCCTGGCTCTTACCCAGCTCCGCAGCAGTGAGGGGATGATGAAGACCCCTTTCAGCCACCTTAGTGTGGCCCATGGAAGATCCAGGCAGAATTGCAGAACCTCCCAGTATGTAGTGGCTACATAGCTATGTCTACACGGAGTCCTAACCTCGAAATAAGCTACACAAATTGAGTAGTTTATTTAAAGCAGATTTCAAAATATGCTATTTTGGCATGTGGCACTGTCTAAACGGCATCACATGTCAAAATAAAGCACTATTTCAAAGCATCCCTGTGCTCCTCCTGCAATGAGCTGTACAGGGATGCCAGAATAGTGCCATTGTCTCAAAAACTCTTACTGCAGAATCCCAAAATGGCTCCTGCCATGTAGACATAGCCGAAGTGACTCAAAACGGTGCTGAATTTGTGCCAGGGTTGACCCTGGCCCTTCTATGCTTGGCAGGTCCACTCCCCAGCACCTCTGGGCTTGCTGCATCAGTTATGAATGTAACAAACAAGCTTCAGTCCTGGCATCTTACTAAGCCCTGGTGTCTCTTTCATTACAAACGAAACACAATCCAGAGGGAACAGGAAGGTGGGCTGTGATCTCCAGCTGACCTACACAGAGTCAGATAGTGGACAGCAGGGGTCCCCAAACTACAGGCCGGATGTGGACCACAGGTTGCCAGACCCATCGGTGTGATCCCTAAGGTTCCCCTTGGGGAGGCTAGCCCTCAGCTCCTCTGCTTACGCTCCCCCCTCCCTGTGTATCAGCTCACTGTGACACCTGCCCTGGTGCTCTGACATGGCTGCAGCTCTGGCATGATGGTGTGGCTGCAGCACCGCCTCCCCTGGTGCTTTGGGCAGTGTGGTTAGGGGCTGGGCAGCAGGAGAATTGGTGTGTGTGTGGGAGGGTGCCCCGGAGTGGTGAGGGGACGGGGAGCTGAGGAGGTGGATAGGAGGTAGGGGATCTTGGGGCAGCGGGAATGGGATAGGAGGTGTGGGATCCAGTGGGAAGTAGGGTGGGGAGCAGGGGGTTGGATAGGAGTTTTGCCCCTATCCAGCCCTCCATACAATTTCTGAACCCTCACATGGACCTCCAGCCAAAAAGTTTGACCACCCATGGTGTACAGGAAGCAAACTGGTGTGGTGTGGTGTGGTATGCATGCTGGTGTGGTGTGGTATGTGTGCTGGTGTGGTGTGGTGTGGTATGCGTGCTGGTGTGGTGTGGTATGCGTGCTGGTGTGGTGTGGTGTGGTATGCGTGCTCCACCTGTGGGGTGGTGAATTCTGGGAAGCATTCTTGGCTGCCAGAGCTCTTCCTTCAGCAGTTTTGCACTCTGGAGTATGTCTCATTGGCATGAGCTATCTACAGCAGTGGGTACTAGGATCATTTCCATTTAAATCCCTCTTCTCCATCTCAAAATATTTTCCGTTTGCAGTGAAAAGTCTCAGCTTAGAGATGAAGAAAGGAACATGGGTACGGGTCACTCTTAAATGAAGTTATATGGGCTTAGAAGAATTGTTAGTGTGGCTTTAAGTGCAGGTCTTGCCAGCACTTTGTGAGGAAAACAAATTATTTTGAATATTATTCTGTTGTACATTTCACAGATAAATTTGGCCAGCGAGCCTTTGTTGGCAAAGTTTGCATGGATGTCAATGAATTTGTTCCAGAATACAAGGAAACCACTGATGAGTCTGTCAAGGAGACAGAAAGGTAAAATGATTATTTAGCAAAAGCTTTGGCATGTACACAGAATGGCGGTTGCTGGTTAATCAAATGTGCTAGTTACTCAAGCTTTCTCATCCAACTCAAAAAATGTTTAAGAAATGAAGTAGTCTTACTTAACACTATACCTTTTAATACTATTTCTGTGTACAGCACTATAATTTACTGATCCTCTACTGCCTCAAGACCATCAAACAAACACAACTTTCGCGCACCCTGGAAAACGATGCCAGATAGCTCTCAGAATTTTTCTGGTTAACTGAAACGTGAATTGTATTGTTAGCTATGCCAGATGGCAGTTAACCAAGTTTTCCAGATATTGAAGTGCCAGATAACAATGCTTTTACTGTACTGATAGCATTATCTTTAAAACTGTGTTTTTAATAAGAATGAAAAGGACAGGAAAGCAAGTCAAGGATTAAGCCTGAAACTTTAAGATAGAGGAAGTAACTTTTATGCATCCATTTAAAAAGAATCTAGTTCTCCTGTCACACCAGTTTTTCAACAGTACAACAAAGTTTGCTTCAATGGAATCACTTCTAATTTACACCAGTGTAAATGGGAGAAGAATCTGGTCCATGCAATGTATGTATATTAATTTGTGAGTATATGTACTTCTTTTAATAATTCCCTGAAAAGGTGGGGTTTAATGTGAAGGACCTGCTACTATGACTTAAATGGGACACCAGATTGATGCATGGAACCATGATGATCAGAGAGCCATTTTATAATTATATAGGTCCCTACCCTGCAAATATTTAAGCACACATATAATTTTATTCACATGAACAGTCATACATAGGCTTAACTGTTTGCAGGATCAGGACCATAGAAGGAATACATGATTATGTAGCATATCACAATCTAAATATTTTATGGAGAAAGTTTGGAATTGCCATTTTACTTATGCAGATTATCTCAAACAATTAATAGTAATATCATTTTAGCACTACAAATTATCATGAATTTTTAAAGACATTATTAAAGAGGAGTTTTTTTAATTAAAAAAAAGTTTAAAATGACTAGTGCTGTACTAATGTTAGTTTTCTCTTAGCTGCTAACCTACAGCTCCAGCTGTATAGGCCTTAGAGAGGACCTTTAGTTTTAGTTTAAACTGTAAGAATTATTTCAAAATTTTTTTTGTAAATTCCTCACGTGTTTGAGATCCAGTGTCTCATGACTATGGTAATAACAAATATTCTATGGTTTTGGAAAAGAGAATTCCAGCTCTCATGGATAAGATCACCCTGTCCAGCATGGAAGGTTTGCTTCTGTCAGACCTCAGCTTCAGCTATGAACTGTGGGAGAAAACTTTTACCGTCTGTTAAAGGAAATTTTTGGCATATTCAAATATTTCAAGTTTTTAGATATTGTCACCATCTGAGAACTGCTCAGCATTTGGGAATGTTAGAGATAAATTAGTGAGCGTAGTCAGGTTAGGAACTCACAGGAATGAAATACATGTTGTTTATCACCATAGACCCCTAATTTAATCACAGGCATTCCAATAATTCACAGCTAACTTTTTTTTAAATATATGGAGGTGATATATAATACTTTTGCATTTGTCTTGAACCAAAGTCTGCAGAGAAAGTGGTAGTTGGACAGGACTGGATGGGGAAAGTAGGTGGGAAGGTTTGACAGATGAAAAAAATGTATTTAAACTAGATGAAACTTCTAGCTTTCAGTTTTCAGCATAAACCATTCAACTGTCCAAAATTCACAAGGTTCTGGCCCCGGTGAACCTCTTAAGGGTCTAGTTCTGGACAAGGACCTTTCCTGTCCCCACCCAAACTTTCACTGCTGGGCCCCGAGAATCCTCTCACCCACAAGAATATTAAAATACTGTCTCCATGCAGCACCTGCCCTCCAAAATGTGGGGCCATGGTATGATGTGGGAGCCAGCTTTAATTCATCTTTAATATTCTCACCTGATTTTTTTTTTTTTAAATAGGTTTGTAGAGCCACTTACATGCCACTCTTTTGTTTTGAACGGAACAAGCAAGTTCATGTTGTGTTTTCAAATGTGTAATGCTCTGAAATACTCTGAAAACTTCCACAAATGCTCTCTGGAAAAATCAAAGGATACCACTCTGGGCTCTTTAAGTGAATGAAGGATAGAGAGTCTGTCCCTTTAAACCTCAATAAATGTAGCTACTGTAAATGAAGCAGAAGATATTGCAATGTGCTGAAAATAGGATTTTAAATAGAAGACAGTCAATGCTCTGACTTAAATTCACATATAGCCAAAATTAGTGTCTTTTTAATACTCCTGCTATAGCATATAATTATGCTTTCAAGTGACTTAATATAACATGTGTTTGGTTTCCAATGAGAACACAGAGTAATTACCACATGTCTGGGCTTAATTATTATAAGTGATAAAATTTCTGCATATTTAGGGCCACATTCTCTGATGGTGAGAACTGGTGTAGTTTCAGTTCAGTGATTTCTGCTGATTTTCACTAGCTGAGTAACTGGTCCGTACAGTTTTAAACTTTCTACATAAAATTGATTTGTGCCTGAAACATGTAATAAAACACTAAAGTAAATAGTTTCCTGGAATTTCTTAATTTATAATACAGGTCATTTTTTCCCTTCAGGTTTGTTAGAGAACTACTAGAAAAGAAAGTAAGTAAAGTATTTTGTTTTAATCATAACCTACATTCTGTGCTACCATATATTTTTTTCTTGATCACTGTATGAAATGGCAAAAATTCACTCCTCCTTTGTTTATATTCCCCTTTCCTTTAATTTCCTTTCATTTTTTCTATGGAAATAAAATAAAGATTTTGAAGAAAACAATTTAATCTGAATGAATAAAATTGTTAGTGCTAGTGACAAATCAATAAAGCTAGGTCTTTTACTCTATTATAAGTAAATATAGCACAGTCCCTTTAATAGCCAATTTAATCCAGAATCTGCACAAACATGTTTGGGAGCTGTGGCTTTGAGTTGGCAAATGTCAGTGTAACACCATACATACAAAATTATTTGTTCAGAGCACTGCAGAATACTATGCTTTATAAATCATGCTACAAAGATAAATATTTGTTTAAATCAGAAAAAAAAATAGTTGCCTTTTAAGGTAAAGGCAGAGTGGTGCCACAGCTTTAGAATGCAGTTAATAATCCTTTTCCACATTAGTTTTTTGGATCAGCACATTCAGATCCATGTGTGAAGGAGATTCTCCAGCTATTTTGTGAATACATTTTATGGCACTATTACTATAATCAAGGACTTTTCCAGCTTTTCTGTATTAACCTTTCTTTTTCAGTGATTTCATTTGACACTTGGTGCCAAAATTTTCAAATGTGATGCCTCAAGTTAGGCACCTAAATCCACATTTAGTTTCCAGAATAAGTGACCTGATTTTCATACTGCAGCTGGGAGGCAAGCTGAAGGGGCTGAAGGCCAGATCATCGGTCACTCTCCTCTAGCAGTGTCACGTGCACGGAAAGGAAAAGTGACAAGCTGCTGTGCTGCATGTGAGGGCTATCAGGGAGAAGAGTAGTTGTTTAGCACTTGCCTCTGGGACCCCTCTGACTGTTTAACTACTGTTTCTATTCTGTTGGCAGACTTCAACCCAAAATGCAGTGCTTAAATTTAATGGCCAGTTTCTAGTCTATTGAGTATAGCTATCTTAAAGACATGGAGTTTAAGGCCCAAAGGACTATTAGGTCATATAATCTAACTTCCTGTAGATCATGGGCCACAAATGTCTTTCTAGCTTTATGTATCTCTTTGTCTCATGAATCTTCCTGTCCATAGAAGTCAGGAGCCAGAGTGTAGCCAACACATGCACAGAATGGAAAAACTGAATAGCACTGAGAACAAGACAAAGGCACAGAAAGTCTGGTGCTTCCTGCAACTACCTGCAGTTAATATCAACCCTCTACTCTAACCTATGTCTTAAGTCATGTCTACACTGCAATAAAATACCTGCAGCATCAAATCCAGGAGCCTGGGTCAGATGATTTGGGCTCTGTAATGAGATTGCACTCGCCTCGTCCGAGTGCATCCTGGTCAAGTGCAGGTACCTGTAATCGGTGTGCAAAATAAAATAAAAGTAAAGCAAACCCCTCCGGGACACCAGTCCAACTTGCCCTTTTTAATGTCTCAGTTTGTTCCCACAGTGGAATAGAATGCTGCCCCCAGGGCTTCTTTCCTGAAGGCAACATTTTTACTCTAAGAGCTCTTCTGGTTGCAACCCTTTGGCTGGGTCACTATAGGCCAATTCCCCCACCTCAGGATCCAGACCCCACTACAATTTACGTTGGCCAAACTGGACAGTCTATACATAAAAGAATAAATGGACATAAATCAGACATTAGGAATGGTAATGTACAGAAACCTGTGGGGGAACACTTCAATCTCCCTGGACACTCAGTAGCAGATATAAGGGTGGCAGTCCTAAAACAAAGAAATTTCAAAAATCAAATGGAGAGAGAAATCTCTGAACTGCAATTTATTTGCAAATTTGACTCCATCAACAAAGTATCAAACAGAGACTGGGAGTGGCTTGCCCCTTACAAAAGCAGCTTCTCTGCCCTGGGTGTTAATATCTCCCCATTATACTCTGACAATAGTCCCACATCCCCCTGTCTGATCTGACTTGTTTTTTCCTCTTTTGATACATGCTATTGATAATGGGCCATTTCCATCTTGCTGAATAGACCTTGTCAGCTCTGGCCCTCCCTTTTATTGGGACCCCACTCTTTAAATACCCCTCTGGAACACCCCACCCATGCATCTGATGAAGCGGGTCTTTGCCCATGAAAGCTTATGCTCCAAAATATCTGTTAGTCTATAAGGTGCCACAGGACTTCTTGTTCTCAAAGATACAGACTAACACGGCTACCTCTCTCACACTTTCCCAAGTGGCTAAAGGAAGGTTTGGAGAGGACCCAGCCCAGGGACCCTGAAGATAGCAGCTGTCTGTTTTGCCCTTTCTACCTCTTCTCTAATTCCCTGGGTCACTTCCCCATGGCCATGTGCCATTTTTGCCCTTACCTCAGGGCTCTGTCTTGTTTGCCATGAGCTTTTCACACTGAGCAGTCCACATCACTGCTATTCTTCCAGCCTGCTGGCCTGTCCTCACTCAAGCTTTGCACAGCAACTAACTGTTGCTCCGCTCTGCAGCTCCTTTTATATGTCCTTTCTGGCCCCTGATTGGCTGCTTCCCCTACAGCTACTCTAGCCTGCTTGAGTGTCATGACATGCATCTGACAAAGTGGGTCTTTTCCCACGAAAGCTTATGCTCCAAAAAATCTGTTATTCTATAAGGTGCCACAGGACTTCTCATTGTTTTTATGGAGAAAAAAATCTTTATAATATGCTAAAACCACTTACTAAAAAATGTTTGATTCTCTAGTCCTGTGACTATGGTTGTAATAAAAAAAATGAGAAAATTGCTGTATAGTGATTCGTGCATAAGAGTAATGGATGCAGTAGGAATAGAAAACAAAACAACACAAAAAAACAAAGCCACTCGTTTTTCCTCATCACAGAAGGTGGTAGGTCAATGTACTTTTGACGACGTTGCACAGATGCTTATTTGCAGTCTCAAGTATGCAATTTGAATATTTTCAGTATGCAAGGGTGCATCCCATAGTGACACCTCGTTTTGGACCTTCCTGCACTGAGGAGTTGCTGCGTAGACTTGGTGACTTTGCAAAGGCTGGTGATATCCATGTGCAGGTAGGATTTGTAAGCTCTCTGTATAACTGTTTTCATGGCGAGAAAATCCACAGGCCTGGAAATTTGCCTGATAAATCAGTTTCCAAAGCTTCACTGTTTATCATATATTGCCTGTCATAATTCAGGGAAATTGCATCTGTATTTTCCCTCACAGACAAGCCAGGGTGCTCACACTAGATTCCTAGCTCCTCATCTGTCAGCTGTCTGACTGGGGTTTTACCAGGCTGTGCAGTCCCCTGCCTACACTGTACATTCCCCAGCAAGTGAGAGTGCCTGACTAGGCCTGCTTTGATTTCTCCCCCAGCACAAGGGCCAATTAGACTAGAAGGGAGTTTGCATAACTTGAGGCAGGGATGAAGATTTGCTTTAATTTCCTCCTAGATATCTTCCAGGAAATCCGCTTCCCCCGTATTGTCCCAAAAGTTCATTCCTGTCTGCCACATCATTCGTTGTAGTCCAATGATCACTGAGTCTCTTACATCCGTGACTTTTGCGCTTAACACAATGGACTTCAGACATACATAAACTCAGTTCAGTAAGATCTCTCAAAGATGAAGGAAATTGCTATATCTGTCATGCTGCCCATTTCAGCAAAAACATAGTCCTCATATTAAACTTTGATTCTGTACTGAATTGCATTGAAGTTGTCAGCCCCTCCAACCCTACAGTCTGCAGCACACAGTGTGAGCAGGGAAACATAGCTGGACCACTGTAAGCTTCTGCAGTGCCAGCTAGTGCATGGTCCTTGGGAACCATAACCAGTTGTTTGTTTAAGGCTGCGGCTCTATGCTTGTGCCAGCCCTGGCATAGGTGAGATCAACTTGGAGACCTCTAACCATCAGCCACTCATCTCTCCTGTACGAAGCAGATCTCGGCCCAGGAAAGAATGAGCCTTTGTGTGCACATCATCTTAATTTAACATTGTTAAAAAGACCAGTGTATCTTACTGTGTCATTAAGTTGCTGCAATTTAGAATTGAAGGGCTTTTTTAAAGCTTACAGCTGTGCTAAAAGCTGGGAGACACTCTTTTGGGTGCATAGTCTTAATTACATAGCATACTGAAACTACTCCACTTTTGGGCTAATTAACATTACAAGAAGGGATATTTGGAAACATTGGAAACACATGTTTCAGAGAGAGCACAAAATGGATGAGATTTTCATCCACACCTGGGAAAGCAGGGGAAAAGTCTCCTTTGTGTTGCTCTGAACCTGGGTATGTTCTGTGGCGGTCTGTTACCTCTTTCTTTATCCCACAGCTCCAAAGTGCTGCTTTAACATTTGCCAACCACCAGTGACCTACGGGGGCCACTGTGGTATCAGGGGTGCTGCGCTGTGTTGTGCTCTCCCCACCTTGCTCCCTTTTCCTGATCCCACTCGTGCCAGGTTTACAAGTGGTATGTGGGAGCTCCTGTGCTGGTACTTTGTTGTCTGAGGATTTCTCATGTATTGGGGAGTGCATCCGAGGACAGGCTCCACAGGGTTACAATTGCTCTGTGCCAACAGAGCCGCACAAAGTGTCATGTGATTGCTGTCACACTCTCTGGAATAGCTCGTGGCCATGCAGACGTATCTCACAGCAGACTGTCAAAAAGAACAGAAACCCAATGATTGTATGTTCTGTACTTAGATTTCACTAGCCCAGTAACTAGTGTAAGGTACATCATCAGTATACATCCTCAGCGTGGGACCATAGACAGGACCCTTGGTCATGTTGAGCTATCTTGCCACCCAGGGAAGCTTGACTTGATGATAATGGTCGCTTTTTACATCAAAGATCATAAAATATTCAGGTATCTCCGAGTTCCAAAGGACCAGTCACTTGCCCCATGTAAATGTCACATCTTAGACCTCACACCAATAACAAGGCTTGTAACCCATCCTGTAATGAACGAACTAAAGGTTTACTAACTAATAAAAGAATTCAGAGTTATTTACAGAGTTAAAATAGGAAATCAACACACACCAATGAGTTAGAATCTTAGGCCAGGTCTGCACTAGACCTTAAAGTCAATTGTAGATATGCAATTCTAGCTACAGTAATAGTGTAGCTGGGATGGACTTATCTACAATTGACTTACTGGGCTGTCCTCACTGAGTTTCTTCCATCAACCTCCCTTACTCCCTGAGAGAGTAAGGAGTACAGGAGCCAACTGTTGACCCCTGGTAGTTCGATTTCATGTGTTTCCATGAGGCTCGCAAAATCGAACCGTGAAGATTGACCCTGAAGACATACCCTTAGATTTTAAAAGGTAATATGAGCTACAGTAAGCAACTCTGTACATCCTTCGCAGCTGACCCATGTCAAACAGCTTGGGGATCCTTGCTTATGTTTAAGAATCTTTGCTCCTCAGATTCCAGGTAACATAAAGATCCAGTTTCTCCTTGTCAGGGGTTTTCATCCCCTTTTTTCCAAGAGTCCAAAATGCAGAACAAGTTCTGACCCCTGATTCCTCTTCAGGTGAGTGGGGAAGGCAATCAGTCAAGCCTTACAATAGTTCGTTTGGTTTCAAAGGCCCTCTTGCCTGCATGACCAGCACCTTACACTAATTAATGCTTCTTTCCTAGTGGATGAGGTGCGCTATTACAAATGTTTACAATGCAAACACTCAATATAATTTGATAGCACATGCTGCTGAGGTTCTGAGTGAGATCAAGGCATGCTGCATCCTGCACTATTCATAAGGTCTAGACACCAGACACACCCGTACAACTCTGGTATCTGTCTTAGCACTGTTAACACATAGGTAAGACAGACTGGTTTCCAGCTGTGTTTTTGTCAGTGTTCACTGAGGCTGCGGGTATTGGCATGAGCTGCGTGTGAACTACCAGCATCACATCTGTAAGTCTACAGGTTGAACCTCTCTAGTCCAACACTCTCTGGTCCAGCAACATCTGTAGTACAGGATGATTTTAGTTAGCTGGTTGTCCACTTATCGTGGGTGTGGCCAAGATTCCCACAGCTCCATGAAGTCTGCTTACAGCCACCAGCCCTGGCTCTCAGTACTCTTTGCTGTTATTTAGCTCTAATTTACCCCTAAATGTCTTCTAAGAACCCAGTAACCAGTGGGAATTTTGGTAACGCTGCTACACAATATTGAGGCTCCCATGGTTTGGCAAATTCTCTGGTTCGGCACCGGTCAAGTTCTAAGGGTGCTGGATAAGAGTCGTTCAACTTATAGTTAAATGTTAGGCCACCCAGAGTGTTTATGTGGTCAGTTTTTATTGTTTGTCTAAATAAAAAGCAAATACTGACTACTTTTTTTCCCCCTTACAGAGTCATATAAGCGAGAATAATGGAGAAATCAAACTGGTGGAGCAAATGTTTCCTGACTATAAAAATTATACGGATGTATATGATAAAAACAAGCTACTTACAAGCAAGGTAGCATTAAATAACTCTCTATAGTATAAGTTATGACATTTAATCAACATGGAGATTATACTGGTGAATTTTATTTACTTCTCTGAGGCTTGAATGAGTTGCATTGCTGTACATGTAAGGACAGGCAATGAAATGTGGAGAAGATAATGTAAATATGATTTAATATAAGGATAAGGACTGATTACAGACAATAAAAGCTTGAAATCTTAAAGTGTGCTGGAGCTCTGCTCTGCACCATTTAGGAGAGGAAAAGGGTAAAGACAACTTGGCCTATCAGCATGGTTTGTAATGGCCCTGACGGAAGCAGACGGTTTAGAACTCACTGTGCGGCATTTTGAGATTTTCCCAGAGGAATCTCCACGTACTCTGGTACTGTATTTTTCTTATTCCTACTGGCCAGAGGTTTGGCTTATTGACTTACATGGCATCCATATAAGAATTCTATGGCTTGCACGTTTTAATTTTTAATTCTAGCTCCTGTACCTCACCCCACTTTTTTTGGCTGAGTACTAGATATGCAATTTCAAGATATTTCAAAATAAGTTTACAAATTCCTAATAAGTTGCATGAAAATTTGTTTCTGTGCACGTGTATTTGATTTAGTGGCAATATTTTTGACGCACATCTTGGGTGTGTGATGTTTTCCAAACAATATTTTCAGGGTGGAATGTCAATTTGTGCTTTATCCATAATACAGTAGTGTTTTACATTATGATTAGGTTTATATTAACAGTAATTTGCGGGGGAGAAGTATGTATATGTTACTGACAGTTTTCAGACATTTAAAATCTTAGGAGGGAGATTTCCAAGGCACAAAAGGCAGTTGGAAAATCATTGGGAATTAGGCACTGAACTCCCATTTGTGCCTTGGAAAACATCCTCCATGTCTATGTGTCCACAAAGCATTTTTATTAGACAAATAAAATTACTAACTTGTGATGCAGTATTAACGTCCCTTAACATGCAGTGATAAATTCTACGCACAATAAATTGTTGTGCACCTGAAGATACCACAGATCAGCAGGATATGCCAATATTTCAAAATACACCTTTGCAAATTGAATCTGGGAACTTTATGCACGTGCTTAATTTTAAATGTGACCAGTCCTGTTTGGTCTAGACTTTTGACTGTGTCTGAATTTAGAGAGTCCTGAGCCAGATAGGCCTGGTGCAGATCAGGGCTGGAAAGGAACAGCTTGAACTTATTTGTCAGAAGACAGTTAGGCCTAGCAGAGTTCTACACTGCAATGGCCACTTTCACCCCCACACCAAGGCTATGTGTAGATTGCAGCCTTTGCTGCGTTGGGAGACTTCTGCTGACATCCCGGTCATCCTTGTTCCATGAGAAAGAAGGGATGTATTGGCAGGGTGGGTTTTCCTGACAGTTGGCCCCATGTGGAAGGGCCAAATGTTGGGAAAGCCTCTCCTGACAGAACTGTTGGCAGGAGATATGCCAGTGCATTGTACAATTTGCACATCTTTTGCCAATAATTCTCAGCAATCTACACATAGCCCAAGAGTTGGTGAGGGGGCATCTGGCACAATTATTTTGTGCAAGGTGGATTCCACAAAATAGAAAATCCAACCCAAGACTCAAATGGGACTACCCAGGTAGAATTATTGAAGTGTTTAAAATTAAAAACGTGCTGAAGTTTTCTGCTGAATTGAAGCCCTTGTAAATCTTGAGTATTCACCATGCAAAAATCACTGTCCACTACTTTTACTATATTCCTACATTCCAACTCCTGCACAGGCTTTGTGGCATACCTGTTAGATGCTGCCAGATGCTTCAAATATCTAACTTCTGTGGGTATGTCTGTTCTCAGCTCCTGCTGGCTGTGGTTCACTATTCCTGGACAAAGGTAACTGCAGGAAGTGGTGGCAGGCAGGCCATTGCTTCTCACAGCTCCCATTGGCTGGGAACTGCGAACTACGGCCAATTGGAGTGGTGAGTGGCCATATCTGTGGCCACTCAGGTAAATAAAGTGTCTGGTGGGCTGCCAGGGGCTAGCCCTTGTAAATCACTTTTGGGGTGCTTGTTGCCCACTCTTGGACTAATGTGTGACAGTTGAATACTTCATCAATATGCTTCTACATGCTGCAAGCTGTTTACCCGAATTAGAAGAGTAATCTTTAGAGCGCTCAGACATACTGTGTTCAAAAACCATGAAATGAACAGCATAGTCCATTGGCTCCCCCAGAAAATATGATCATTCTAAATATTGATGCTAAATACTTTTTAAAATAATGAAGACTAATATTTTTATGTCCCTGTTAAAAAACATAAATTGTACAAGTGTAGTAATAAATAGTAGGCTAAAAAAATTGTTTGTTTTTTTTTAATTCAATTTGAAAACATCCCAGGGCAGAGATACTTGTGCAACATGTAAAATGGGATTGCAGGAAACAAGTTATTCCTAGAAAATAGCCCCAGATCTCAGCAGTGTTAAGTGCTACCCTCTTGTCTTCAGTATACCATGGCATATTTTCTGTCTCCAAGCCTCTGTGGGGGAGCAATGTGAGGTGACTATATCCGACATACCCTTTTGATGAACCTGGGGAATTCTTGCCCAGCCCCTTGTGGTTCCTGTGTGACAACTGTAGAGACAGGCCAAGAATCAACCCCACCATTTTTCCTCTATAGGAAAACAAGAAAGCCAGGGGAAGTGATTACATCCTTTAAAGCCTGATTCAAAGCTCACTGAAGTTACCAGATTTCCACTGACTTCAGTGGGGCTTGGATCATGTCCTTAATACATGCTTCACCTCTGACAATGGAAGTGATATTTGGGATAAGTAAAATAGCCAATAAATTCAAAGAAAAAAATGTAATTTCTGTGTTATGTTGTGTTTCTCCAGACTGTGATGGCCCATGGGTGTCATCTCTCTGATGAAGAGCTGAAAATCTTCAGTCTTCGAGGCGCTGCAATTGCCCATTGCCCCAATTCAAACTTTTCGTAAGTAAAGACATGGATAATGGGAGACAACAGACAGGGCTGTGGTTCAGTAGCTGCAGTTCTTCCTGCAGTGACCGGTGTCCAAGCTCATTGGACCATAGGTCACCAGGAGTATCCTGAAGTACTGGAGTGTGAGGGTTGCTTGCTGATGTTCCATTGCAGCATGAGGTAGAATAGGTACTGTTTTCTGCTGACTGAAACCTCTTTGGTCATATACTGAATTGCAAGAAATAGGACAGCTTCCCCTTTTAGTACATTGCCCTGGTTGAAGCACATGATAGACTTCTCAGAAAACCGCTTCCCTCACTTCTGCTTTACAGGAAATCCCCATTTAGTGTTCCTCTTTCTTTCTCCACAGGTTTCGATATTTGTTCTTATCCCTTCTAGGACTGAATAGACCCCAGCAGACATGGTCAGGCAGTCTGGGGAAAGTACAGAGGAGGAATGTTGCATGGGGTGGTCGCGATTATTAACATTTGTGTTATGTAGATTTGATCAAAATTTTTCCAATGGACATTTTTAATTTGAAAAATGCTGTTTTGTCAAAATTGAAACTTTCGGAATGTGTCAATTATGACTATATTTCATTGTAAAAAATCATTCTGTTTTCACTGGAATGGGCTGTTTTAATTTCTTGCTTCAAAACAGCTTTTTGTTACAAAATGTATTTTATATTATAATATAAAAATGTCAACATTTGAACAAAGCATTTGACACCAAAACAAAATATTTTGCAAGAAATGGCTTGGTTTCCTGATTAAGTTCATATTCGGAATGAAAACAGATTTTAAAATCAGGGAATTGCCCATGAAACAGAAATTCTAGTTCGTGCACATCTCTAGCGCCAGGCTTGTTTACACTGGGGTTTGCACAGGTGTGGCTTACCCTGGGAATACTGTCACTGCATGTTACCAAGGGAAATCACACTGGGACGAATTGCATTTTACTCCAGTGCAGTAGGTCTGTATTAGCGCTTTACATCATTGCTCTAAAACAAGACAAGCCCTGCCACCAATAGCCTCAGTTAACTGGCTCCATAGGGAATCCCAGATTTGTTGCAACTGTTGTCCTGAAACAGACTTGATCAGAGCATGGATTTAGTTTTTGTTTATTTTTTGTATTTTTAAATCAACCATCTTGACTTTCTACAGCAATATATCACTTCAAAATATGTATATTATATACAAAGAAGCCCAAATACTAAAAATAGAAGCCTAAACATAGGCTCTTAGTCGATATTTAGGCACCTAAACAAGAGACCTGATTTTCAAAAGCATGTGACCACTCCTATTGACTCCAGCGTAGTTATTCTTGGCTTACTGATATAAGCAAGATTAAACTCAGGTCCTAAAGAAGTTGATGCTGGTATTATTTTTATCCCAAAGGCTGGAAGACTTGTAAGTTGAACAAGCAGGGCATTTAGTCCTCATCCTTGCCTCAATTCATAGGCTCTTCACATGCTTCTCTTACCACTTGCTCTGCTCTAGCTCCCACCTTCTTGTGTAACATAACCATCATCCCTTCATGGGGTCTCTGGAGAGCTGTGGTCACCAATCTTGACCCCAAAACAGTCCCTGGTGCCACCCTAAGTATACCACCAACCAAGCAATTGTGTTAGTGTACCTGACACCCAGTAATTTCACTTAACCAACTTCTGACTGCCATGGAACCTTCTCTTCCTGATCAGTTGATTCATTTATGGCATTATGTCACATATGACCAATTTGTAATGGACATTACTTCACCTCCGCTTTAGATTTTTGGCCTTCTTTACCATCTTCCTGCCTGAATATATTAAGGCTCTGATGTTTAGTAAGGGAGGTACTTGATGAATATGTGACTAAAGAAGTGTCATAGTGAGTTTTTATTTTAATTTTACTTTATCCTTTTAACAATCAAGGCTTTATAACTGAGGTTGATGAGCACAAATTGTTTATTTCTATTGTGGAGGCATTGTCTGTTACATACATTTTAGGGAATGCTTTATACACTGACAAGATATTGACATGAAACTGGTTTTAGCTGTCACTGAGACAACCAGCCAACGTACTGCTTGTATACAGGAATGAGCCCTTAATCATTTTGTGTGTGTGTATGATGGAGGATCTCTTTCTTTTCGACCCAGGCTGTGCAGTGGCATTTTAAATGTACAAAATGTTCTGAAGCACAATGTGAAGGTTGGACTTGGCACAGGTTAGTAATTACTGTAGAACCACTTAATTTTAGACCCTATAAAATGGCTAGCCACATATTCATGTTAAAGTATGAACATGCTCCCAACCAGTGGGCCTGATTTTACATCATCTTGGATCTTGTCTAGAAATGATAAAAAAAAAATGGAGAAATGTTTTGAAAGTATATGAGGATAGCTTTGTCCCATTAGTCCAAAAGAACTGGAGTGGGGCCTAGAATTATTTCTAGATTGTACAAATATCTCTATTACCCTTCTAGAGATGCTCGCAAAATATAATAAAACCTTCTTTAAGAATTAGACAATGGACTCCTTGAAGACCAGGCATAATGATGAATCTTTCGCTAGTTATCTTACCTGTAATTATGTCATATTAAATTAAAACTCATACAATTTCCACACGTATCAGTATCCCCAAAAGCTAAGTTTTAAGATTTCTGATCTTTTGTAGATGTTGCTGGTGGGTATTCAGCTTCCATGCTTGATGCTATCAGGAGATCAATGTCTGCCTCTAACGCCCTTATACTCAGTAATGTGAATGAGACAGGTTTAACCCTTAAAGAAGCTTTCCGACTAGCAACTCTTGGAGGCAGCCAAGGTAAAGAAATATTTTTTCTTTCTCTAGAATATATAGATGATGCTTTGATTACAAGTGCTTTTGATTATAGCGCTTTGCACTATACTGTCCTTGGTCCTTAAAGCTGGGGCAGATGTTAGGGTCCTCTTATTGTAAAACCATTGGCCATCAACATGCAGTTGATAACGACCGTGCTTTGTTTGGTCACTGTTTCAGGCTCTAAGTTTTACAGTCACAACCATTGTGCAGAGAAGGATAGAATCCTCTGCAGTGATATGAACATAAGGCTGGTGGATGATTCATAGAGAAAAACTGTATGATGGTAGAAGGACAATCATCTTGTCATCATTTGAGTAGTTGAATCTTGTTAATTTCTAAGTGCTTTACTTTAAAAAAATGCTCAGACTTTTCTTGCACTGGCAGATGATGGATTTTTAATGCTGTAGTAACTTAGCAGCCAGCACTTCCAAACATTGCCCAATCGTGGGCAAACCATACGTCTTTTATTTGTCGCCACAGCCATGCTTTTCCTTTTTTTTCTTTCTGCATCCTCATTGGGACCAACTATCCTAATCTGTTTCACATAAGACTCTTTCTTGCCAAATCACTTCTCAGCCAGACCTGAGCTCCAGCAAAGTATTAATCACATGTACAGGCTGGTTTTTCACAGACGGTATAAGTGTCCTTAACCTGCAGCAATATAGCCAGCACATCCAGTGTTCCAGTTAATCGTATGTTTTGAATTCACACTTACACTTCATCTTTTCTATAATAAGGTTTTAATATAGTATATACTGTTTAATGAAAGCAAACCCAGCCATGGTACATATTTAGTATTGTTTAATTAGCAGAGGCATTATCCTCAGTCACCTCCTGCACTAATCTGTATTTAGCTACTAATTGAGGTTCTCAGGTTCCAGCATTATGGTGTCTTTAAAGAGGCACAGCATGCTAGGTAAGGCGCCTACCAAACTCATGTCCATTTTAGATAATTTCATGATCATAGGAGTTTTAACATGATAATTTTCATTATTTTAGCTATTTAAATCTGACATTTCATGGTGGTATTATCCCAAAGCATTCTGCACAAATTACACACATTACCTTAATTACAGTCCCTCTTCACACCCATCACTGAAACTAAGGGGAATGGTGTAACTGTAGGGGTCCTGACCTAAACAGGAGGGGTCATTGTGTGAGGGATTACACATGATATGGAGGGTTACAGTAACCTTACTTCAGCCCTGCTGCTCGTGGTGGTGCTGCCTTCAGAGCTGGGCAGCTGAAGAGCAGCAGCTGCTGGCTGGGGAGCCTAGCTCTAGAAGCAGAATCACCACCAGCAGCAGCAGTGCAGAGGTTTGGATGGCCTGGCGTGGTATCGTCACCCTCACTTCTGCACCGTGACCTGCAGAATTGGGCCCTCCGTCAGCAGCTGCCATTCTTTGGCAATACTGCAACCCCTTACCTAACCCCTGAAATAGTATTGTGACCCTCTGAAACTCCTTGTGAGTCAGGACCCACAATTTGCGAAATGCTGGTTCTTTGTGTGAAATCTCTACAGTAGAGGATAAAAGCACTCAAAAGACTAGATTTCAGGGAGGGGAGACTAGATTTCTTGGCGCAGGCGGGAGGCGAGATGTGTTTTTCATGATTCCTAATGATAGAGCTTATATACATAGGGATAACAAAATTATGTTAATTTTATTGTCACCTTTTTCTTGATTTTCTAATTAATTATTTATACAGCCTCCCAATAATTCCCTTCGGTCTCTGTAATTTAGGATTACATAGATGTCTTTGTGTTAATGTAATTTGATTTTGTGTTAGATTCGATTGCTGGTACTACTGATCTTTTAACACCCTCCTGTGTTTCACTTAGAAACTACAGTAGGCACAGTAGAGAAGAATCTCACTATCCCCTTGCAGGTGAATGAGGGGTGTGTCTGCAATGAAAAGAAGAAAAAAATGCCAGCTGACTCAGGCTTGGGCTGTTGCGTTGCAATGTTGTCTTCTGGATGCTGGCTGGAGTTGGAGCCCACGCTGCATCCTGAGCCTGCAGTTGTCATCTATACTGCAGTAAAACAGTCCTGCAGTCTGAGCCCCATAAGCCTGAGTTGGCTGGCAAAGGCCAGCTGCAGTTGTCAATTAGCTTGTCTAGACATAGCCTTGGTATTTAATTACATTCGAAACCATGTTCCACAAAGCTAATGTTGTATCGTTTCTGATGTTTTTAAAAAAGAGCTCCATAATGATGTGAAACTACTGTGGCTCTCCAGTTCATCAGAGGCTGGAATTCCATAACTATCCATTAACCATTCAAAAAACTAAGAGCACGTATTGTGTTGTCGATATTACACCCCAGGCAATACCAATGTCCAGGGATTTCAGACACAATTTGGGAGTGTTTGTAAAGTTTGCCACATTACAAATTATTCATGCCAATATAAAATTATCCTTCATCATTTCAAAAGGAGAATTGAATGACAAAAGCCCTGATTTTTAGAGGGGTGGAGCAAACCCCATGAACTTCAGCAAGTATTGTGGATGCTCAGCACTTCTGAAAATCAGACTCGGGGAGCTGGCATTTTAAATTGCTGTACACAGCTGAAAGTAATAAAGAAAGAAGGAAAACAAGGGAGGGGGAGGATCCTGGTAACAGATAAAACAAACAAAACAAGCCTTACCACCCTCTGTTTGACCTTCATTTCCTGCTCTGCTACCTAAGTGAGTGCAAGCAACAACTCTGCCACCAACATACCAGGAATATCAGTGGGCCTCCTACCCCCTTGCTTGGCCAGAACCACAAGAGAAAGTCTGAGACCCCCTCCCTCCTGGCTGGTTGCAGCCCTCTCCCCCACCTCTGCGGAGGAACTGTATGCTAGTTGCAGCTGCACCTTCAATGTGCGGGTGGCCCAGGGCTCCTCTGGGGGTGCCTGGGGCATTCAGGGTTTGTTCTGGCAGGGGAGCCTGTGGCAGGGTGGGATTTTTCTGGCGGGATGGGGTGCTTGAGCTATTGGGGGTTGGGCTTGTGGCTCTGGCTGAGAGAGGGGAGGCGGGGTGAGGGTCCTCGTTAACTTCAGCCGTGGGGGGCAGTGGTGAGTAAAAGGAGTGGAGCAGAGAGCTAGCTTTCCCCAGAGGGGGTTCCACCCACATGTCCGTGCCTACAGCCTTCTGGCAGTTTAGATCAGGATCATTGAGGTTCCTGGCCTCCACTACCATGGCAGTGGCCAGGGCTCTTTAAATCACCCAGGTTCCTGGGCAGTTGCGCCCTTTGTTCCTTCTTGACAGCGGGTCTGCTTAGGCTCCAGTCCAGCAAATGGCTCTGCACAGGCAAATGCCTGAAATCAGGCAGTGCCCATGCAGCTCTAGGTGCAGGACGGAGGCTACACTCTGATGTTCAGGACTGCATGAGCTAAACTACTCCCACCACATGCGCAGATCTTGGCAGGGTCAGTTTAGCTCTGCACCTTTTGAGCTAGAGACTTAGAGCCCAATGCCCTTCTTTGAGGCACTCAGCACTTCCAGCTGCCATTTACGAGCACTCAGCACTATGCATGTCTGACTTTCTGTCAGGATCTGAGTTATCAGAACTTAAAAAAAGTCAGGGTAGGACGAACCTCTGAAGCATAGGTTGTGCAAGTCTCTGGGGGCAGTCTTGGAGGGGTTACAATATATAGACCTATTTTTATTTATGGTTCAAGACCACTATGCTGGAAGTGATGTTCTTTTGAAAAAAAAAAACACATTTGCATCTATGATGCTTGTGTGGATTTATGTTGCGTAAAATGGTGTTGTAAAACAATTTCTCCCTGTGGACATTAGACATCTCAGGACTTTTCTTAATAAAACATTGGAAATGTGCTCCATTGTTCTGATGCAAAATTGTCCCTAACTGTGGTGTTGTGAGTATTTATTGGTGGTTTCACCTTCCAAAATAATAATACTTACCTAAATTATGGTCATAATACTTTCTAGTCTATAGAATCTGGCAGGAAAGCTCAGCCTCAAAGGACTTTACAGTCATTAGCGGACTAAGCTCAACATCCCAATTATGGTAGGCAAATATTACGTCCATGTTATCCCCATAAGTGGCTGTATTTTATGTCATTTTAAATGCTTTTGGATTCTTCAGGATGGAAGGACTTTTGAAAATGTTAGAGGTTACTCACCTTTGGTGTTTGAAATTATTATAATCAATCACTTTACTCCGCAGTGGAACCTATACCTCGGATGATGTTAATAACGTAAAACAAAAAGACATTTAATGAAAGTTAAAAAGGTGATGTAAATGCAATTCTCACTTGCCTTATTTGCCTATCATGTCTCTCTAATACCAGGAAATAATTTTTTATGCAAAAGGTCTCAAGAATTCAGAGTTTGTATTATTTCACTGGTTTAAAGGTCTGCTTTATCCTCATAGCAGTCTAAACATCTTCAGTTTTCCACCTGGACAGAGATCTCAAACAAGTTGCCAGAACCTTATACAAAGTGGAATGTGCAGAAGGCCAAGAGATTCTTTTATTAATGAATTTTGTTTTACAGTTCTAGGATTAGATGATGTGACTGGAAACTTTGAAGTTGGCAAAGAATTTGATGCACTGCTGGTCAACCCCAAGGCTTCAGACAGTCCTTTTGATTTGTTTGCGGCAGATACTTTTGAGGTAATCAAAACACTGAGTTATTGAATTGTTCCCAAAAGTGATTGAAAACTGCAAGTTGCAGTTCCAGGAGGCAGATGAGGCACAGCAGCAGACAGATATTGCAGTAGCACTGGCCCCACTGTGGGATTACTTAAGTGACAGCCAGCATGCTGTCCCCTACAGTGTGCCAGCCACACTTCCCAGTGAAAATATTGGTGACATGACTCGCTGATGACCTGAACATTGACATTATCCCTTTGCTTCTGGTAAAAGCAATGGACCAGGTTAATCCCTAAGTCTATTCCACTAAAATCTAGTGATAGGAATTTGAACCGGTTGATCCCAGTGACATAAAACTTGTTTTTACTTCTAGCATAATCTTTTAGTTGGGTTTATTTTGTAAAGACAAAAGAACAGAGATATTGCTGGACAGAATTAAATAAAGTTATTGTGTGATCAGTGGGAAGGCAAAGAATGGGTAGAGGTAATATTATTACTTGAACAGTGTAGCTGTTGAAATATTATCTAACTTACAAGTGCCACCTTTGTTCCTAGTACTGGCTCTTCTGAGAGTTAAAACCTCTATTTCAAGATACACAGTTATTAGCAAATGGATAAATTTTGATTTTACAGTTAAAAAGCATGTGTTATGCAAATTTGTTTTTGCAGTCTTCTTTTGGTTTCATGCAGTTGTGATTTGGGAGGGGAGGAACTGCTTTCTGAAATGTGTGCTTTTTCAATATTTTCAGGATATTATCCAGAAGTTCCTGTATCTAGGTACGTCCCAGTCTTCATTATACAGAAAAAAATCTTTTTATCCCATACTTATTTAGATGGTCTTCTAATCAATGGTCCCTCAAATCTTTTCTATCCACTTGAGGATTTTTTCTATCCATGTGTGGAATAAATTTTTATGTGAACCAAGGCATATGCGAATGTGCATCTCCAGTGGAAGTAAAAACCTAGCTCTGGACACTGTCCTAATCAGCTGGGCGAAAATTTGTATTTCTCCTGGGTGGCTGCACAAGTGCCCAGCTTACAGGGAACACAGCTTCCAACATAATACAGGTTGAACCTCTCTAATCCACGCACACTCATCCAGCAACATCCTTAATCCGGCATGATTTTACTTAACCGGACCACCACTTATCCTGAGTTTGGCCAAGTTACCCATGGTCCCATAAAGCTTGTTTCCCAGACACAACCTGGCTCTCAGTGTTCTGTGCTGTTATTTAGCTGTAATTTACCCCTAAATGTCTTATAAGAGCCCAGTAAGCTGTGGAAGTGTTGGTAATGTGATAAAAAATAATGACCCTCCCATGGTCCAGAAAATTCTCTCGTCCAGCACCGGTCAGATTCCAACAGTGCTGGATCAGAGAGGTACAACCTGTATGGAGATGTATTGTTTTTCCTACATGTTGTTTTAAAAACACAAATGTTTAAGAATTAAGTACAGTATTTTTGCTATGTTTATATGGTTAAAATGTTTTATACAATATCCTGTGATCTCCTTGGCTAAGGTTAACCCAACCAACTAGCAAATTTTTAACCATGCTTGTTTGTGTCTGTGCTGAAAGTGGTATTTAAGTGGGCATTAATGCTTAACACTTTTTTAAACTCAAAGCACTTACCCAGTCTATAAAAAGCCTAACACCCTTTCATGAACTGGTCACTCACATGGCTCCATTCTCAACAAGAAAGATGGGAGGTTACTTCTCATGGAAACATACACACTCTTTCCATGGGGTTGGCTGCACTATAGGGAGCTCCTCCACTCAATTCAGGCATCAGTTTAATGAATTTGTTTGAATAGCCAAATTGCTAAATCAGTGGAAAAATGGAGTCTAGACTAGCCTTTAGCTATCCAGGACCAGTACTTCCCATTGCTTTTTTTTTAAAGATTTAGAGCATGGTAAAGAATTCTTCCCAATAAAAGGCCTGTGCCACTTGAACCCTTTGACAGTCTAAGAGGGGCTGTGTGTTGCAAGCTACAGAAGTAACCAGTTGCAGACCTGATGTTGAATATAGTGTCACGTCCCCAGTTGTCTACGACACATGTATTTATGCAAAAAATCTTTTGGCTTTGTTGTTTCAGGTGATGATCGGAATATTAATGAAGTATATGTGGCAGGCAAGCAAGTGGTTCCGTTTTCAAGCTCCGTATAACGTCATTTCTCTTCTGCCAAACATTCTATGAATCATTCTGCCTCTGAGTTGGAGAGGATTCGTTGAATGCAGTGCCTCGTTGTCAAGAGTAACACCTCACGTTCTTTGTTTAATGCTACGAATTTACAAAATAATTACAAGCCATGTAGGATTGCAGTTTACCTTACCAAGATGATCGCATTTGTAAAAGTAAAACAGACTTTTAAGTCAATCAACAAATCACATCCCGGAGCAGTGGGCATGGGCAGGAGAGAAAGCACTGGCAGCTGGAGTGATATACCCACCGTGTGCTACAGTCACACCTTCCCTTGCACTGTAGACCATACCCTACCAAAAAGAGCATAGAGCCAGGCCAGCCAGCATTTGCCCCAGGGCTCAGTGATTCCAGGAGCCGCAGCTTGCCCAGGAGCCTGCAGAGGCTGTCAGCACTCCTGTGTACAGCTATCTGGAGCTCATAGATTGCCAGAAACAAATGAAATTCAAACCTTGCATGCTTTAAGCTCTGTTATAAGCCTAAAACCCATGGGCCTGCTTCTCTTTGCACAGTTTGTAACAGTTAACTGAATTGACTTCAGTGGGGTTACTCCTGATTTAAACTGGTGAGAGATCAGACGCAGGCCCCGTGCTTTCTGAGTGAACCAAGTTTTGGTCAAGAAAATTAGTAGATTTTAAGGCCAGAAAAAGGAAGGTTCTTCCACCTCAAATGTCATACAGGTTGAACCTCCCTTGTCTGGCACTCTTAGGACCTGACCTGTGCTGAATTAGAGAATTTGACAAACATGAGGGAGGTCAGTACTGTCTAGCAGCATTACCAACACTTCCACTGCTTACTGGGCTCTTAGAAGACATTGAAGGGTAAATTACAGCAAAAGAACAGCACAGAATACTGAGAGTGTTTGTAAACAAATGTTATGGGACAGGAAGAAACTTGGCCATGCCCAAGAGAAGTGGATATTTGACTAACTAAAATCATGCTGGACTGTGGATGTTGCCAGACCATAGAGTGCCATCTGAGAGAGTTCAACCTGTACCTTCCAAATGACAAAGAAATGCTGTACCAAGAAGTTCTTTCTTTTTTTGAGGAAAATGAGTGGCAAAAAATACTATTCACAGTATTATAATACCTATAGATATAGTTTTGAACTGAGATGGATTTTCAATAGCAAAACTAAAGCAGCCCTAATTTACAGAATACACTTGTTCCTGCAAAGTGTTTGTCTGGAACTGTTTTCTGTGTGTGAGCACAGAGGCAGGTGTAATCCCAGTCTGGCTCGCTTCCAGTTGAAAGCAGCCCTTTTTATTTTTTAAAAAATCTGTGTGATTAAACTCCTCCCCTCAAGAGCACATTTCCCTGTGCTCCCATCTCTCCCACCATAAACCATTTTCCTGGCCAAGACTTGGCCTTGTCATCTGACTTGATTCAGATAGCATTGTTCCCCATGTTTTTTAACATTGATTTAATTGGCCTCATTTCTGCCTTCCAAAACCAAAGATTTGTGAGGCAAATGTTGCAATCTACTTATTTATTGCTTGTGACAATCTCTAGGAAAATATGTGGTTTGCTGCTGCAGCTGTCCTGTGAGAATTTATTCTAGGCTAGAGATGGGCAACATGGGAACCAAATGCTATACACTTTCATGCTGCACTTCTGTCTTGCCTGGGTGTGGATTCACTAAGCACTTTGGTTTGGCTGTAGGCAAAGTTCTGCCCTTGTTTATGCCACTCCAGCCTCGGGCCTTCTGTGGGATTTGGCTCATCCTTTACTATACTTTTACTGGATGTTAGAGATCTAAAATATAATGAAGTGTAGCACCACCTCCAGCTGGTTCAGCTACTGGGTGCTTCCCTACCAAGTTCCCGCTATTGTCAGGGAATGGTTCCACCCTGAGTCTTAGCTGTGGTACTCTCACCAAATTCAGGCACTTGCTGATTGATGAAGCACTCAGTAGTACTTGGCTGTTTGCTGGCAGACATAGAACTGAAAATAAAGGTTCTTTTGAAACAGACCAGGAAGACTAGTCCCACACAGAGGAACAACCCTGCCCAGATCTCCTCTTCCTTTATAGGCACGTGTGGGATTGGTCCCTGCAGCAACATGCCCAGATCCATGTCCTCTCTACACCTGAGTCGGGGCAGAGGTTAAATTAGGCAGGGTGGGAAAGGTCTCAATAGTAAAGAAGGGATGCTTGTATTTGGTGTGAAGTTTAGGGGGAAGCCAGAAGAGGAACTCAAAAGGGAAGCTGATGTGGACACACTGTGACAAGCACAGAAATTACGTTAGCAGGAATATTCTGAAAAGACTTCAGGAGAGGAAAGATGGAGTAGTTCAGGCTGGAAAAGAGGAGTCATCAGAGGAGCCTCATCAGGTGGCCCATGGAGCTGGTTCAGAGATAGAGGGCCTCAGCATGGAAGGCTCTCTGCCTCCAATGGCACCCTGAAGATTTGCCAGATGATATAGCAGGCAAACTACAACAGAACATTGGGGCTGCATCTACACTAGCCCCAGACTTCAAAATGGCCATGCAAATGGCCATTTCAAAGTTCACTAATGAAGCGCTGAAATACATATTCAACGCCTCATTAGAATGCTGGCAGCCGCAGCACTTCGAAATTGACGTGGCTCACCGCCACGTGGCTTGTCCAGAAAGGGCTCCTTTTCGAAAGGACCATGGCAACTACGAAATCCCCTTATTCCTAACAGCAGATAGGAATAAGGGGATTTCGAAGTTGCCAGGGTCCTTTCAAAAAGGAGCCACGCGGCGGATGAGCCGCGTCAATTTTGAAGTGCCATGGCTGCTGGAATTCTAATGAGGCGTTGAATATGTATTTCAGCGCTTCATTAGTGAACTTTGAAATGGCCATTTGCATGGCCATTTTGAAGTTTGGGGCTAGTGTAGACATAGCCTGGGGGAAAATTCATTCAGGAGCCTGTTGTGGAATTTTGCTCACCCTGAAGTCTCTCTGTGAAATCCTGCTGCCCCCCCACCCCACTTGCACAACATTGCCTGAATTAAAACAAATCAAAACACAAAATCCCATCAAAAAGAAACACAAGCAAAATAGGAGCTGGCCACAAGGCATAAAGGGAAGATATGAAACAGTCCTAAGAATGTGGCCTGGTCCTCAGCTGGCGTACCTGGCCATAGCACTGAGCATCTGGCCCGAAGAGGATAAATGGGCGAAAGAACCTCTGGAGCACATATAACCAACAGCTTCCGGTGGTCTACCCAGACTGTGGACAAAATCTTTGATGTTGTTTGTGTCTTTCATTTATGTACCATGGCAGCATGCGATTCAGAAACAAGGCTGGGCTGTGGGAGGGTAGCTTACTGGACCAATATGCTTAATGTGCACCATGTTAAGACAAGCACTTTTTGTTGTTGTTGTTGTTGTTGTTCTAAATGGAATCTATTTGAAATTTTATGTCTTTATCTTACTTCGTCACTTGTTAAACTTCTGTTTTTAGTTATTTAATGAAATTTCTACTAAATATTGCCCATGCTTTATGCAGCATTATTTGAATCAATTATTTGAATGTGAAAAAAGTGGTGATCTGCACTTTAAAATGTTGCCTTGGCCTAATGTCTATAGTTATTCTGTGATTTTTGCAAACAGCAGGCATTGTAGACTGGGGGGAGACACTCTGTATTTGTTTATTTGTACTGAATGTGTTCATTGCTGGAGTGTAATTTCTGCTAGTAAAGCAAGAGTTAAAGGAACTGTTTGTGCTCAAGTGTAGATTGTGGGAAATTGCTGTCAGGGGGTGGGAGGAAGGCCTGTTAATGAGTTTACAAAACCTGATTTGAATAAAGAAAAGTTCTATGGAAACTAAATTTAGCCTGTAGTGTGGACAGCAGAGCGCACCTAAAAATAATGTAGATGGAAAAAAGTAAATGGGCTTTCTTTTAAAGAGTATTTCAGGGTTAAAAATCAAAAATAGTGCCAGCATAATCAGACCAGGACTTCAAACCATGGAGAGTCGTAAGTGTTCACCTAGATAATAAATGACACGTGACAAGATGTGCAGCTTTTTAATTTTATAAAGTATTTATATAAATCAATGGTACAGCCTCATCTGGAATACTGTATGCGGTATTGTCATCCTGTCTCAAAAAGCATATTGCAGAATTAGAAAGGAGAACCAACAAGAATGATCAAGGACCTAAACTAAATGCTCCTATGATAAGAAACTGAAAAAGTGTGGTATTACTTTCCATAGAAAGATGGCAAGAGGGAGGCCAAATAACAGAATATAAAATAATGAATACTATTAAGAAGGTCTGTAATAAGGAACTTGTCCCTTTGTTCTTGTATTATGAAAAAGGGAGATTGAGTGAAATTAAAATGTGGCAAGTATCAGAGGGGTTACCATGTTAGTCTGTATCTTCAAAAGCAACAAAAAGAACTGTGGCACCTTAGTCTATATTATCTGTTAGTCTATAAGGTGCCACAGGTCTTATTAAAACATGGGACATTCAAAACTTTTGATTATTGCCACAGAAGTTGGTAGGCCAAGAATTTGACAAGATTCAAAAAGGGACTGGACGTTGACATAGCTGTCTAGAATATCCAGAGGTATGAGTTGCAGTGGATGAATAAGTGATTATTTTTGGTACCCTAACAGTTCTGAAGTACAAAAAGAATAAGATTTGGGTCAACTCAACCCCAGAAAGCTCAAAAATTTTCATGAGTCAAAAAACATTTAAGTAATGTTTTGCTACATGTATTTTTAAAGGGCTGGAGTCACAAAATGCTGAAGATTGCAGGGGCAGAAGGTGGTGGTGGTGGTGCCCTCCTTATAACTTTTAGTGCAGTGGTTAGAGTACTTATTTGGGATGGGATAGACCGAGGCTGAATTCCTTTCTAAGCCCCATGTGGGAAAGGCATTTGAATTTAAGTATCCCATAGTGCAGGCGAGTACCCTGCCCACTGAGCTACAGGACACTTTCCCTTGCCAGTGTTGTTCCTCTTGTTATACATACCCATTAGCACAGCAGCTTGAACTTTGGTCTCCCTCATGTCAAAGGCATACCCTAATGTGGCTTGTCCGTACTGACCACAAAGTCAAGGTCACCATCCTCTCATCTAACTCAAATGCTTCCAGTCCTGATGAAACACATCTTCTAATGCAGATGAAACTTCAATGGCTTGTCTGCTGAAACACCAGCAGGGAACGGTGGTGGCTCATGTTCATTACAAGTTGAACCTCTCTAATCCAGCACCTTCAGGACCTGAAGAGTGCCCAATAAGAAAATTTGCTAGACCACAGGAAGTCAATAGTCTCTAGCACGTTAACCAACATGCCCACTGCTTACTGGACTCTTGGAAGACATTTAGGGGTAAATTACAGTTAAGTAACAGCACACAACACAGAGAGAGGACTGGTGGCTGTAAACAAACTTTATAGGATCACAGGAAACACTTGATAAGTGGTGGTCCAGTTAACTAAAATCATGATGGATTACAGATGTCGCTGGACAAGAGAGTTCCGGATGAGAGAGATTCAACCTGTCTATGCTTATTTGAGCGAATCTGCACTTAGACTACCCACCTTTATGTTCCCATTCCAAGTCCAGAAGGTTCCAAGCTAGTGGGTTAGGTTCATTCCAGGATGAGTGACCTAAGTTGATGTAGGGAACTCACTCTAAAAATTCACTAGGGGGGGCCAGGTTGCAGCTGGGCAAAGCAATCAGACAACTCTACAAGGCTGATACAGCCACAGGCAGCACAGGCAACAGTGCTGGGCAGCATCAGCAAGGTTCTGATTCTGCACTCTGCTTGAAACTGACCGCCATCCAGATATTGAGCCATTGACCACTATCTGTTGGGCGCGGCCATCAAGCCAGCTTTCTATCCATCTAATAGTCCAAGGATCCAATCCATATTTCCTCAACTTATGGACAAGAATGTTGTGGGAGACCATATCAAAAGCTTTACTGAAGTCAAGGTGAATCACATCCACTGACTTCTCCATGTCCACAGAGCCCATTATCTTGTCATAGAAGCTAATCAGATTGGTCTGGCAGGACTTGCTCCTGGTGAATCCATGTTGGCTACTTTTGATCACTTTCCCCTCTTCCAAGTGCTCCAAAATGGATTCCTTGAGGATGCCCTCCATTATTTTCCCAGGGATTGAGGTAAGGCTGACAGGTCTGTAGTTCCCTGGATTGTCCTTCTTTCCTTTTTTAAAGATGGGCACTATGTTTGCTTTTTTCCAGTCATCCGGTATCTCCCCCAGTCTCCAAGAGTGTTCAAAGATAATGGCCAAGGTTCAGCAATGACCTCTGCCAATTCCCTCAGTACCCTTGAATACATTAAATCCAGACCCATGGATTTGTGTACATCTAGTTTTTCTAGATAGCTCAGAACTTGTTCTCTCTCCACAGATGGCTGCCCTCCACCTTCCCATACTGCGTTGTCTTGGCCTGTTGTGTGGGAGTTGACTTTGTCCTTGAAGACTGAGGCATAAAAAGCATTGAGTAGTTCAGCTGTTTCCTACATCATTTGTCACTAGGTTACCTCCCTCATCCAGTAACGGCCCCACACCTTCTCTGACAACCCGTTTATTGTTAACATGCCTGCAGAAACCCTTCTTGTTACTCTTCACACCCTTTGCCAGCTGCAGTTCCAATTGTGCTTTCGCTTTCCTGACTACTCCCTGGCACTCTCCAGCCGTATGTTTATACTCCTCCTCAGTCAACTGTCCACATTTCCGTTTCTTGTATGCATCCTTTTTGATTTTAAGCTGACCAAGGATTTCCCTGTTAAGCCCCTCAAAGGGTCCTGCTGTGGCAGCTGTTGTGCAGCTGAAGCTGTGCCTGAGGCAGGGCTCTAGAGAGAGGGCTGTGGCAGTGACACCGGGAGCTTCCTTAGAGAACACTCCTTTTCCTCTCCAGTGTGTAATTTACACATCCTCAGGGCAGTTTTACTGAAACTGGCCAATGGTTCTTTCTGCCTAGATCCTGAGGGACGTAGAGTCTCTTTCCAACTGTTTCTGATGGAAAATGCCCAACAGAAATAACGTTGTTCAGTCCGGCCCTTCCACTCTAATTGTGTCCGTCTGAAATAATGGGCCTGGCTGTTTGCACTGTTCTGCTAGTTTCTGATTGTGCTGAATGAGCTCCAATGAACTGCTGAAATAGAATAAAGACACCTTATGTTTGCATTAAACACCATCAGCTTCAGTGTTTGACAGATAAACCTAGCTAGCTCACTATGTGAAACGTAGACGGTGAGGATCATAGTACAGAGTATTAGTCAGATGCGCAGAAGTTACTTTTTGACCTGTTGATCTCTGACCTACAACTTACAAGTAAACTGTGAACCCTGCTTACTATGTAGAGCTTTGTTTTATGGGACCTACCAATCTTGTTTAGAATCAAAATGTTCGTTGTGCTTTATGTGGCTTCATTACCAGGTTTACAGGCCTGATAAATCAACATAACTGCTTCATGGACATTATTATTATTTTATGCTTAAACAGACCATCCTGAAATGCCTCTCTCATGCATTTCGCAGCAAATATAGAAATGCAGAAAAGAATCACTTTTTAAATGTATTTTTCTCCATTTTATAATTTTGCAAGGTTTAGGCATAAAATTGCTCCATATCTCAGCAGTTATGAAGCACAATAGATATAGATTGCCTTAAACCAACAATCCCTTGCAAGAACTATTAATTATACCCCGAGGAATTATGTATCAAGGTTCTGAGAATTATGCACAAGTGGCTACTAAAATACACAGTTATGTGCAGGTGAATTTTCCCCCCATCAATCAGCTTGTCAGAAGTCATGCAAACTGTCCAGAAAAAAATACTGACACTAAACAACTTTCATTTGTTACAGTTCTTAATAAAAGGGTCCACAGAAACTTTATAACGTGGGAATTCTGCTTCTGAAAATGCTTCGCATTTCATTTTGAGAAAGAGATGTGATCAGTGCTTTTCTTTGGTAAAAAAAGAGCCAGTACTCAGCCGGCTTTCCCCTCCTTCCCCCTCAGCCAATCCCACCACTGGGCTGCTGATGTGCCAGCACTCAGTACCAGCAAGTACCAGCACAAAAAAAGCATTGGCTGTGATAACTGACTTGCTAAATGTTTGTTAGAGGTGCAATGTAAAGATTTTATAAGAGCGTCTACATACAAAAATTGTAATGCTTATGTAGTTAAAGTGGGGGATGCAGACATGCCTACACTACAACCTAATTTCTGTCAGCAGACAGCACTGCAGTTACTAAATTACTTGCATGTGCACGTTTGGGTCCTTGTGTTGGCGGGGTGTGTCTTCACTAGGAGCACTTGTATCAATTGTGTTGTCAGTGTGGGGCACTGTGAGACAGCACCTGAAAGCTAGGAACAGCAGTGCAGTGTCTAAAGTGATTACACCTAACTACATCAACAGTGACTCTACACCACTTGAGGAGGCCGTGTTACTAACTGGTGTAGAGAAGCCCTTGAGTCATCAGGAACCAAATTTAAGTGGGGAGACTTCCACAGTTAGGTTGCCACAAGGCACCTTATGTCACAGAATCATAGAATTCTAGGGCTGGAATGGTCCTCAGGAGGTTCATCTAGTCCAGCCCCCTGCCCAAAGCAGGATCAGCCCCAACTAAATCATCCCAGCCAGGACCATGTCAAGCCAGGACTTAAAAACCTTTAGGGATGGAGATTTCACCACCTCTCTTGGTAACACATTCCAGTTCTTCACTACTCTCCTGGTGAACTAGTTTTTCCTAGTATCTAACTTATTTCCACCTTTCCCACTGTAATTTCAGACCATTGCTCATTGTTCTGCCATATGTCACCACTGTGAACAGCAACGAAGGGTCTTGTGGCACCTTATAGACTAACAGAAAAGTTTTGAGCATGAGCTTTCATGAGTACAGACTCACTTCATCAGATGCTGGTGACCAGCATCTGATGAAGTGAGTCTGTACTCATGAAAGCTCATGCTCAAAACTTTTCCGTTAGTCTATAAGATGCCACAGGACCCTTTGTTGCTGTTACAGATCCAGACTAACATGGCTACCCCTCTGAGACTTGACACTGTGAACAGTCTCTCTCCATCCTCTTTAGAGTCCCCTTTCAGGAAGTTAAAGGCTGCTACCAAATCACCCCTCAGTCTTCTCTGCCCCAAATTAAAATGTCTCTCCAGCTCTGTTGTGTAGACCAGGTCTTAAAGTGGTGTAAGATGCTTTTATTTACATAAAAGCTATGAGAAGACCAGGCCCAAGAGCTTTTGGGTAAGTAGACCAAGCAAATCTGGTAAGCCAACTAGAGTTTTCAGTACAGTGAGTCAGTATGGGTATTGTGTAAAAGCCCATTTTTAAGAATGCAAATGAGCATGTTAGGAAGTAACTACTTTTTAAAATTATCTGTTGAATTTTAATCAAAATAAAGACAACCATGAAGAAAATATGATAGTTATGTTCTTCATGGGCCTCATCCCTGGGCTGTGAAAGTGAAGGAAAGACTTTCACTGAGTTCTGTTAATTTTGGATTAGATCCAACGTCTGTATCATTTACAAATGAGCTTTGTAGTTTGTGAATAATGGGTGTAATTATAATGCAAGAAAAAGGGTGCTCACAGTCTTCTTTCTCTCTGTGAAAGCCTTCTGTTTGAAAGTATAATGAATTCACAACTGCATCCTTGTAGCTGATTGCAAGCACACTCATCTTTTAGATAGCAGCTCAAGTTAGATAGCCAGAAGTCGCACAGAAACAAGATAGTCATACGCACTAGCTCCTTTGTTCAGAATGGGTTTGTATTCCCAGTCTAAAAAAAAATAACTACTTGGGGTGATACCTTCTCTGCATCTCCTCACAGTATATGTCTAAGACCTAACCTTCCTGCTACACTGTAAAGGTGAATTTGGAATCTAGTCATTTTATAGCTTGTCTCCAGTGGCAAGTTCTGTAAACTACCTCTCACCAAACACACTACAGGTTGAACCTCTCTCGTACAGCACCCTCCAGACCCGACCAGTGGCAGATGAGAGAATTTACTGGACCACAGAGGATCAATATTTTCCAGCACACTACCAACATTTTCACTGCTTACTGGACTCTTAGAAGAAATTTAGGGGTGAATTAGAGCTAAATAACAGCACAGAACACTGAGAGCCAGGACTGGCAGTTGTAAACAAACTTTATGTGTCCATGCGTGACCTGGCCACACCCATAGTGGTTGTCTGACTAACTAAAATCATGCCAGATTACAGCTGTTGCTGGACCAGAGCATTCTGGATTAAAGAGGTTCAAAATGTCATTAAAAAATACACCACTTTCCACGCTCAAGATACTAAGCACAGGTTATAGAAGTACATGTAAGGCTCTGTGCTCATTCTGTTTTCAAAAGGGTCCACAGAGCCTTCGCCTGGCCCTTCCCCGAGAAGTTGAACACATACACAAGAATTTAACAGTGCAGAGACCCATTTATATGGACTATTCCTTTGCTGGAATGCTCGACAACACTCACAGTGACAGGTATGGACCCCTCCCATTTAAATGCTTTTTAACTACGAAAACAGTCTTTTTTGCTTGGTGCTGCTGCAGTGCACATTTTCTTTATCCAAAGGCTATTCAAGTCCCACATAATAGAGAGAGAAAATTTTTCTCCTGACTTAGTTATACAAATCAAACCTAAAAGCAATTCAGGTTATCATTCATTTTTGGCAAATACATCTCTCAAAACAAATGTTGTGGTATTTTCCCTATTCTTTTCGACATATGCTCTAAAAGATGCCACTTTTTTTGTGTTTAAGAGGCTAAAGCATCATGTCTGTCTTCAGGGAAAGCGTGCCAGAGCTTTAAATCTTCCACTGAACAACATACATGGAAGATATCACATCAGCCTAGAAGAGAGGCTCACCTTTTTGGTTGTGTCAAAAGCTTTCTTTTCGTCCAGAACTAAGGCTATGTCTAGATTACAGCGATTTGTCAACAGAAGGTTTTGTAGGAAGCTCTCTTCCAACAAAACTATTGAGAGATCATGGCCAAACTGCCAGGTGAAGCACAAGAGTGATCCACTCTGTCACCAGAGAGCAGCCGGACCGCCCAGCTGCTCTCTCGACAAAATGGCTGAATGGCAGCACAGCAGACAGGGTTGCCCGGTATCTTGGAAGCTCTGTCTGTCAGAGCCGCCCCCCAGAACATCCAGCCAGGCAGTCTGTCGACAATCTCTGTCGAAAGAGGCGTTATGCCTTGTGGGGAGCGGGATAAAAGACTGCTGACAAAAGTGCTGCATTCTGTTGACCAACTGTTGACAAAACACATTGGTCCGGTGGTTAAGGCCCAATTCTGGGAGTCAGGGGAGCTAGGTTTTCTTCTCCACTCTGCCACTGAGTTTCTTCATGAACACAGACAAGTCATTTAACCTCCCAACACAGTGGCCTCCCTCTTCAAATAGGAACATGTTTACATAATAGCACTTATTGCCATACCTTTGCAGAACACTTTTGCAGCTACAGATGCACTCAGAGTGATTCTTGTTGATAACAGGTGGTGAGACTATAAACTCACAACTGCCTCTTGTCAGGGGCAGCATGTAGCTGTCCCAGCCCAGATACCAACCAGAGACCTGTTCCTGGATCTGCATTAAGGTCCCCCCTGGACCCATCTTCCAGCCTACCCCCATCGCAGCCCTTTCTTCTAGCAAATATGGGGCTAACATGGCAGCTCCTCCACCCCAAAAATTACACAGGCTCCAGAGGGTCTGTCCCATCTGAATTCTTAACCAGTCTCACTCATGGATTAAGTATGTAAAGCTACCATGGGAGAAATTCATACCGCGTGGACATTTCTGTCTCGTTCATAAAGTAGCACAGGGAGGAGGAGTTTGCCAGCCTCTGATGACCTCTATGTGAGAGCAGACCGTTTTAAAGTGAGAAAACAGAGCAGCAAGAAATAACCAGCTCCGAAGGATGAACACCTGCTCATCTGAGGACATGTCAGCAATAATAGCAGCTGTATGTCAGGTGAAGCCCAGGAGAACACCATTGCTACACGTATATTAGTGAGTTTTTTCAACAAAATCAGCCTGTTCTCAACAAAACTTGCTGCACACCCACACACAAAATATATTTGTTCAATGATCTGGTGACAAAACTCAGCACTTCCTTCAACAACCTTCTGCCTCTCCCAGGCCGTGTCTACAATAGCCCCAAACTTCGAAATGGCCACGCAAAAGGCCATTTCGAAGTTTACTAATGAAGCGCTGAAATACATATTCAGTGCCTCATTAGCATGCGGGCGGCCACGGCACTTTGAAATTGATGCGACTCGCTGCCGCGCGGCTCATCCCAACGGGGGTCCTTTTCGACAGGATCCCGCCTACTTCGAAGTCCCCTTATTCCTATGAGCAGATGGGAATAAGGGGACTTCGAAGTAGGCGGGGTCCTTTCGAAAAGGACCCCTGTCAGGACGAGCTGTGCGGCGGCGAGCCACATCAATTTCCAAGTGCCATGGCTGCCCACATGCTAATGAGGTGCTGAATATGTATTTCAGTGCTTCATTAGTGAACTTCAAAATGGCCATTTGCATGGCCATTTTGAAGTTTTGGGCTAGTGTAGACATAGCCCCAGATGAGGAAGAGTTCCTCTGTATTATGTCGAAAAAAAAGCTGTATGGATGCTCTGGGGAGCCTTCTGTCAACAGACAGGGCTTCGAGGACACTGGGCAGTCCTGTCTATTGTGCTTCTGGTAGGCTCTTTTGTTGAGAGAATGGCCAGGCAGTCCGGCTGCTCTGTTGTCAGTGGATCACTCTTTTGATCTGTCTTAGGCTGTGTCTACACTACAAAAATAACTTCAGAGTTGCTTACTGGTTGAGCATCTACACACACACTATTTTGAAGTTAAACTTCGAAGTAGGGCACTACTCCTTTCCCGGGACTGGAGTAAAGACTTGAAGTTGGGCTCCCTACTTCGAAGTTAACTTCAAAGTAAGGGAAAATGTGTGTAGGCTGTCCGCTGGCTACTTTGATGTAGTACCTAACTTCGAAGTTAATCTGCTGCTTTATGTTGCTGGCAGGAAAAAAAAAAAAAAAAGGCCAAAATAATTACCCTGTGGTGCTGCTTTGAGGGTGCCCTGCTGTGTTGCCACTCTCTACATACATTTCCCCAGACCTTACAGTCTGGTTATGAAACTATTCCTATTATCAAAATAAGCAACTTAATGGGAGAAATAAATAACTAACCTCAGTAAGTCTATTTCTATGTAACCAACAAACCGAGGGCATCGCTTGTTGCTATCATGACCAGAATACAGATCAGCACAGCTAGTAACAATGGCTTCCCCCCCTAGATTTCAAGGAAAACAGACAGAAGGGAGCAGGATAAGCTTCTGAAATGAAATATTTCTTCCTGAGTCTTGTGAAAGAACAGAATGGAAGGCTTTGACATGGTTTTAAAAAACAACCAACCTTCCATAACAAGGTATGTGAAATATGACAAACATCTCGCACTTGGAAAGGATCAAATGTTATGAGATCACGGAAAACTTGGCCACACCCATGATAAATGGTTGTCCGACTAACTAAAAATCAGGCCAGATTATGGATGTTGCCGGATTAGAGAGTGCCGGACTAGAAAATTTCAACCTATACCTGTGCCCTCTTACTCACTCTCCAGGCTGAACATGGCTTAGCTCAGCCATAGTTTAGAATTGAGGTCCATTGCTTGTATTTGAGTGGTCATTTTGTACTCTTGATTATTACAGCTTCTTTGATCCCTTCCCCCACTTTTTCTACCACTAGAAAGAATTTGAAGCTCTCTGGGAGGACAACTCTTAATGTTATGGCTGCACAACAGCTGCATTTTTGCAAGGTGCTCAGTTACGATGGACTGTGTGAAGGCATCTGATGGACAATAGGGTTACTGGCTATGTGTGACATTTGGATGAGATGGCTGCATGTGACAGTTTAATTAATGGCCTGCTCACATTATTTTAATTACTTCATTCCACCTGGTGGCACAGCAGCTTGTAAATTATTCTGGGGGCTCCTTGGCTGGAAGCCAAAAAACCCTGGGAAGTCCCTGTCTGTGCTGTATGCATATGGAAAAAAAAATCAGTTCTCTCTGCCTCCCAGAAGAAATTGTTCTTTTTCTCCATATAAGTTTGGACTCACCTATTTAGTATCACCTAGAGGATGATAGTTAGGAAGATATAGGAATGGTTAGGGCCAAACAGTATGTTTCCTCGGTTCCTCAAAAGTAGAGAATCTCTTTCTGAAACTTGGAACACAAATGTCATGGTGCTTGTGGAATCCACAGTTAAGGAATTTTTTGTCTCTGCTTGATTTTAAATATGAAACAGCTTTCAGTAGGTAGTAAGGGCAGGATTAGAGCAGGGTATTGGAAACAATGAGATTCCTGCTTATTCATTGAACTTCTCTGTGCTTCTACTTCCCGAGCTGCAAACTAAGGTTTATGCTACCTTCCTTCACAACATGGAATTACTGTTTGTACATCACTTTGAAATCCACACATGTATGGTAGCATCAGGCACATCAGCACTAGCTTAGAAGAACTATATATCTGCTACCAAAAGTTTACCACTATTTTAGATCTTTTCAGAGTCACTTTCAACCACTCTTTAAAAAACTGCTGGGTTGTGGGCAAGTGCATGTCCTGCAGCTACACCAGTGGCTCAAAATCCCCTCTAGACAAAGACGGAGAATTTTAGCTAATATTATGCACAAGAATTGGATACAAACACCTCCAATAGTCTGTCGGCCCTCTAGTGGCAACTGTGTTTTAGAAAGCCACTAAAAGACAATGCGGCCTTGAAAATGGCCTATCATTAATAAGCACAGGTATTTGGTGCCCAGCTGTGCTCATTTGGCTCTTTATTTTGTGTCTTCTGTTGTGTAAAAAGGAAGAGACACAGTAAGCAACAATGCCACAGGCCCCAGCCCTGGAAAGACGTAGGTCAGGTCTACACTAGATCTTAAAGTTGATTGTACACATGCAATTTCAACTTCGGCGATTGTGTAGCTGGAATCGACTTATCTACGATCAACTTACCTGGCCGTCCTCACTGAGCGATAGTGTAGATGGACCCTTAGACACATACTTAACTTTGTGTAGCAACAGAGAGGGAGCTGTGCTAGCCTATATGCTATCAAAACAAAAAGCAGTCAAGTAGCACTTTAAAGGCTAGCAAAATGATTTATTAGGTGAGCTTCGGTTCACCTCCTCTAGGGCACCTGGCACCGGCCACTGTCGGCAGACAGGATACTGGGCTGGATGGACCTTTGGTCTGACCCAGTATGGCTGTTCTTATGTTCTTTTGTGGGACAGACCCACTTCTTCAGACCATAGCCATACCAGAACAGACTCAATATTTAAGGTACAGAGAACGAAAAACAGTAATAAAGGAGGACAAATCAGAAGAAAATGATCAAGGTGAGCAAATCAGAGAGTGGAGGGGTGGCGGGGGGGAGAAGGTCAAGAATTAGATTAAGCCAAGTATGCAAACGAGTCGCTATAGTGACTCAGAAATTTTTTTGAGTCACTATAGGTGTTTGTTTGCATACTTGCTTGATCCTAATACTTGCATACTTGGCTTAATCTAATTCTTGACCTTCCCCTCACCCAACACTCCACTCTCTGATTTGCTCACCTTGATCATTTTCTTCTGATTTGTCCTCCTTGATTACTGTTTTTGGTTCTCTGTGCCTTAAATATTGAGTCTGTTCTGGTCTGGCTATGGTCTGAAGAAATGGGTCTGTCCCACGAAAGCTCACCTAATAAATTATTTTGCTAGTCTTTAAAGGGCTACTTGACTGCTTTTTGTTTTAACTTTGTATATGTGACATCACTGAAGCTTGGTCAACACCAGCAGTCTTTTCCAGACGGGGACTCATTTTGACAATTCAGGAAAACTTGGTGACCCAAGGCAATTCAAAAGTGGGGTAGGGTGGGAGGGGCAGGAGTGGAAGCAGTGATGTAACTAGCTAATTTTGCATCTGAGGCAAAAATATAAAATTGCACCACCTCACGGTTATAGACTCATGGTACTTTATTTCCTAGAAAAAGGGAAAAATACATTAATAATAATAAAATAATAACTCTATGTTTATTATAGTTCATTATTATTTTATTATTATAATTGATCTGAGTTATGGTGGGGGAAAGACCCTCATCCCCAAACTGCTGCCCCCTACTCCCCCAGTTTAAACCCCACACTCAGAGGCTGGAGGGGCTGGGGGGGGGTCACACTTAGAGGGAGGAGTCACAATCAGGGGCTGGAGAAATCACACTCGGGCTAGGAGGCCTGGGAGAGTCACACTCGGGCTGGAGGTGCTCGGAAGAGACACAAATTAAAAAAACAAAACAAAACTGACAAATCAGCTACATAGAACAGAAGGGAGGCAAAGGAGAGAAGGCGGGGGGCAAAAATCACTTACTGCAAGAGTCTATTAAATGGCTTGCCTGGGAAGTCTATGAATATCAAAGATGGAGAAGCTCTTTGTAATGCATAATTGCTTCTCTATTGATAGAGATGCTGCTGGATGTGACAGGGTTAAGGACCTGCAAATGGTTTCTCTAAGAGCCGCATGCAACTTTGAGCTGCTGGTGACCCTTAACAAATCTAATCGTGACCCATGTTTGGGTCCTGACCCATAGGTTGGGAATCCCTGGTCTACACCAAGCAGGTAAGTTGATTGCAGATATGCCATTCTAGCTACCATAATTGCATAGCTAGAATCAACTGATCTGCAACCGACTTACCTGGCCATCTTCACTGAGGGAGGTTGACAGGACAAATTCTCCCCTTGACATCTCTTACTCCTCACAATATTGAGGAGCACAGGGGTCACCTGCCGGCCCCAGATAGTTCTATTGTGGATATCTCTACCAGGCACGTGAAACTGAACTCTGGAAGATTGACCCTGACTGGGTCGCTCTTCCCGGTAGGCTAGACCAACGTGCTGCAATGGCACACTGCTGTGTCGGGAAGCAGCACTTAGTGTGCCTCAGAGCCGTACACTGGGAGTGCTGTCCGCTGCTCAATGCATGCACCCCAATGCTTGGTGGGAGAAATTCTTGGTGGCAGTGGTGGTGGTTCTGGTGAGTCACCAGCATTGAGTAAGAGCAGTGGGGAGAGAAGGATGGAGGTGTCTGCCTCTGGGGAAGGGATGTGGGACTGGGTTATAGTACAGAGCTGGAGGTGCGTGGCTCTGTACGAGGGGAGGGGGATTGGGTTAGGGCAGGGAGCTGGGGGTGTCTGACTCTGGGGAAGCAGGAGGGGATTGTTGTACATATATTGGGTGTACCATGAAATTATAAACGAGTGCTGACGTGCACTATGAGGTGATAAAGGCTGCTGAGCACTGGACTAGATGTACCCTCAGACTTCTTGTGTAAAGCTTGTATGGCAGTCTTTGCAGGGTCTGGGCCATACTTTGTAAGCTAAACTTAGGAGTCTGCTTGCAGTATGTAGCAGTATTATCCTAAGGTGTATTTCATTTGACTACTGTATTTTGACATTGTATCGACGAAGCGGGTCTTTGCCCATGAAAGCTTATCCTCCCAAATATCTGTTAGTCTATAAGCTGCCATGGGACTTCTTGTTGTTTTTACCTTATTTTGTGATTTTCTATTTCCATCATTAAACTTTGACTGAATTTAAGTGTCTGGAATTGATCGTTTGAACTATTAGCTTGGGGAGTGCTACAGCTGTGGGAAGGGAAACTGATTTCTGACCTTTCTGGGGTGGAGAGAAGACTAAAGTAATTGTCTGAGCAGGCAGCAATCAGAGAAGGGGTTTGCAAGCCCCAGCCCAGAAGGTGCCCTGAGAGGTGGAGCAAGGCGCCGCCAACACTGCTTTGCAGTTCATCTTTAAAACTGGTTCAGGGAGCTGTGTTTTAGAATTTTTATTCATAAGGCTACTTAATCGTGGTGTCCGAGTTCCATGAAGTTCATTGTTAACAGCATCACTGTATTATGGACACAGCTGCACATCACTCATTCCTTGGCTCCCTTAGTTTCGGTAAGAGACATAATGCAAAAGATTTTTAACAGGAAAACTAAGAATAAGCTTTTTCGCCAGCTGCTAATAGTATGGAAATGATAGCAACCTATACGATTTCTTTTTAAACCCCATATGAGGTAATTACTGTTCAAAATAAAATAAGACAAACATCTTACAGTGGCAGAGCATGGTTTGAGAACAAGAGAGAGGCGCCACTTCCCCATAAATGCTGATTTTCAAACAAGATACAGGCATGAGACCTGTTGCAGTATTTGCATTCTAATCAACCCAACATCTTTCTTACTCACCTCTGACGTGCGTGTCTCTAGCTCTCCAAAACAAATAAAGGGCATTAGTGTTAGTTGTCATGATTGCTGGCCAACGATAATGCAAGGCACACCTGTTTTTTCACAGCTGATTGTCCAAGAGGCTGAGACATTACTGGAAAAGTAAAACGTGTGCCCGCAGAAAGTGGGAATGAGCCATGTGAATGCATGTTTGCCTTATTACAGCACACGAGTCAATTCATGAGAAAGCTTGCTTGGAAGGATGCGGTGAACAGACAGCACAGAATCAGTCCATTTACACTGGAACTATTCAGGATGTTCTCTGCTCCATGGTTCACTGCCATGCGATGAATTGGGGTTGACAGGGAACAAAGCTGGAGAGGGCATCAAAAGCCACTCTCCAGGAGAAAGGAGGAAATGCAGAAAATAGCTGTGCTGCTTATACTGACATACTGCGCATACAGGCAGTGAAGGACAGTACATGTCAGATACCAAGTTATAGCCACGTGAAAACTGTTCAAGGCCAAGTGCCTCAGTTAATATCCTCTCTGTATTATGAGCCAGCAAATCTTCTCTCTGGCCTTCCTGCCCCCACGGGATGAATGCAAACCCACACCTTGGGCTCTTTTACGAGGTTAATGCAGCATTAACTTTCCTTCTTCTGAAACTCTACCTTGAGATGTTTGCTGATAGCAATTTGGCTTTATGGTTTGTGGGGTAGCACGGGGCAAGGCCAGGAGACAATCACTCTCCTCACACTCAGATGGATTACTCCACTTACCTGATACTGAAGAGAGAATGCATAGGGCCCTACCAAATTCACAGATAATTTCATAGCCAGAGGGTTTAAAAATTGGTCAGTTTCATGCAGGCTCACTTATGGGTGGTGGGGAGGGAGCAAAGTGGGCATTTGTTCCAGTGATTCAAGAGGGCGGGGGCTGCCAGCATCCCCTGCCACTGCTCATGTGGTATTGGTGGCCCCGGGCCCTTAAAAATACCTGCCACTGTGCAATGCCACCCCTTCTGGGAGCTAAGAGCCAACCTCCCACACCTTGCCCAGAGTCCTGCAAGTCTGTCGGCCCCCTGATTTCATGTTTGCATCTGAAATTTCAGTATTGTAGCCATAGGGAGTCCCAACCCCAAAGGGGGTGTGGCGGGTACCAAAGGTTTTAGGGGATCACAGAGGTAAAGCTAGATCTGATCTCGCCAGTGCGGCTGGAAGGACCTCAGCCAGGGGCTCCTAGTCACTGCCAGTGGTGAATTAATACCTGGGCTAATGGGCCCAGACAATTTGAAAAATGGCTGGCCCCCAGCCCTGGCAGGAGCCACAGAGTGACAACCCTGAGCCTGGGAGCTTTGAGTCCAGGGAGGAGTCGGTGGAGGTGAAGCCCTGAGTGAACCTGAGCAGTGCCAAGCCCAGCCAGGATCTGTGAGGGACAGGAACTTTGAGCCCTGGCAGCCCAAGCCCAGCTCTGGAGCTGTTGCAGCACTGTTCCAAGCTGTACTACTCTTCCTGTCTCTTCCAAGCCAGGCTGAGCTAGCAGATTTCGGGGAGATCCAGTTCCATGGGGAAGGGCTTAGTTCACTGTCTCTGACATATTTTCATAGCCGTGAAATTGGTAGGGCCCTACGTCACGTACTAGAATGTCACCCTCATCGTGCGGATGAGGTTGCAAGCATGGGGGTGGTGTATGAGTTCTGTTTGCTGCTACAGGAAATCAGAGCAAGCTGAGCTGTAGCACGGAGTGACTGGGTCTGCAGACAAATGCACCAGCCCACTTCAGATGCCCTGAGATGGATGAAATTTCCCAGTGGATATTGGAGCACTTGCAGATTAAGGCAAGTATGCAGCTGGTCTTTGGGTGGGTGGGTGGGTGGGGAAAGCTGTATCCTATCACCTGACAGGACGATATAGAGAGGAAATCCTACAAATGGAAATTTCTGGCATTCACGGGTCCTCCCATGGCATCTTCCAGAAAAGGCCACAATTTGGCCATGGATAATCGCTGTTTAGAAGGTCTCTTTGTCCAACTACAGCTAAGCTTAGACAATGTGTAATGAAGGGTCAAGATGCTGCAGCAGCTGCAAGCTCCATGGACACGTTAGTTACAATCTGGCAGACTGGGCAAAGTGACCACATGTCTCAGTCGGGGCTGGATCATGCAAGAGGCTTTAGGGAGTGTAGCCCAGGGCCTTAGGATGCAGCCACTCAAGCCCCTACAGGCTGCAGCTCTCCCTGAAGGTGGTGTGGGAGGATGAAACAGCTGTGAGTGCTGCCCTTCCCTCTCTGCTCCCAGCTGGAGTTGCATGCCTTGCCCCTCATGGCGCATCTGCAAGCTCTCGCCTGCCACTCCTGTTGGTTGAGAATCACTGCCATGGGAGCAGTCATGGGCAGTGCCTGCATGCACAGAGCTGGGCAGAGTCATCTCTCCCCACTGTGAACTGTGCCAGGTAAGTGCCCCAATGCCCAACGCCTTCCTGAACCCTATCTCCTGCCCAGTCCACACTGTTTCCTTGATCCTGTAACACTACTTCCCATCCAGACTCTGTACTCCCATTCCCATACCACTCCTGCACACTACTGTGGGCCCAGATCCCACATCCCCACTCTGAGTCAGGCACAGCAGTGCTGGTCAGTTTCCCAGGTCCCTCAAGCTACGGGGACTCGGGAGCCAGGCAGCAGGGTGAGCGCTGCCAGCGGTGGGAGGACACAGAATGCAGGGCTGAGGGAACTGTGAGATAGGACTGTCTATCAGGGATGGTGTAGATAGTGGTCGGTCCTGCCGTCGGGGCAGGGGACTGGACTCGATGGCCTCTCGAGGCCCCTTCCGGTCCTAGTGTTCTATGATTCTATGATAGGTTCCCACAATGCCCTGCTGCAACAGTCGATCTTTGGCCACTTTAGTGTGACAGCAGTAACTCAACTTTATGTGGACTCTGTGGGAAGTGAGGATACTCAAAATCCAATTTATAAAACCCAGCATTATAAAATTGCATTTACAAAATCGAATTTATCTGGTAGCATACATGTAGCCTTCGTGACATGTGTTCAGTATTGAAAGAGAAACTCATTCAGAGCAATAAATTACTGGAATAAGCCCTCCATGCTGAGAAATATGCCTACATCACTGCTGAGTCAGAAGCTGGCAGTATTGGCCCCAAACATGTTTTTTAATAAGTGTACTTTTGCTTTTTGTCTGATTATTTCATGCCACCGCAGAGCACTGCCATGAAAGTGTCCCTGGTTTTTATTTTGAACGTACGGCCACCTAAATATGGAGAACTAAGGTTCTTGCCACTAGCAGTCAAGAGCCCCTCAACAGTTCTAATGACTACTGGAGAAGATGTTGTCAGACACTGAACAAAAATGATGAGGTCCGTGTGATCAAATATGTACATCTTGGTCATAGACAAATCTGATGTTAATTCTTAATAGAAAACATGTAGGTCAAAACCTGGAAATGTGAGTGCAGCCTTTGTGATAGCACAGAGCCTCTTTTTAACTATATCATAAACACTTCAGTAAGTAAGCACACGCTGAACCTCTCTTGTCTGGCACCCTTGGGACCTGACTGGTGCTGGACAACAGAATTTGCTGGAAGATGGGAGGGCAAGATTTTCTAGCACATTACCAACATTACCACTGCTTACTGAGCTCTTAGAACACATTTGGGGTAAATTACAGCTAAATAACAGCACAGAACACTGAGATCCTAGGCTGGTGGCTGTAAATGGACTTCATGGGAAGACAGGAAACTTGGCCACAGCCTTGATAAGTGGTCGCCTGGGTAACTAAAATAGTGATAAATTATGGATGGTGCAGGACAAGAGAGTTCAGGAGTAAAGAGGTTTCACCTGTAGCGCATGTTACCTTTGGAAAGCCATCGGCAGTTTGAAAATTCTGCCAGGAATTCTGCCTGGGTAGTTCCAGACGGAACTCCAGTTCATCCGGATAGGAACGGGAGGCAAACTGAGACATAAGCAGGTGACTCTAATTACTCAATTCCTTTCCAGCACTGGCCATTCCCCAGTCTCCGCACATTGCTGCTGACTAACCAGCTCACGACTACAATGCTGCTGCTTGTGTGATTCATTTTGACTTGGAAGCCTGTCAACATTCTGCAGCTGTCAAACTCTGCCCGGGGTGATTGGGTGATTTTGGGGCTTGGTGTTAAATTATAGAGACTTTCGCATCTGGGCTATCAGTTTGAATCTGGCCTCATTCTGAGATCTTATTCCTATGGAACGTTGGGTTTTTTAAAGCTCTAGTGGATGTGTTATGCTGTTAGGAAGACTAAGCAGGTGTCAGAATGCCTAAGGCACTTTGCTGAGGTATCTTTTTGCTACTGATGGCTGCTCTGTACTTCACCGGGCCTTAAGTAGGGGACTTCACCCCTCTAATCAGCTTGGCACTTTCATATTTCAGCATTAATAACAATCTCATTTAGCCAAAGAATTGGTTTTAAAAGCCAGTGGAAAGCGACATCAAGCTCTTTACTCCAGGAGGACAAATTTGTTCATAGTTGTACCCGCCTTCACATTGAGAATTACGATTTCTGACGTGCTGAGACAACATGAACCAGTTGTTTTGTTTTGTTTTGTTTTTTAAACAGCTGTATTTCCCCTGGGAGGAAAGTGTCCTTAAAATAAGCTGCAAGGAAATACTGACAATATTTTGCGTTTGTCGCAGTTTGATTTGGATTTAGCAAAAGGGCATTTTCGTAACTTAGTGTTGAAATTCAGCTAGGCAAGAAGTTCATGGACTCAGCTCAGCAAAACTGAAGTAGAATGAGCACACTCCCATATTAGACAGGGAGTAACAGCAGTGTCTGCCACCCGAGCAAAGCAGAGTTGCTGTCCGCAGCAGTTAGGTGCCTCAGAGGCCGCGTCTACACTAGCCAGCTACTTCGAAGTAGCTGGCACAATGTCGAAATAGCGTGTCGTGTCTACACACGTTGTGCTCTACTTCGACATTGAAATTGTTGTTAGATGGTGAGACGTCAAAAATCTCTATTCCTATCCAAAGACGGGAATAGCACCCTAAGTCGATGTTAAATGTGGAAGTAGGGTATGTGTAGGCAATCTGCGGCCTGGTACTTTGAAATAGCAGGGTCCTCCATGGCGGCAATCAGCTGCAGGGTCGAGACGTGCTGTCCAGCCCCTGTGGGGCTCTATGATCACCGCAGGCAGCAGCCCTTAAAGCACCACGCACCCAGATTTCCTGTGGCAGGAAGCCAAGAGCGTGCAGGTAGCAGCACACACACATGCTAGCCCTGCACGCTTTCCAGAGGCCCCGAACATCCCAAATCAGCCATGGCATCCAGCCAACACCCCCCCAGCCCTGAGCGCCACCAGGGCTCCCCCCCGACAGACAAGCAGGGGGCCAAAAAGCGGCAGGGCCCCTCCTGGTTGGAAGCCAAGCACCGAGACCTGCTGGGGCTCCGGGGTGAGGAGGAGGTGCTCCATGTGATGGGGACCAGCAAGGTGAAGGAGTTGCAGCAGGGTTATGCCCAGACCCAGGCCTCAGCCAGCCGGTCTGGGGCCACCCCCACCACTTGTCCCTATTACAGAGAGCCCTGGGGCCATCCTGGGACCCCCGGGACACCTCCTCTCCCCAGGCCACACTAAACACCGCAGCCGAGGAGTCCCAGCTGGCCTCGGAGGCAGAGTCCAGCCCAGAGGCCAGCCCTGCACCCCGGGGCCCACCCAAGGAGCCAGCCGTCAGGATGGTGGAGAAGGGGTCCAGCACTGAGGACAGGGGGCTCCTCATAGACCACCCCTCCCACAGCACCAGCCGGGCATCCACCCTCCGGGGTTCCCCCAACTGCAGCAGTGGATGGTCAGGTATGTACCCCACAGGGCACACATCCCTGGTCCACAGGGTGGGGGCACCAGACATGACTGGGGGCCCCACACAACCCCAGCAGACCCCAACCCACAGCTGCCAAGCCACAGTGCGGTCCAGGATGGCGGCACGGCCATCAGTGCCCATCAGCACCCGCACCCACGGACAGTGCCGTGCCCTAATCCCAAGGGTAGGGGGGCCATGAAATGGGGCCACCCAACAGGGACACCACATCCATGGATGGGGGACAGAGACTCAGCACTGATGGGGGGCATGGCCCATAGGCCAGGGCACAGTACAAACAGCCATCTCCTCCCTCTCTCTCCCTTTCCACAGCTGCACCATCCGATGCCCCAGGCAGCCAGGCACCCTCCGTAGTCCCCGAGAGCCTGCTGGAGGTCAGACACTGTCATCACCCGGGGACACCGCAGAGGCCAGGATGGGCACACCACTGCCGGATCCAGGGGACAGCCCCCATGGATCCCCAGCTCCATGGTGATCACGGAGTGATGATATTCAGATCTCAGCGATCTAGGAGCCAAAATAGCAATCGACATGAACCACTGTTTCATTTACTAAGTCCTGTACGTTCACAGCAAAATGACCGACAAAGTATTCTTATCTTGTCAATTACAAGGGTAACACCCAGTGAGTACAGGCTTGTTGATTCATAACTCAGTCACACAGTATTACAGTATCGTGTACACTAAGGAACCACTTGCTGCTTGTGAATCTCAGTGTGACAATCCCTGGCAAAGAACATCTATTTTGAAGCACCAATGCTGCAGCATTTTTAGTGTAGACCTGCTCTTTTGCTCTAAAATGGAGACATGCTTATCTGTCTCATAGAGGTGGAATGGATCTTCAGAGGTCCTCCAGTCCAGTCCCCCACAGGGCATATCACCAGCCCTGGCAGGTTTTTTTACTCTTGTTTGCCCCAGATCCCTAAATGGCCCCTTCAAGGATTGAACTCACAACCCTGGGTTTAGCAGACTTGTGCTTGAACCACTGCCAAGCCAGAGGACATCATGAAGGCCAAGACCACCACAGGGCTAAAAAAAGGAGCTAGATGAATTCATGGAGGATGGAGTCATCCATGGCTGTTAGTCGGAATGGGCAGGACTGGTGTCCATAGCCTCTGTTTACCACAGCTGGGAAGGAGCACCAGGGAGCACTTGATGACAGGCTGTTCTGTTGGCACAGCTACTCTCAGAAGAGAGGGCACTGGGCTAAATGGACCTTTGGTCTGACCCAGCAAAGCCATTCTTATATTCTGAGCTGGGGAAGGCTGCCAAATTAGTGGCAACAAGAATCCCATACCTAACAGCTCACACAGAGGGGATTGGAGGGGATGCAGCTGTTATTCCAGTGCATGGGCTGAAGGAACAGCTGTGAGGAGGAGTGTGCCCATAATGCTGATGATCTCAGGTCAGAGGGTGGTTTGTCTTCCTCTTCTGCATGCACATTGCCCTTATAAAACATAATTAATATTTACCTCTATGATATAAAAATTACCCCTTATGCCCCCTTGGGTGACCAAGAATGTGCTGAAAATGATGCTACATTCAGTCTGAGGATGATGACATGTTTGCAACAAGAGTGAAACTTAGATACACTTAACCACTTCTCGTTAACCTTATGAACTTCATGGCTATATCTACTCACTGAGCCATTTGTAAAATTAGCCCAAATATAGCATTATCTTTGGGATAGCTCAAAACAATACCAGCATCCAGCTGCGCTGTCATTCCAGCAAAAAACATCACTCTTTTGCTGTGGCTGTAGATGCACAAATTACAAATTATTCCCTCAGATCATTATTCATACAAACACTTGAAATGATTACATTTTGGTTTCTAAATTGTTTCCAAAAGCATGCATTGGCAAGAACTCCCTGGCCATCGTGATGGGTCTAGGTTGGATTGACTGATACGTACGTAGACGTTAATTACATTATATTAGAATGGAACAAAGAATAGGATTACAGAATTATTTTTCAGTGTCCGGTATTACAGCCCAGTCCTTCAGCCTTCTCCCACACAGAGAGTCCCATTGATTACAAGCTAGAGAATCAAGTCTCTTGTTATTAATACCATGAATTACCTGAAGATAATTATTGTACTATTGTAGTGAGTGTGGTGTCGAGGAACCCTCTTATGAAATCGTCACTGAGTCCATTAGTTCAGCCCCCATATTTGGGGATTTAGACAAGTGGAAATAGCGAGACCTAACTGAACTGTCATCTGGTGTGGGAATGTGCAGAGTGAGGGGTGAGTCCCTTGGGGGGCATGAAATTTTGCAAGGGGTGAGCAGCACAATTGGCTGCTGGGTCTCACCCTCACTGTCTCATTAAAATGTTGAAATATGTTGCTGTTTTTATTAGGATGACCAGATCTGCCTGTCCCAAATACGGGACAGGGAGATATGGGGGAAGGGGCGGCTCCACCAAGCCCCAGGGAGCTGGGAAGGAGGCGGCAGCTGCTGATGCTCCTTGGCAGCCCTGCGGAAATGGCAGCTGCTGTTGCCCCACCCCAGCCCCTGGGAAACCACAGCCACCCGGCGCTTCCTGAGCCCCAGGAAAGCTGCTGCTGTGCCCCCGCCCCCAGCCCTGGGGAAGCTGCAGCTGCAGGTGCTCCCCAAGCCCCAGGAAAGCAGCAGCAGCCACCGCCTCCCAGCCCTGGGGGAACTGAGAGCCCCTGGGAAGCTGCAGCCACAAGTGCACCTCCAGTCTCAGGGAAGCTGCAGCTGAGAACGCCCTCCCCCCGCTGACCTTTTCCACAGGTTCAGCTGCTGGCAGGAGTTCTCCAAGGAGAAGGCCCAAATACGGGGGAATTAGTCCCTTTTGAAAAATAAGTCAGGATGCCTTTTTGGCAGCCCAAATACGGGACTGTCCCGCCAAATAGAGGACGGATGATCACCCTAGTTTTTATGTATGTGTATTCACATTTATATACTGACTAATAGAATTTTTATATTCTACAGGCTTATTTTCTTATGCATGACAAAAGATTTCTTTTTCATATGAACATAACCCAAATTTCCATTTGTTGGTTTCCCGTTCAGTTTACTCAGACCCATACTAGCTTGTGCAGTGCAGCTTTAAAAAATCTAGCATGCAGAATTGCGCTGAGTAACTAGTTGGATAGAAGAATGCAAGGGAGCGCTAGGTGATGCAGAAAGAGATATGTAAAAAATTGTTATTGAAAATAAAAGGCCAGAGGGAAATTAAATGCAAAGAACTGAATCTGACAGCTGAACTGAGGAGAAAAATAACTCATAGGTGCTTATGAATAGCAACAGAGGGGTGGCCATGTTCGTCTGTACTCCAATAAAACAAAGCAGCAAAAATGTAGCACTTTAAAGACTAACAAAATGATTTATTCGGTGATGAGCTTTTGTGAAGATGTGGGTCTGTCCCACGAAAGCTCATCACTGAATAAATCATTTTGTTAGTCTTTAAAGTGCTATATTTTGGCTGTTTTGTTTCCTATGCACTGAGACTGGAGAGTCAATAGGTGGCACTCTTCTCTGAGTCAGCTGTGATAAATCAGCCAGGAGTCAGGGAGCAATTGCATACTAAGATTGCTGGTTTCTGAACAACTCGTAAAACAGAGTTATGACCGATTGTAATAAGGTATACACCTGATGTTCTAGTCAGATTTCAGCTCTGGTAAGTTTGTCCCACCTACCTGAATTTCCTCTGCTGATTCAAGTGGATGCAGGAGTGTTTAAATTTTGTGATCTTGAGGGCTATCCTTGCATCAAAACTAAATGTATGCAAGAATATTTGTTTGCATCTGATTGATACATCTTGATGAATAGGAATACATGTTTTATTCTTGGTTAACTGACAAGCATGCTGATCAGCTTTGTACTTAACCTGCAGTTGTGGTAAAGGAAAGTCGGAATCATATTTGTCTTATTTAATTACAATTTTGGTGTAAATAAAAAGCCCCTCTCCTGGGCTAAGTTGAGAGGCTGCAGCCACTGGGGCTGCTTTCAAATCACTGGAATGAATCATTGAGGTGATGATTCAAGCTCAGTATCATATTATTTAAACTGATTTGTCTTGTGCAGATAACCAGCACTGACCACATTGACAGTCCAGCCAATGGCAGACAATCAGATGGTGCTCTGTGGGCTGACTTCCATGGATTTATGCCAATTTACAGCAGCTGAGTGTGAACTAGACTTCTCTTCTGTCTTTTGGGTCAGATTTTTAAAGATATTTTGTCACCAGCTGGGATTTTCAGAAGTGCCTAGGTACCTGGCTCTTTGGGATCAGGAGTGGGAGATTCCTTGAGAATTAAATGTCGAGGCCCTTTTGAAAATTCCACTTGCTAGTTCTCTGCATCCTTAAGTGCCTAAATACCTTTAAAAATGCAGTCTGCACAGAATACTTTGGCTTCTAGTCTCTTCCAATCTCCTCCGCAAAGGGCATGGTGGTAACAAGGGGAAAGACAACAGTTCTGGTAAAGTCCAGCCGTACATCTCTTAGGAGACTTTTGCAGCCAGGGCAAGTTAAAACAGCCTTAAGCCTGCAATAACCTACACCCAGGATAAAAGGAGGTGGTGACAGAAAGTTGTCTGTGTCCCCAAGGCAACTGAAAACATACACAAACACAGGGCAGGAAGTACCTTCTGGGTCACTGAATTCAGTTTCCTGCTATGGCAGGCAGTCCTGTCATATAATCACCTCAGCATCTGCCCCCCAGGCTTCAGTTCCACCCTTAAAAATGTCTGTGGTATTGCACAGGCAACAAACTTGGCTACAAGGGAGCTATTTTAGCTTAAGTCAGGGCTTAGGTCTGGTTTTATTTTCCTTTTATGCAGAGGAGTGTTCTGGCCAATGGTAAAGGGATTCTCTCAGACAGAAACAGCTGTAATTCTGCACAGGAAAGCTCTATCCAAAGCTACAAAGTGCATTTGAGTTTGAACTGCAATGATTTAGCCCTACATAGGACACAAAAGGGAGTAAGAGTAGATAAGACTATAGTGTGAAAAAGAAAGGGGCTTTCAGGCTGATATTCATCTAAAACTACCCCAGAAATGGAGGAAGACAAGCACTGCAAGAGCAGAGACAATGCACACCATTTTTAAACAATTTACAGAAAGAAATAAACATTTGGTGTTTTCAGGAGAATATATGGACTCATGTTTAAGCACTTAGTAGTAGGGAAAGCAAAACTACAGTTGATAGAAAAACAAGAAAAAACCTAGCAAAAATATTAAGAAACACCAGGAAGAACTGTGCAAGTTACACAGAATTAGAGGAAAGCTGTCAAAAACTACTTGGCATTTACCACCAATAACGATCTTCTTGTGTCAGTTTATTTTTAAGTAGCTTGGCATTTTTAGCGTAAATCAGCATTTTATTTATACTTAGAAATATATATTCTCCAGTACTAATCAATTTTACAAAGATGCTTTCCTGGTATAATCTTCTGCTTCTGTTTCATTAGTTAAAAAATAAACCCACTCAGCAGCTTTTCAAACCATGTGACTACTTGCTTTAAATAAGTGTTGGCAAATTTGCTCCAGACATTGTTAATCTGCTACTGAGGCGATCTGAACAGAAAAGTAAAGTACAAACAGGGTGAGCAGGAAAACAGGCTGGGCACAGATGAACTTTCTTGGAAAGGGTGGGGATATTTTGGGACACATAAACATGAAAACCTTAAGGTTAAGAGAATTGCTACATGCTGTTTTCATTTTTATGGGGGAGTAAGGGTATGGGTCATGGTCATTTCCTGTAACATAAATGCCAACAGTTGAAAGTTATTCATAGGCATATTTGGGAGAGAGTTGGGATTAGGAAGACTCCTTTAGCTGTCATTAAAATACATGGGAGCTGATATTTATGCTGTGAATACAGTATGCCTTCTGCTAAACAGGAACCATTACATCTAGGCTGCAATTTATGTATTTACAGCCTGTCTTGGAAGCATGACTTGTAGTTTAGTGGCTTGCTCAGTGGCAACAAATAGTGAGCAACCTACACTAACCCCTTCCTTACCTTAGAAAGCAGTTGTTGTTTTGCCAGGGCTTGGTGAAGGAAGATGGGTCTGTGGGAGTGTGTGTTGGAGAGAGCAGTGGAATTCTGGGTATTTTGAGAGGGAAGTGGTGGTAAAATATTTTAATATAAGTAGCTGAGGAATGCAGATCAGAGGTAGCTGTGACAGGTGCTAATTCCATAAAGTTCTATGTGGCCTAATGGATAGGGTACTTGCCTGGAAGCTAGGAAAGCTGTGCTTGAGTCCTAGCTCTACTTCTGATAAGCTGAGGTAAGTTGATCTTTCTTTTCTTTATCCTTGAAAGAGGGACAGTAATGCTCACCTAGCCTCATGAATCACTCTGAAACAGACAGCTGAAAAGAGCTGTACGAACACTAAGTATTATTCACTAGCTTGGCCATTCAGTTTGCTCCAGGGTCTGTATGTATGATTTAAATGGCAGTGCTTGGCAGGGCTTGTCCATGCTACATTTGGTTGGCTGGCTGCTCACTACCACCACATGATGCATTGCTAAATGCACAATCACTGTTTACACTGAGTGTGTGTTACCACAACTTGTCAGGCCATTTTCTAACATAACATAAGCTCCCAATAAGACAAAAACTAATGATCTATAAAAGCGCATGGAAGAAACGCTCTTCTGCCTCTTGTTAGTCAGTTGCTTATTGTTATAGTTATATCTGTGCACATTTCTTAAATGTATCTGCGTGCATTAAAAAAAATCAACCAATCCAACTCAACTACAATTGCATCCTCAAAATCAAAGAGAAGCATGTCTGCTACCCATTGCCTCTACTGCCTAAAGCAAAATCCAGCAAAAGCAGATGTGTTTGAAAGGTCAGTGGGCTTAGGCTATCTGACACAAATGAAGGAACTGAGTGCTCAGCAAAGGTACAGTATCTGTGAGCACTTCTAAAGAGCAACCCTAATTCATTAAATGCTGTCTGGTGTGATGTTGGTTAAGGGGAAATAATCTCCTTGGCACCCTGGCCCAGATCCTCAAAAGTATTTAGACAATATAAACCCCTTGATTTCAGTGGGAAAAATGGGCTTCAACAGGTTGAGGCTCAGGTGATCACGTTTGACGGATCAAGGCACTTGGAAGCGAATAGAAATCCAGCCCAGTTGGAGGAATGCTGGTATAATGTGCTTCCTCAGCCAGTCCCATTAAGCTGGATTCTCTTTAAGATGTACCTTCTGCATATACTTCACAGTTTATATTATGCAGAATATCTAGCGATAATCCAATGATGGAGGTGACAAAGGAATGGAAGACAGTAAGATCCACAGATGAGAAAAACAGTGTCAGTCAGTGAGCCAGATGCAAATGGCAATCAGTCATCACAGCTCCTGATACTAGCCAGAACTATAGCATCAGCTGGGAGGGCCGATCTCAATGAGAACCCTTTGAGTCACTGCCCTCTTATCACCTCTGGCTGCTTACCCCAGCCAACCCACCACCATTTCTATCTTTACCAGGCTTCAGCCTGAGCTTTTCATCCAAGAGGTTTCACCAAGGAAATCATTATAGTATTTCCTCTAGGTTTGATGACAAAGAGGCACAGAGCTATTTCTCATCTACCTAGTGAGGGCGCTATAGCCCATATCACCCCACTGTCTCACCAGTCCCTCTTTAATAGGCATGATAGCCATGAGTGATTACAAAGGAGAACTCTTCAGTTCTATGGAGGAGAGCCCTGGGGGTGGCCGAGCAATTGCAAACACCACTCTGACATCTGCTTAGATGTGTGGAACAGAATCACTTAGACACGATCCCACCCGCCCCCCGTTAGGGTCCACAAATAAGAGAACAAAACATGAAGGTCAATGGTATCAGGGGCTGTTGACAGAAATCAATGACTCAACCTGGACTAAATTGCTCAGTCTGTGGCCAGGAAGAGATCAACCAGATAGTTTAACTTTACCTCAACTTTATCTCCTGAAACCTAGCTAAGGCTATGACTACACTGTAGCTGTAACTCAAAATAACTTACATAATTTGGACAACGAAAATAGCGTAAATTATTTTGCATTAACTTATTTCAAACTTGGTGCGATTCAAATGGCACTGAAGTTCAAAATAAGCAGCTATTTCAAAGTTTGCGCTACCCCTCTCATGACGTGGGGTAGCGGAAACAGAATATCCCATTTGAAATAGCACTCCTATTTCAAGCGCAGTATTTAGCCATGGACTTTCTATTTTGGGATATGTTTGTATCCCAAAATAGCAGCTATACTATAGCCATAGCCTTAGAGAGATAGAAGTTGACCCAGGGTCATAAACTGACTTTCTCCTCTCTAAAGTCTATGGTATACCAGGTTGGACAACAAAAACACTTTAATCTAATCTGATCTTCCAGAAGTGCTGCTGAAGTTTAAGAGCTCTAGTCACATTATATTTGCTACATCCTTTGTGCTTGGCAAGCCATGGAAAAGTAGTCTGCTGCTTGTCCTGCTGGCCTATTAAAGGTCAAAGTAGTATGATATACAGTAAACACTCGAGTTACGTGGGGGTTGCATTCCTACAACCCCTGCATAACTCAAATTGTCACGCAAGTCGGGGTGGAGGGCTGCTACCTGCTTCCCGGCTCCCTGGGCTAGCAGGAGCCAGGAAACGGACCAGCCCATGGGGGGTCCTGGCTAGTGGCAGCTTGGTTTCTGGCTCCTCTGCGCTGGCAGGACCTGGGAAACTGACCAGCTCATGGCTGGTCAGCTTTCTAGCTCCCACAAGTGGTGGGGAGCAGAAAACCAAGCTAAGAGCCTTCTCCCTCCCTTCCCACAGCTTTGCAGCTGTCTGATGGCCATGTGGCTGGAGGGAAGGGAGGGAGAAGGCTCCAGCTGCACCATGTCCTTGCCTGAAGGCTGAGGCCCCCACGGCTGGCTCTGATGGCCGGGCACTGCCCAGCTAGCTTCCAGCTGTGGGCCTGGGGGATCTCCCCTCCCCTGCCACAGCATCAGTCCCCCCCACAGCCCTCAAGTGCATATCTCAGGGGATTATTGTACAGGAAAGTTCCTGACTAGGACTTTGGGCCAACCAACCAGATATCGCTCCAGAAGAATTAATCAAAGATTTTAAATTTTACCCAACATAGTTTGGGACAAGATACTTCTGAATGTTCTCTACAGTCAGTTCTAGAGAGAGAGATAGATAAGCTGAAAGTGTTTAATAAAGCTGAAATCTTACATATAAAGAGGATGATGGTGTTATAGTAGCAAGTACAGAAAAGGGGCAACAACTTAATGAACTAGCTTTTCATCTCTGAAATTCTAGGGTTGAATCCTTACTGATATTACAAGGGAAGATTAACTTGGTGGTCTCATCCTAGCTGTCATACGTCTACATTGCAAAAGCACCACATAATTTGGTATGAAAAGAGGTGTTGCAGTTCCAGATTAAATTGTCTGGTCAAAGCGGTGCAGGAGGCTTTCATAATCTCTGTTTGCATTATGCTTAGCTCTAGGTTGGGCTTCTGGTTCCGCTCTTTCACGAGAACTCAGTTCACCCACAAACTGTAAAACAAAACAAAACCTGTTTAAGAAAATACGTGCTCAATAAAAGTGGGTGGGGAGAGAGTGTGTGCGATTTAAAATACTTATACATTTATAGCACATTTGTCATTCGATAAACTTTTAAAAAAGTGCCTAAGCACCAGAATAGCTTCATTCGTACAGATAGGGAAGATGAAGCTGGCAGAAGTAAAGTGATTTCATCTAATACCATACGAGTTTAAAAACTGAACAACAGTATAGTCTCCTGGCTCTCACTCATATACTCTGTTCTCTGAGTCATGCTTCCTCCATCACTGATACTGTAGTGGCTTTATTATGGAACCATCAGATTGTGCTCTAGGAAAAGCCCAAAATCATGTGAGAGTGATCCCGAAAGAGAAAATTACAAGTCCTGTGCAGAACATCCCCCACCCCAAATCCTTTTGTCTTTGTTGTTTCTTTAGACATACAAAGAGGGCCAGACAGGTTTTATAATATCAAATATTTATAAAATTCAGATCCTGTCTAGGCTGTCTAATAACTGGAGAAGAGCGAAACGACATATACAGACAAAATGTTCAGGTACCCCTAGCTTTGGATGACTCAGTTTTTGGGCAATGTGAGATACCATAAAGGATCTGATTTTTGGAGGACAAGCGCTCAGCAGTTTCTGAAAAGTCAGGTCCTTTTAAGGTGTCTGAGATTGGTTACTGAGCATCTGAAGTCCTCAAAATCATTAGTCATTGATGAAAATGGTGACCAGACACTTATGTAGAATTGCTGGATGAAAAACTATTAGACAATTCTTAACACACCATTCAAAAAGAATTCCTGAAATACATTGTAGGGACAGAAGGGATTGATGCCCAAACACACATTCCATGTGACTTTTGTGAGAAAGGTGATTTCTGCCATAACCCAAGCTTCTGACCTGATAGCAACAGTTCTGGTTATTTAGGCAAAGGAAATGACCCTTAAAAATTCTGTATGTACTGTATACCCTGAACATAAAAATAGACATCAGAAAGACCAGGGTTTTGATAATGTTTGGGCCTCTTCTTTTGGAAAAACAGCACCAATATTTCATCAATTTTTTAAAATAGAGATTTAATGCATCAGTTCAGTACTTAAATACTCAACCCGCCCTGTTTTCAACTGCCTACTTCCTTTAGGAGTTTTGTGCTATACCCCAGAGGGGCCTGTAACAAGACTATGCAGAAGAAAAACAATATATAATGGAACTGGTAATTCATGCAAGTAAAGCACATTCTGGGCACTCCCCCTGCTAATTCATGCAGTATTTATTGCTGTGATTGTCATCTCCTGAATAAGCCTAGAAATATAGTATGCTGGCTCACTAATGAGTGATATGTACTGGCTGACATGTCTTCCCCCCCGTACATTACATATGTCATTTTCCTTGTGTGTCAATATTCCCATTTTATGTCAGTTTTCAAATCTCTTTATTCTGAAAAGAGATCTTAGATTTTCCACCACAACTCCCTTTCCCTTGATAGCAACCTTCTTGTCACCTCTTTAGTGGCACCCAGGACATACCTCCATTCACACTGAAGATTGTTATTGCCTGTCCTCACTGCTGATGCTTTCTAATCTGCCCAAACCATTAAGCATGTGAACCATCTCTGTTTCCTTACTCATTGACCACATTTTCTTAGTATGAGCTTCAGGCAAAATTCTGTTGACTTTCATTCTCTCCTCTCACTCAGTAGACATCTGCTTTTCCCATTGGACAAGTTTGGGGTTATGAGTAGCTGAGGGAAGAATCCAGACCTCAGTGCTATTTCGTCGGTGGTGATGTTCTTTCTTTACCATTGATTAAACTGCTGCCTCCTTAAACAAATTTGCACTCAGCAAATTCCCTGCATTCCCTTCCAGTGACCATAGAAAATTAAAATAAAATTAGGACTTCTAGTCCTCTAACTGGTTAAATTTAAATTGGCAATTTAAAGGCCAAAGTACATTCTGCTGAAGTGCGTATCGTACGATGCCAGGGAGAAATCATTGTTCATATCAACGCTTGAGATATAAAACTACATATAGATTTTTTTCTAATGGCTGTTGAACTTTATCACTGCAGTAACTGACTCTTACAGTACTTGTAACAGGGTTTTGATATGTCCTTAATTTTCCTTCTTCCCCTCCTCCCAATTTAAGTTTCCTTTTTAGACTTCTCTGCTAGTAGACTGTTCAAATCATTTTTTCAGAGCTGAGTAATTGTTTATTATGATGTACACTGAAGCTTTATGGGGCTATAACTCACTATCCCCATGTACATAAATCGTTAGCATTTACCGCCCCCCAACCCCACTCTGATATTTAAAGCAGAAATGTATGACATTATTTAGAGTACATTTCCTCCTTCAAGTGCCCATGCTGATTTGTTGTTGAGTTTCTTAAAAATGATGAAAGAGAAGTTACTCACCTGTGTAGTAACGATGGTTCTTCGAGATGTGTCCCCGTGGGTGCTCCACAGTAGGTGTCAGGCTCGCCCCGGCGCCGCAGCTCGGAAAATCTTCAGCAGTCTCCGTCGGGTCGTGCATGCGCCGATGCGCGTCGGCTCTTCGTGTGCTTACGGTCACGTGCGTGATCCGGTCCCTGCCAGTTCCTGATCAACCGCTCCGGACGCCCCTGAAAAACACACAAACAGAGCTCTGAAGTGGGGAGGAACAGGTGGGTAGTGGAGCACCCACGGGGACACATCTTGAAGAACCATCATTACTACACAGGTGAGTAACTTCTCTTTCTTCTTCGAGTGGTCCCCGTGGGTGCTCCACAGTAGGTGACTACCCAGCAGTAACCCCCCCCGAAAAAGGAGGTGGGTACCCGATTTATGCGCAGCTTGCCCGTGAAAGGACTGCTGTCGACAGGCGTGTATCCTCATCAAGCATCCTGTGCATGGCGTAGTGCTTGGTGAAGGTGTCATAGGAAGACCACGTCGCCGCTCTGCAGATATCTCTCAGCGCGATGCCTTTGAAGAAGGCCGTTGATGCTGCCATCGCCCTAGTAGAGTGGGCTCTTGGCGGAACTGGCAGAGGAGTCTTGCAAATCTTGTAACACAGTCTTATGCAAGACACAATGTGATTTGAAATCCTCTGTGAAGATAGCGCTTCTCCTTTTGACCTGGATGCAATGGACACCAGGAGTCTGTCCGTTTTCCAGAAAGGTTTAGTTCTATTGATGTAGAAGGCCAGTGCCCTTCTTACGTCAAGTAAGTGCAACCGTGCCTCTTCATTTGAGTTGTGAGGCTTAGGATAGAATGAGGGCAGCACTATTGGTTCGTTGATATGAAAGTCTGAAGAGACCTTCGGAATGAAGGCTGGGTGTAATCGTAAGACCACCGCTTCTTTTGAGAAAATCGTGCAGGGTGGTGTGGACATTATGGCTGCGAGCTCACTCACTCTGCGAGCTGACGTGATTGCCAGGAGGAAAGTCGTTTTAATAGTAAGTAGTCGAAGGGGGACCGTAGCCAATGGTTCAAAGGGCGGTCCCGAGAGGGTGTGTAGAACTAGGTCTAAACTCCATGACAGCGGTATTGGTTTCCGAGGGGGGTACAGATTCACCAACCCCTTTAGGAAATGCGAGACAACAGGATGGGAAAATGTGGTTGATCCATCCTCTTCATGCCGAAACGCTGATATAGCCGCCAGATGCACCTTTATAGAGGATAGCGAAAGTCCGTTTTGTTTGAGTTGTAGCAAATAATCCAGAATCGTAGGTATGGTGGCGTCCTGGGGTATTAGTTGCCTGGAGGAACACCATTCGGAAAAACGCAACCATTTGTGCTGATAAGTCTTTCTGGTGGAAGTTCTCCGACTACATTCAAGGACTTGTACTCCCTCTGAGCATGTAGTCTCTAAGGCGCTTAGCCATGGATTAGCCATGCTTGTAGCCGAAGTCTCTTCGGGTGCGGGTGCAGTATTGACCCCCGAGCCTGAGTGAGAATGTCCGGTACTGTTGGTAGGGGAAATGGCCGACATTGAGCCATGCGCAAGAGCAATGGGAACCACTGTTGCCGGTCCCAGGTTTGGACTATGAGTATCATGCGTGCTTTCTCCCTTCTGGCCTTCTCCAAGACCTTGTGTATAAGTGTCGTGGGAGGGAAACGCATAAAGTAGAGGGCCCTTCCATGGGATCATGAAGGCATCCCCCAAAGACTCCGGTCCCATGCCCGCTCTGGAGCAGTATTGGGGACGTTTCTTGTTTTCTCGGGTGGCGAACAAGTCGATTTGGGGAAAACCCCATCTGCGGAACACCTGGTGAAGTAGGTCTGAACGGATCTGCCACTCGTGAGTGGGCGCAAAGTGTCTGCTGAGTTGGTCCGCCTTGACGTGGACCCCCGGTAGGTATGAAGACTTTATGATTATATTGTTGGCAATGCACCAGTTCCAGAATCGGACCGCCTCCGCACAAAGCGTACGAGACCTGGCTCCCCCCTGTCGGTTTATATAAAACATGGTGGTGGTGTTGTCGGTATTCATGCCGACTATTTTTCCACGCAGATAATTGTGAAAATGCCTGCACGCTTTGAACGCTGCCCTGAGTTCTAATATGTTTATGTGCAGTGTCTTCTCTGCGGGGGACCATAATCCTTGAGTGGTTTTGTTGTCCATGTGAGCCCCCCCATCCCATATGGGAGGCATCTGTTGTAATCAACACAGTAATTTGCGGTTGGCGGAAGGGCACCCCTGTTAGGAGATTCTTGGGGTTTCCCCACCATGTTAGTGAGCTTCGTGCCTCTGTTGTAAGTGACACCCTCTTGTGGACGGTGTGGATTGAGGGTTTGTATACGGTTGCCAACCAATGCTGTAATCCTCACATATGCAGCCTGGTGTTTTGCACCACAAACGTGGTGGTTGCCATATGCCCCAACAGCTGTAAGCACGTGAGAACTGGAACAGTGGGGCTGTACGTTAGTAGTTGTACGAGAGATTTGATGGCATGAAAACGAGCCTCGGGTAAATACACCCTTGATGTGACTGAGTCTATCCGAGCCCCTATAAACTCTATATTTTGCGTGGGGTCGGTCTTTGACTTTGAGCAATTGATGATGAGGCCCAGTGAGGTATATGTTTTTGTGGTGATGTGTATCATCCGTAATACCTCCGCCCGGGAAGTTCCCTTTAGCAGGCAATCGTCCAGGTACGGGAAAATGAAAACTCCCTGTCTGTGTAGGTATGCTGACACCACCGCTAAGGTCTTGGTGAAGACTCTGGGTGCTGAAGAGAGTCTGAATGGGAGGACTCTGTACTGGAAATAATCTGTGCCCACAACGAACCGGAGGAAACGCCTGTGGGCTGGATGAATTGCGATATGAAAATACGCATTCTGTAAGTAGAGGGCTGCAAACCAATCGCCATGGTCTAGTGCCGTGATTATCGAAGCCATCATAGTCATTTTGAAGCGCTGTTTGCGTAGGTACTGGTTCAGTGCGCGTAGATCCAAAATGGGTCTCCACCCTCCTGTCTTCTTTTCCATCAGGAAATACCTGGAGTAGAACTCTTTGCCTTGAAATTGTTCCGGTACTCTCTCCACCGCCCCTATGAATAGGAGGTGGTCCACCTCCCGCCTTAATTCCGGTAGGTGAGAGGGCTCTCTGAGAAGGGGTGTGGTGGGAGGATTTGGTGGAGGTAAAGACTGGAAGGGGATTGTGTATCCCGTGTTTACAATCTCCAATACCCACTTGTCCGACGTGATGCTTTTCCATTGTGGGTAAAATGGCTTGAGTCGGTGATGGAACATGTACTGAGATTGGCACTGAGGTACGGTCTTGGCTTCGTGGCCCTCGACATACCCGTCAAACTTGCTGTCTTGCACTTTGCCCTGCGGAGGCGTTGCCCTGCTGAAGCCGGCACCTAGGGCCCGTATAATGTGTTTGTTGATGACTTCCCTGATCATACCCCCGTTGAAATTGGGTACGTTGCTGTTGGTAACCATAACGGCGTTGCTGAGGATAAAATTTCTTCCTTCTGAACGGTGGGGTATATATCCCCAAAGTCCGAAGTGTCGCTCTGGAATCTTTGCTCGAGTGTAGGACTGAGTCGGTCGATTCAGCAAACAATTTTATTTTGTCGAAGGGGAGGTCTACAATTTTGACCTGTAACTCCTTTGGAATGCCGGATGTGTGAAGTCATGACTCTCTCCGCATTACCACTGCAGTGGCCACGGCGCGGGCTGCTGTGTCCGCCACATTCAGTGCAATCTGCACGCCCTCTCGAGAAGCCGCATAGCCCTCTTGCACAATTGCCTTGAGAATTGGCCTTTTATCCTCCAGAAGGAAATCCATGAGGGCAGTAAGCTTGGAATAGTTGTCAAAATTGTGATTCGACAAATGAGCAGCATAGTTGGCCATGCGGAGCAACAGAGTAGAGGAGGAGTAGGCTTTTCTACCCAGAAGATCCAGCTTCTTTATGTCCTTGTCCAATCCCCCAGATTTGTACTGGGACGATTTGGACCTGTGTTGGGACGATTCAACCACTAGTGAATTTGGCTGTGGATGACTAAATAGAAATTCCATACCTTTCACAGGGACGAAGTACTTTTTGTCCGCTCTTTTGTTGGTAGGAGGAGCGGATGCTGGAGTCTGCCATATATTAGTGGCTGCCTCCATGATTGCATCGTCCAGAGGAATAGCAATTTTAGAAGAAGATGGAGGCCTGAGGTTTTTAAGGAGTCTGTGGTGTTTCTCCTGCACCTCCGCCACTTGAATATCTTAGGATTGAGCTACTCGTTTGAACAGCTCCTGGAACTGTTTCAGGTCATCTAGGGGAGAAATGTCTCCAGGGACCATGGCCTCGTCTGGTGAGGATGAGGAGGCATCACTATGGTCTCTCTCCTCCAATTCCTCTGGATCCTGGCTGTATTGATGTGATTGCTTTTGTGGAATTTCGAGGTGGGGTTCAATGTCTTTAGACGCAGCCTCTGATTGGGGAACTCGTGGTGTTCCCCCAGGTGGAAGCAGAACAAAGTGGTGTTGAGGGGTGGTCGACGGGGATCCATAGTGAGACGTCGACCTCCTATGCTGACGCCCTGCATAATGATGGCGGTCATAGCAACAGGGACAGGGGCCCGGCGATGGAGACCTGGACCATGACCCAAGGATGTAAGGGTGGTGCCTGGAATGTCGAGACCTCCAAGATGATACCGACGTACGAGGAGAGCCTCTGTGAGAAGACTCGTAGGGATCTCTGCTAGATGATGGAGAAAAGCGTGCAGACCCCTGGGATGGACTCCGAAGAAAAGGAGAAGGACGTCTGTGGCAGGCTGAAGGTGTTGCTGCCCGTCGAATCTCTGGTGGTGATCGTGGTGACAGAGGCAGCGCAATTACCTCAGGAGAGGGGCTGCGGTGCCTGGTCTTCGTTTTAGCCTTTACCCTCTCGGGTGGTCTTGTCGGTGAACTTGGTACCGGAGCAGGTGTCATGCTGATTTCCACTGCTCCCGGTGCCGTCGATCCCGGTGCCTCTGGGGAAGTCTCGATAGGTGCCGCAGTAGCCGGTGCCAGACTGACTAGTGCCCGCACGGCTCTCGGTGCCGTCTCCCTGGTAGCTGCAGGGCCTTGAGTGGTTGCATGCGCTGCGGCTTTACCAGTGGAGGAAGCCAGCGTGCGCAGGCCCTTTGTTACACTCGTCCTGCTCCCAACAGTAAGGGGCAGGGATCGAGTAGGCGAGGCTCTTCTTTTCTTCTGCGCAGAGAAGGTCAAAGAGGCAGCCTTCCTCTTGTGCGGTCCTGAAGAGCCCTCCACATGCGTTGCCTCTGATGAGGCAGGCTGAAGTGCTTTGTCAACTAACAGCATCTTCAGCCTCATTTCTCTATCTTTTCTAGCTCTATTAGTCAACTTGGAATAATGGGAGCACTTCTGGGGAATGTGCGTCTCCCCAAGGCACCGTATGCATCTGCTATGGCCATCTGAAGCAGGCATGGCCTCACGGCAAAATTCACACTTCTTAAAGCCAGGGGATGGCATTGTTAAAACTTAACTCTGAGTCCTTAGGTGCTAATAGCACACTTAACAGTCTGTTAGGTGATGTTAATAACCGTTGGCCTTTGAAGGCCGATAAACAAAAGCAGCGGGCCCGCCCAGAGGCGGCCGCTGCGGTTTTAAGATAGTCTTTAACTTTTAACAACTTTTAACAGAGTAACTATAACAACTATAGAACTGCTAACTATGAACTGTTAACTATTAACACGAGAAAAAAATAAGATTTATCTGTCTCAGGCGTTGGAGCCAGAGAGGATTCCATCTGCAGCCGTTGGCAGTTGAGAAGGAACTGGCGGGGACCGGATCGTGCACGTGACCGTAAGCGCGCGAAGAGCTGACACGCATCGGCGCATGCGTGACCTGATGGAGACTGCTGAAGATTTTCCGAGCTGCGCTGCTGGGGCGAGCCCGACACCTACTGTGGAGCACCCACGGGGACCACTCGAAGAACAACAAGTGTTATGGAATTTGTCTCTGCATCCTTTGCCTCACATTATACAGTTAGCTTGTAACTGAGCTTTGGTTGAATGAGCCTGAGGAATATGACATTTACAGCATTTGGTACATAAGTGTGTTGTAATATACAAGTTTTATTTACATTTTTGACTAATGTGCTCTTCCCAAAGTCATACTAATATTTATATAACTCCTCATGCTGTACACATACATATGCATCCACATTCTCTGGCAGATTTGATTAGTGTTTCCTTGCAACTCCACCATTTGATGCACCCAGATATTTTTGTTTGGCAAGGAGTCTACATCCATTAATTCAGGAGTTATGAGTTAACTCGGAACCACACTCCAGGAGGCAGAGGCAGCTGTATTTGATTGGCTGGGTTGACTAACTTCTCCCCCTTAGGAGCCCTCCAGAGAGTTGCTTCCAAAAACAGATAACTGTTACATCTGAATAAAACATTCTTTCAAAAACATTTTAACATTATCTCATAAATCTGCCGAACACATTAGGAAGTAAAGCTGGCTAAACTGACAAAAACATTAACTGGGTCATGGATTAGCTCTAAGTATACAGTTACCAATCTGATTTCTCTAAAATTGGGTCTCTTCCCCCTCCCGCCCCATCTCTATTAAAAAAAAAAACAAAACCAACATCTCAGAAGATGGAAAGTACAGGTGAGATAAATTTATGGCCTTATCTCCCAGCACAGAATAAAATTTACAGGTAAACAAGACAAATATTCCTCATTCTAAGCAGGTATGTCCATAAATTCAATGACAATTTTGTAGCAGTACCTTCCTCCTATCACAATCAGGATGAGATCAGGCACAGCACGCTCCTGATACAGTCTGCTTCACCTGATTTACAAAATTCTATAATGCTGATAGATTTCAACTATCAGAGAGGTAGGCATGTTAGTCTGTAGCTTCAAGAACAAGAAGTCTTGTGGCACCTTATAAACTAACATATTTTGGAGCATAAGCTTTTGTGAGCAAAGACCTGCTTCATCAGATGCATGAGTGTGGTTTCAGAGGGGTATTTAAAGAATGGGGTCCCAGAGAAAACTTCCCCTCCCCGGGACCCCCTTCTTTAAATACCCCTCTGAAGCCACCCACCCCACTCATGCATCTGGTGAAGCGAGTCTTTGCCCACAAAAGCTTATGCTCCAAAATGTTAGTCTATAAGGTGCCACAAGACTTCTTGTTGTTTGATACATTTCAATGTATCCAGGGATGCTCAAGATTGCTGCCCTGCAAAACTGTTCATATGAGCTGCATCTTCCTGAAAGAAAATAGGAAGAAAGGCTCTTTTGAAAATGGTGTTTATTTTCAAAGGAACCCCATCCACACAGTTTTTTTGCTCCCCTCTCCCAAACAGCACTCCCTGAACAGCAAGTGGTCACCATTATGCAAATGAGGTGTGAAATACACAAATTAGTGCATCATTTGCATTTTTGATCAGCTGCATTTGCATACTCCTTCTGATGCAGCTCTGGTAATTTACTGTGCTAGCCCCTGCCTCCCTCAAGAGCGAATTCTTGTTAAGTCTGTTATTTCCCTAATACCAGCACCTTTGCACCCATTCTCCTCTGGGCTATGGCAGTCCTAACTTCACTTTATAGGTTAACAATAGCTACAGTCCAATCATTGAGTCCCTTGGAAGAGAGCGTCACACCTGATATGCAGTCTGACACTACTCAGAGGAATTTCAGATACCATACAGCCAATGAAGAAATGCAGCCCAGTGCTAGTTTAAATCACCAGCCCGGTTAACTTCATAGCAGTTGAGCACTTCTAAAACAAAGTAGGTTTATTAAAAAGGTAGCTTTAACTGGGTTTAACTAGAGAACACAGCAATACATATAAATGCCACATATAGGCTGTGTCTACACTAGCCAAAACCTTCAAAATGGCCATGCAAATGGCCATTTTGAAGTTTACTAATGAAGCATTGAAATACATTCAGCACCTCATTACCATAAGGGCAGCCGCAGCACTTTGAAGTAGTTGGGGTCCTTTCGAAAAGGAGCCCCGTCTGGATGAGCTGTGCGGCGGTGGGCTGCGTCATTTTTGAAGTGCCACGGCCACTGGCATACTAATGAGGTGCTGAATATGTATTTCAGCACTTCATTAGTAAACTTCGAAATGGCCATTTGCATACCAGTTTCAAAGTTTTTGGCTAGTGTAGACATAGCCATATACCTATATTTCTGATTTATCAGTTTCTCTTTCCCTATTTCAGGTTCTCAGCCTGTGGCCCACATGACATCATCAGTATCGATGTTGCCCATCATAGGGAAACAGGTTGAGAACCAGTGGTAGACACTACAGCAAAGGGAAGGGTGCTCCCATGACTACAGTTTATCCATCTCCTGGAGCAGCAGTAGCTAGGTCTACAGCATAAAGCAAGAGAGGGATTGCTTCTGTGATTTAACACTGTTAAATCATAGCAGCCTGCAGGCCAATTTAAGAATTTAGAACATGGACTTTTCATTCTATGTTTGAAAGGGAAAGCCCCATTTGCTAGCAATCTAGGAAAACGCACCTAGTCATTATTCTACATATACATGGAACAAACCCAAATCTATTTGATGCCTAAGTGAACAACTAAATGTCTAAACCCGTACTTATAAAATCTTTTCGTGGATTTATGTAAAATATTTGTGACTGTGCACTTTGGTGCTATATCCTAATAGGAAGCATTTCCAACACACCAAGTACAGAAGGTTTCTAGGGTTTTGCAGCCTTGTTTTGTTCCAAACATCCATAAAGGCCAGCATGCCAGCTGACAATCAGCAAGATTTAGGGAAGGAAAAAAAAAAACCCTTATAGCAACTAGGGAGTGTTGCAGAAACTTGCCAAAAAGCCTGCCAGGGTACAGACCCCTAGACACTTTAAGTAATATGGATGCTTTAGGAAAGGAACCTAGATTTCTCAAAACGTGCTAATCATCAACCTGACCACGTACATATTCCCTCCACATCTTCCTGTTTTGCACAGCATTAACAAGTATGGGTCACCACTATGATCAATTTACCTCATTGGACATTTTAAAACAAAACATCTCTAGGACTACATTTTTATTGCACTCTGCAGTTAACATTTGACATGTATGCTGACAAAAAACTTAGTCTAGTATTAAGTGATCAGCTTTCATTCTTGGTAGGCTGTATTCCTGCTTCTGTCTGCCACCTTAAATCTGAAGATTGATCAATACAGATAATCTAATTATATGGCTAGTTTGGCAATTTAACATCCATTAAGGTTGATTACTCTTAGTTGACCTTACAAAAGAGCCAAACACTTGTCCTGGGCTTTGCTAATGCTGGATTGTGAAACAGTACTTTTCTAGTTTTGTCCAGATTAACTTTTAAGCACCTGAGGCTACCCTTCCGATACTGTTTTCTTTGTATTCCATACTGAGATTTCAATTAGGAGGTCGATCATGCTTACATTTTTTCCATTTTTTAGAACATTTTTGGGGCAACACTTGAGTTTGCTGTTAGTTTTTATCTAAAGTGGTATCAACCTGCTCACTTTCTTAAAAAGCTGAAAACAGCCCCATGTAATGGTCATATATATTCAAAACCCACCTGTAAACAAGCTTAAAATAGTAACAGAGGGAGCCGTGCTAGTCTACACACTATCAAAACAAAAAGCAGTCAAGTAGTACTTTAAAGACTAGCAAAATAGTTTTAGGTGAGCTTTCGTAAGTGATTGGATAGAGCAGTGTGGGGGATTTTTACTCCTCTCCCACTAGTCCCATCTCTCCCACATATTATACTTTGTCATCTTACAAGTCAAGGGGCATTTGAGAAAGAAGGAGAAGTAATGTAAAAGACTTTCAGGGATTTGAGAAACATGACTTTCAACTCACATATGCTTAATTCTAGTGCCCCCATACTTCCTCATATAACCCTCCCCCATAAGTTATACTAACCCATGACTTTACTGACATCTTCACTCACTATATTTATGCCATCAAGAATGGTCTAGGTTCCCTATCCAACTCACAACCTGAATTCTCTTCAAATATCCATCTGCAAATCTCTACTTCTCAGGAGGTAACAGATCTGGGTTATGCTTTTTACTTTAAATTCCAGGGCTGGAGAAATGCTTTTCACTGTCTGTGTCGTCCGATTTGGCTTCTACTAATAGATCATCCTCATCTTGGCATGTGACGCTCAAGAGCAAGAATTTGTCCCATGTCATAAAAATGAGCAACAACAATAAGCAAGCACATGCAGAATCAGTAGGCTGGCTGGACGACAACTCTGTTTCCATTAAAAGAAGTTTCTATGCGTTATCCATTGGTGAAGACTGCCTCTTTCCAAGAAGTTACCTTGTGCAACGTATACCAACAATTCTCAGCCCCACGTTTGAAATCCACATTTCATCCTGCTTTCAGAGGTCTAGATTGAATGGTGCTGTACAGTATACTAATTACAGTTGTATGTGGTCCCAGAGATCCACTGGAAATAGATGTGAAGGCAAAGCAACAAGAAAGCCTGTAAGTTCACAGCTAATGCTCTCCTCCTTTCCTGTAGTCATGAGGTTTCTTTTATTTGGTGAAATTATCTGGCCACCAGAAAATTAGTTTGTATTCCATCTGCCATGCTTTTCACCCAAAAGGAGCCATCTTCAATTGGTAAATGAAAGCCAAACAGGTTAGAAATATGAAGGCATATAGAAAGCCACATACATCCACATAACAGCAACAAAGGGTCCTGTGGCACCTTATAGACTAAGAGAAGAGTTTTGAGCATGAGCTTTCGTGAGCAGACTCAGTTTCTACTTTGACTAGTTGCAGTCCTTCCCCTACCCATAAGACAGCCTTAGGTTCCCCAATAACTCAAAACCCAATGAACTCTAACAAAAAAATTATCCTCTGTACATGATTTTATTATTTACATAATACAATATAGCATAGATGCTGGGTAGCATGATTATGTGCATACATAAATATGAACTATCTGTACACATTTGCATATCTAATAACTCAGAACTGAAGGACAAAGGTAAAGCAAAAAACCCAATGCTTTTAATAGTGAAGAAAAACCAAGACTGAACACTGCAATAAAAATCAGAAGTTGCGCCTTGTGTACATAGTTTACTATTTACAGATGAGAACAGGCATTAATTACCACAACACTAGTCTAAACTGTACTGGTTTATATAAAAAAAACACAAGTCTCATACATCACAAAAAACTTCCATTATAACACAGAAGTGATATTACCGGACAAGCATCAGTGAAGTATACTGCCTTTTCTAGAGTTATTGTACAATGCTGTAGATAATTCAGCCCATGCAATACACCCAAGAACACTATAGTCCTACACCCAAATACAATTAAAAAATGATAAAGCAGCCCTCAGCGTGGTGCCAGGTACCACTTAAGTCTACAGCAGCCATGTTGGGTATGATTTTCCATGCAGAATGGTGCCATCTAATTACATCTGAAAAAACTATGAAATGAAAAATCTTATTCTCTTGAACTCAACACAAAGATATGTGAAAAATTAAACTGCTTAAGTATATTTGCAACTTAGACTCAAACATCGTTACTTGAGAGAACTGCAGTAGTAAATCTAAAAATAGCTCCCCCTTTCTGTAAATAATCTTACAGCGTTATGCTACACAACATTTTTAACTATGCAAGAGCAAAGCAGACAAATGTTCTGCTGCAGGCCAGTTAATGAAGTTTCTAAAAGGACACATCCTTTGGGAACCTGCTTTGTTATTCTGAACTATTTAATGTAGTCATTTCCAGGATTGTTCACTCCTTTGTGTCCCAGCATTTCTCACTTTTCCCAAAGCATTTTTAAACAACTTTATCTTAAATATGGCACCAACATTCCTCATTGAAAGATGGATTGTCTATGTAAACTTATGTGTTCAAAACAAATTGTGGAAATTAAAATTAGAATTTGACTATGGTAGAAGTAGACTGCCAACATTGTTCTGGTACAGGTTTTCCCTCCAAATGATCACATAACACTAAATCAAAACATAATATATTATTACATTCCCAAAAGGCAGATCTGCTGAAGACATGTAGATTTGGCACACGAACTACAAAATTTGTCCTCTGTGCACTTCTATCTTCCTGTGCAGGTCATAAGTAATCCAATTTAATTCTGGGGAGGGCATATACATTTTAAAAGGGCTGTATCTATCTAATTCTGCCTGTAACAAACACCCAAACATCCAGAAATACCAATAAGACAGACAAGACTAAAGTAAAACTCTGGAGAACATCAAAAGAAAATGGCCATGCATCTGCTCTTTAATGTTTTCCTAGGATATATTAAAATAAAAACCAAGTCAGTCTTTTCACAAGTAGGTTAATTTATATTCTCTGGATTTTTTCAGCCACAACAACTGGATTTTCTTTCCTGATTTTAGCTGCAGCTTCTGCTTTGTAATCATAAGGGCAGTTGTGCTTGTCAGAGTAACGGTGAAGTCCACAAAACAAGTTTCCACATCGGCAGTCAAACCCTGCACAAAACAAAAGGAAGTAGGGTAAGTTTCATTTCTAGCTAAACTATGATTTTAAAGCTTTGTCACCACAAAGAAACATTTACAGTTGTCCTGCAAAGAATATGGGAAGAACAAAGATTCCATGCATTTCAAAAGAACAGCCGTTTCAAAGGGCCTTGCCCCAATAAACTTTGGAATGTTTCCTATCAAAGTGAGTTTTACAAAATACCAAATACAAAGTTCAACTCAGAACTAATAAACGGAAGTGCTACTAACAAAAGCTGTGAAGTACTGACAAATCCCTTCCATATACCTGTAAGTCCAACCTTCTTTCTGCACATGAAACATCTGTTTTTCTTTGGTTTGGGCACTTCAGGAGCTCTCTCTTCATTCTGAGAAGTACTGGGTTGAGATACTGATGGAGTTGGTTGAGTAACAACTGTGGAAAAAACAGAATAAAACCGTGCAAACTTAAATGAGAGCTATAGTTTAGTTTCAAGTAATTCACACATTTGTTCAATATAGGTACAGCCTTTCCCAGAAGCTACATAAAATTCATAATTTACACAATATCACGAGCAAGGTTATTTTATATTACTACTGATACCTTTAGCTATAAACATGCAGCTGTGACCAAGTGCAAGGCTGCTAGTCAGGAATATGGCCAATTCAGTATTTAGAAGGAAAAAGTGGAAAGAAGGGTAGGTGTTATTTAACCTATCTAAAGGAGTGAAGTCTATGCACGGACAGTGTTATTAAGTGCATAGTAAGACATATGTAAGCCATAACATCTACTTTGTCTATTAATGTGTACAGTAGACCCCAGACTTACATGGGGGTTGCATTCTTACGCAACCCCATGTAAAGTCAAAGTTCATGCAACCTAGGGGAGCAAAGAAACTGACCAGTGCAGCAGCGCTGGTCAGTTTGCTGTCATCTGAGTGGTGGGTAGCAGAGAACCTGGCTCTGGGCTGCCCTCCACTCACAGGACAGGAGAAACTGACCATCAGCACTGGTCACTTTCCCCACTCCTCTCAGTGGAGCAGCTGCCAGTCAGGTTCTCAGCTGCCACCACTGACAGGAGTGGGGAAACTGACCAGGGAACCAGGCACCAGCTCCCTGCCACTCAGTCGTGTTAATCTGAGATACATGCAACTTGAGTGCTTATCTCGGCGGTACAGGAAAGTTTAAATTTAAAGGTCACATAAGTGCATAGTTGTGCTTGTTAGTATTCCTTTGAGAGGTGTTTAATGGGTAAAGTATTTTGAATACTTGTTCTTTAAACTATTGACATTGTAAGCAAGTTTGATATTTGAAATTAAACCTAAAAAGCTTTGAGGTATACAAAACTTACTGTTAACTGTACACGGATTAAACCACTGCTGTTTGCAATATATTCCAAACCAGAAATAACCAGATGAGACAGTAGTATCTACACTGTAGCACTACCTATACCAACAGAAGGGATTTGCTTGTCAGTTTAGGTAATCCATCTCCCTAAGAGGGGGCAACTAAAAAGCAATTAAACCTACCACAGCCTACACAGGGACTTGGATTGCTTAACTACCCTGCACAGGGATAAGGATTTTTCACATCTCCAAGTGAGTTGTGCCAACCTAATTTTCTAGTTTAGGCCAAGCCCAAGACTGGAGAAAACTACTGAATTACTACTCTCCTGGTTTACAGTTCCCTGCTGTGAGCTGTATTCATAGTCAGAGAAGAGACCTTTGCCTATGAGTGCTCACCACTGTCCCATACGAGCACTCCTACAGTGACTGAGACTAGAGCAACAGTCCACACTGAGCCCAGACAGACATTCTTGTGTTGAATTTAGTGCAGCAGTAAAAGTAGCATAACTAAATTGATATTCTAAAGCCAGTTTTCAGTTGCATCCCCCATGAACATTTGGTGTCCCAGTTGAGTCTACTTTCATTTAATAAGCTTTTTTTGGACTACATCTAAAAGTGACATGCAGTTTTACTAGCATGAAGAATTGTATTTATTAAATGTTTTACTAACTCCCACCCACCCAAACACAGACAGACAAAAACCATCATGTCTTTCAGGTTCCCCTTCACACCCAGGAATTCTGAAGATTTAAAAACAAAACAAAAAAAACCACACAGACATCTGAAAACAACATACTAAGCATTAGGGCAGGAGCTGAACATGGCATATAATAGTTCACAATCTGTTTGAATGACAAATCAAATCAGGTGGAAATATCAGATAAAAGTTTTAATTAACTGAAACTGGAACAGAGGCAGATAAGCCCTTTTTGCGTACCCTTTCTTTATACGCTGATTGTCATTAAAGTGCTACAGGACTGTTTGTTTTGTGTTTATGGAGTGTCACCCACTCTCCAACTTCTGAAAATGATTGCGAGGTGCCACAATATGATGTGCCTGAAATTCACAGACACTCAAAACTTCACCCAAATGCAATTAAACAGCCACAATACCTTGGTATATTTCTAGAGGAGCAACTGGCTGAAGTTCAATTGCCAGAAAACTGAAGTGGTATTGGGTAAAGACAAATAGTGAGAATATTAAGCCCCCCCTCCAAACATAGGTGCTTTTCTTCCTCCTGTTGCTTTGGAAGTCTAGTGTCTTGAGTCCAGAACCACATATCATTTTGTGACAGGAGGCAAGATGCCCTTTTAACCTACAGCTGGTTACAAGACTGTATCCTGTCAGCGTTCCCTGTAAGCTGAGCACTTGGGCAGCCACCCAGAAGAGATCCAGGGGCTGCCCAACTGATTCCCTCGGGGCACTCTACCAGCCTGGTTGTCACAAAAAGAATAAAGACAATTTAGAGCATTAATCTAAAAATACCACGTAAGGTGTATCTGCAACCTCTCAAAGTACAACTTTTGAAGTAACTGCTTGGATTATCAGTATAATCACCCAAACTTTTGAATTCAATCCAATTCAAGAACAGTGGATGAGTTACACCCACATGTGCTTGATCAGTCTGTGCTTCAATAGATTTCTGTCACAGGCATTAAGCACAGCTCTGGATTAGATTAAATCAAGAACTATACACTTAAATATTTAGCCAGTTAAGTTCAATAATAATTCAACTTCCATAAAATTCAACTTAAACATTTCCTCCTTTAATCCAGCTGGAATACAAGAAGCCATTTTTATGTCCACAAATCAGCAATTTGAGACAAAGCTACTCCTAGATTTTAAACAGACATTTCAATCAATTTTAGCACCCTGTATTTTTTGGTTGCGACGCTAAAGACAATAGTGTACAGTACTAAGCGTTTCAAAATTTAAACTAAGTTTGAGAGCCAAACTTGCCCTTGTATCAAATGGGAATTGTGTCTATGCCCAAATGTCAAACTTTGCACTACAGATGTACACAAGTTTGCTGGACAGCCACGTTTAGTCTTTGTATTATGATGGCAGGGGAAGAGAAAGTAAAATACAAACTGTCAACTTGTGTTATGTCACTAGTTGTATTCACAGTTAATTTGAAGGCACACCTGGCTCTGTTGTTTCTGTTTTCGGTGTTACTTTTTCCTCTCTTGAAATGCTCATTTCTGTCATCTGCTGTGTAACGGGCAAGGCAGCTACAGGCACATTTCTGTTATGTTCAATGAGAAAAGCAATTCGTGTTAGTTTTGAGTTTACAGTAAATGCTTGTGTTGTCCAAATATTTGGAGACGTTTAAAATATTTGTTTTGCCATTAGGAGATATTTAAAACAAAGTAATGGAAGATCTTTCTTTTTATAAAACTTCATTCACTCTACAAAAGCATTTCTCAACAGCTGGTCCGAAATCTCCATGATAAGACAGCAAGACAGTCTCTTGTATGAAAGAGGTTGAGAAATACTACTCTAAAAGGCTAAGGAAGCTATGTAGCAAACGGCTGCTCAGCTAAGAATCAAGATAGTATTTTCTGTAGCATCTAAGAATCCAAGGCTAAATCCTGTATAACACTTACACCAGAATTCTCGAATGCTACCACTACATCTTCAATTAAGTTCATAAAGCATCTGTCAATACTACTTCTCTATCAGCTCTTTATTTCTTCAGAAACTAACTATAATAAAGGTGGCAATATCTGTATGACCAGGCCATGATGGTTTTAAGAATGAGCCTTCTATTTGTTATTTAACTCAGTTTAACCTTAAAACAGTGATCTACAACTTACCTTAATTTGTCAGATGTGCTGCCAGCAGCACTTTCACAGTTTAAGCTACCATCTGCTCTCTGTACTGACGCAGAGTCTGACGTAGGACTGCTTGAACCACTGGCTGTTCCTATACAACAGAAATGTGAAAGTTAATTTATAGTGTACATTTACTTATATATCAACTACTCAAGAATACTTCTGTATGATATTAGTTTAGCTGTTCTCACTCAATTACTTGACATTTGGTTAGATTGCTTCATGTTTCTTGAAAACTGCATGCCACAGAAATACAGCTTAACTGATCCATATATTTAGGTGATCATTTGCTCAGCAAGGACATGGAGTAGAGCAGCAAATCTCGTGTATTGCCAGAATGTACAAGTGAACAGTTTTATTCTTTTCCAACCACAAAAGCATTATTTCCTTTAACATTCATCACCCCTCTCCAAATCACTCCTTCTTTTCAGTACAGTCACCGCAGATATCCCTGCCTCCAACAGTTGTTCTAGAATTCTTGTCAGATTCTCAGGCATGATCTAATAAAAATTTACCCATTGGGCTGATTCTGCCACTATTTTGCTGTCGTTGAAGATGCTCTTTGTAGCAGACTGAACACATTCCATTTGTCCTAGGATTCCCATAAAATCCACATCCCGTACTACACAGCATAGGCCCTGGGGTCTGGTTTGTCTCCTGAGCCATCTCTGTACTGTAAATAAAACCAGAGAACTGCATTAGAAGCTGGCATATCACTTAAAAAAATAAAAACAATTGGTATGGGAGAGGCATTAGTACTTATTTTTTCTACAAACAGATGGTTGTCACTCTTAACAAAGGCTATATGGGTGTTACATAAAGTTGCATTAATGGAGAATGCTGATTTTTGTATAACTTTATAAAAATCTAGCAGAAATATTTCAATGATGCCAGATATGTTGTAAAAAAAAGGGTATAAATAATTATGCACCATTCTGAATAGAGTGAGTGAGATTTCCTAGTCACTGAGCAGTAAAAAACCCCAAACCAAAACCACTACAATACATTACCTGTCACTCACTTTGCCTATTTTCTATTCCTGAAGAAGTCAACTCTGAATACGCCACTTTGTACCCTATATTATTTCCAGAATTGATTTATCTATTTATCAGTGAACTAAACAGCAAATAAATGTCTTTTACTGCTTACAGGACATGTGGGCTTTTCAGGAGACATATCTTAGGTCCAAACTTACTGCAGGGGTTACACATGGGAAAACCCCCATCAACCTTACTCTCCTTCATAAAAGGGGAGTATGGAAGTCTGCTGTGGTCAATTTGACAGGCCCTCACTAGACTTGCCAAATCAACCACCCCTATATCAATCTCAAGGTGTTGATCCTGGCTGTGGTGTAGATATAACCTCAGTAACTTGTGGAATTAGTGAACATTAAATTTTTTGTTAAACACTCACAAAAGCAGAACAAAGGAAGTCTAGCAAATGGTCTATTTCAATATGCCCTTCTAACTATAGATGTTATTTCCAAAACAGAGTGAGCAGTCTTGTGGTGTATGAAAGCTGACACTGTGGGTTAATTGGCAGCAGCACGTGTGCAGAATCTACAGCTTACAGCTGCAACTGGCATTTCTGAAACATCATGAATGTCTCAGTGCTTTATAAGTTCCATTTGCAATAAGTCAACACAAATCTTACAAGAAATGATGCCTTCTGTTGCTAACCTATACCCATTTGCATTGCCATCTCATTTCCATAAGCTTAGCCAAGTACTGTGGCTCAAGAGTTTACAAAAAGATATCCATATTTTGACATTGGATAATAAAACCCCTCACCTTCTGCATAATATGAACCGCAAAAATTAGCAATATAAATATCACTTCTGCACTAGTGGTTTCTCTCCACAAAGCATGTTTAGTAGAAAATGTGATAGAGTGATAAATCCTCAGATCCCAAGAGCACTATTATAACCAGAGCACAGTATAATCAAGTGATCTGTTATAAATCTAGGGCAAGTTGAAAATATTACACTAGGCCACTAACAATTTTAAAATATACCTTTTGAGGCATACTGTGTCTCCCTCTCTATTAACATCCAACACAACAACCTAAGATATAAATTGATAAATAAGTCCTTATTATGGACCACAAAATACATTAAGTAAATTAAAGGTCTGCAACTTCCATGGGCAGTAGGCCTTTAGAAATACTCTGGAGTAGTTTCAGCTACTGTAGTACTGTATCATTGTATGGCTCCATAGGAGACCGAGGCCCTCTACAACAAGTGCTGGAAAAACACAAACCAATCCTTGACCCAAAAAACATACAAACACACAAGGCATACCCAAGCAGCAGAAAGGAGCAATGACATGTACCCATTCCAGATCTGGAATGGAGATACAGAATATAGATGACCTGCCCAAGGTCACTCAAGTAGTTTCTGACATCTTTTGATCTAAAGCTCTAGTTCAATACTTTTGACTAGAAGCCATAAACTTCTCCTGCCAATCTTTTAAAAATTAAAAAGGACCCATGCAGATGGAACTGATTGGCAATACAGCAGAGACAGACTATTATGTAAAGTGCTGCCAGGTGAACTAAAAATACAGAAAGACTTATTTTTTCCCCAATCCATAGTAATTTTTATCTTTATAATTTAATCAAGAGGATGGATGGGCTAATTTTAAATGAGTGGTGTCCCTTTTAATAATTCTAAGAGGTCAGCATCCATTAGATTCTCCAGTAGTCCAACTTGTTTCCCTAAAAATTAATATGCTAGAAACATGTTTTAACACTTCCTACTTAAATCTAGTTTTAGGTCTTAATAGTTGTTGATAGAATATAAATAAAACAACCTTCATGATTCCTGTCAGCACATTCTTTCTCAACTAGAAATATGTACCCCCAATTAAAAGGGCAAGTTGTTATTCTCCAGTGACTTAAGGAAATTGTGCCATTTCATTTTTCTTGTACCAGATCCAAATTACCACCTGACTAACCATTTCCTTTGAAAAGCATGAAGACTAGTACATCATGCATTAGTAAGAATCAGAAACTAAAGTTATGTTTTGTGCTTCCCCAGTATATTAATACAAAGGTATAAATGACCATGGGTTTCATAAACTTAATTCTTTAAAGCTCTTTACAACAATTTTTTGCTTATCACACATCAGCAACTGCCAACTAGGATGGGATTTTATAATTTAGCAGTCATCTGCTCCACACATTCAGTGATTTCTTTCCCATAGAAAGCCAGCATACACATGTGCCTCTTTTCCTTAGTATTCTTCAGAAGCTTGGGTCACATGGGTGAATGCATTAGCTTCCGCCTGTCACAAGGCTGCAATGTGACAGGCTGAGCTAGAGGCTCAGACACAAAACCTCGTCAACAGAGGCCTCTGAAATCAGCTTCTATTTATATCTCAAAAGGTTGCCAACTCCTACACAACCCACAGAACTGAAGCAGCAAAGCATACACCCACTGTAATGGAGAACTGTAAAATCCAATTAACAGGATGAGTACAGCCTCCTCTCTGAAGAGAGGCAGACATTCTTAGATTCTACTTAGAAAACGCAGCATCATTGGCTAGTCATCTCAATCAGCCATTCCCATTTCTAACATTTAGCATAAAGCCGACACAACTGAGTGTGATATGAGGCCCAAAAGATGGCTGTTACTTCTGGCACGCACAGGCACCCACACTCCCCACCCATCCTCACCTCCCTCAGTATTTTTGGATGGATAGTTTCAACAATAGCATTTGCATCCACATCAGTTTACTCCTTTTTAAGCGCAAATAAGAAACTGACTAAAAGATTAAGGATATTCTTGGTTGACCTGGCTCTTTCCTATTACATAGGGAACTATGTTTGTTTTGCAACTTCCATTAGCTCAGTTACTGATTATATTACAATAATCTAGTTACACAAGTTAAACAAAAGGAGGGGAAAACACTGGATAGCTATCCGTAAGCAGCTGAAGATCACAGGAAACATATGGATGTGAAATACAGCTCACTTCATAGCCGCTTTATATTATTGCTGCTTGGAATGGGTTTAAAAGTGGCAGCCATGAACTTTAGCTCTCCATGTAAAAGTGCTTCACTGATCAAAACACTAACACCGGATAAATTCTCGTTTTAAAAGCGACTTCACGGGGGAAAACACAAGAGGAAAACCAAAGCTATAACTAAATCAATGCTGAATCCACGGGAATTGCGTCAGCAACGGAGCAGAATGGGCTGGCTGACCTCAATCCTTATTTATCCCGACAGCCTCCTGCAGGGGAGGGAGCCCCAGGCCGGGGACGAGCCGGGCACTTGGCGCTTTAGCAAGGGGAGCAGCCGCCTCATACCGAAGGACACAAAGGCAAGGGCGCCGCCAGGCGCCTCTGGCCGGGGAGCTCGGGCAGGCGGGAGAAGCGCGGCCGTGTGCCTAGTTCCGCGCCCGGCCACGGGCCGGCCTCAAAATCCCTGACTCACGCTGCCCAGCCGCTCGCTAGTGCGGCGCCGGCCTCCCCCCCGAGGACCCGCCCGGCTCTTTGTTCTGCCAGCAGCCGCGACCCGCGACCCCCGGGGCGTCCCCCAGCGCCGGGAGGAGAGGGCGCGTGCGCGGCCCCCACCCCAGGGCCGGGCGCTCTGCGGGCCCTTCTCCACGCAACGCAGCCCGGAGCGCGGCCCTCGACCATCCCTCTCTCACCCCCCCTCGGCGGGGACGCAAAGGCCGGGACGCCACTGACCTGCTCGGGAGGCTGCCGGCGAGGGCCGCGGTCGGTCGGTCGCGTCGCGTCGCGTGCGGACAAAGGCGGTGGGGGGGAGGGGGGACGGCTCTCCCGGCGCGAGCTGGGCGAGTCCCGGCCCGGTGAGGCGCTCGCGCCGCTTCTCTCCTTTGTTTCTGCAGCCGCGCGGGGGAGGGGGGGTAGGGGAGGGAGGTCGGGAGCGGCTTTGGCGAGCCCGCGGGCGCCGGCCGGCTCTTGTTGCTGCGCCGCGAAGCCGGATGGAAGCGCCGCCGCCGCGCGCCGTTCCGAGGACAGGGGGCGGCTGGACGCGAAGCGGCCGCTCAAACCCACCGGCGCCGCTGCCGCCGCCGCGAGCTCTGTAGAGTCACTGGCGCGCGGGAGGAGGGAGGCAGAGAAGGCGAGGAAGGAAGGGGCGGGGCTCCTCGTGACGTCACCGAAGCCAGAGGGACGGGGAAAGCTGTGGGGCCGTGTGCAGAACGGCGGAGTTGTCATTGCCCAGTCGCCGTCATGGTCATGTCCCTCCCCCCGAGGAGGGGCGGAATCGGAATCGGCATCGGCCATGTGGGGGGGCGGGGTCAGCACAGTGCATGAGGCAGGGCAGCCATGGCGGGGCAGGCTGACCACAGTGCATGGGGCAGGACAGACATGGGGGATGTGCACAGTGCGAAGGGCTGGGTAGCCATTGAGGCAGGGGGCACAGTGCATGGGGCTGGGTAGCCATTGGGGGTGGGGTGTGCACAGTGCATGGGGCAGGGCAGCGATGGGCATGGTCGGTTGGCCACGATGGATGGGGCAGTGGAGAAATGGGGTGTGTGCGTGGGGCTGGGCAGCCAGGGGGGCCGGGGTGAGCACAGTGCTTGGGGCTGGGCAGCCATGTGGGAGTGGAGTATGCCAAGGGCGTGGAGTGGAGGCAGTGGTGAGGAGTGAGGTTTGCACAGTGCACGGGACAGAGACAGGTCTGTCCCCTCCATAAGACAGTTCAGGGCAGCTGCCCCAGGCCCTGCAGCCAGTGCTTTTTTCTAGAAAAAACGGTGCTGGCATGCAAGCCCCAAACTGCCTCCCCCCACCTCCCAGGCTAAACTCCTGCAGCCCCAAAGTGCCCCAGGCTTAACCCCCCCCGCAGACCCAAATCGTCCCCCACTTCATGCCCCCCAGGCTTAATCCTCCCACAACTCCTCCTGCCAGCCTTTAAACCAATTAAACTAAGTCCTACTCTTTAAGCGTGGTAGGCTGGAGGAGTGAGCAGTGGCAGCATCAGGAGCCGCAAACGGCTGCTTAAAGAGCCACATGCAGCTCTCAGCTGCCCAGCCATCTTTTCAAAATGGCAGCACTGGGGAAAAAAAATTCTTTCATCAGTGACAGAAGCTCCTACACTATGGCGCTACAACTGTATACTATGTGGTCCGGACTTCTGTAGCACCACAGCTGTGGACACTGTAGAGCATCCTGAGATCCTGCCAGAGTGCATCTGTGTACACAGACCAAGGGGTTCACAAGGAAGGTCACTCTTCAGAATTGAAAGGGACTTGCAATATCACAGAATATTAGGGTTTGACGAGACCTCAGAAGGTCATTAGTCCAACCCCCTGCTCACAGCAGACCCAAACCCCATCTCAATCGTTCCAGACAAGGCTTTATCAAGCTTCGCCTTCAAAACTTCAAAAGTTGGAGGTTCCTCCACCTCCCTACATAATCCATTCCCGTGCTTTACCACCCTGCCTGGTGAAATAGTTTTTCCTAATATGATGTCCATTACCACTGAACTGCTTAACCATTTGCACTTCAGCTGCCTCATCTGTAGAATGCGCATATATTTATTTACTGCACAGGGCAGTAGAAATGCTTAACCAGTTTAGGCTTCTCACTGCAAGGCCAGAAACAACTCACATTAAACCCAAGGGGAGGTCTTTCAGTTTCAACTCCACCAAATCAACTTTAAATCTGTTTTTTAAGCAATTCAACTAATGCCTTAGTTCTCTATTCATTTTTGCAGCTTTGAGGAAGTAGATAAAGAAGGCAAAAGCTTTGTACTTTTAAAAATAATTCCTAGAACATGGGCTTACTTATGTTAGCCAAAACCCACCTTGTGGTATAATTGAACTCTGGCATTGTACTCTGCCAGCACAGACTGACAACGAAGGTCAAAGAAAGAGTCCCCACTCCTGTGCCCCCATGACTCTGGCTTAAGCCATCTTTATTAGATACCCCATTCATCAAGCTTGGTGTTCATGTCAGAACTCTTCTGCTCTCACAGTTACTGTACATTCGTTTCACACACTCACATTCCAGAGCAGCCTTCCCCAGCTCCAGCTGCCCCGCTGCTCCCCCACCACCAAGGGCCAAGATCCTAGCAGGCTCATGGACTCAGTGCCCTGGAGGGCAGGTCCCACGAGGGATGGGGAAAGGGCTGAGAACACAGGACGTGTACCCTCAGGGCAGTCAGCGACGCAGGCTGGAAAGTTACACAACCCAGCAAGATGCGGGCCCCAGGCTTGCTGCAGAGCTCAGCATGGCACTGCCAGCACTGTGGGATCTGCCAACCATCACCCCCTGGCCTAGGCACCCCCACCCCTCCCCTCCCAGCACAACCCCGGAGGGCGCCTCACATGGGTGTTCATGGTTGGAGCCTGACCCACCCACTTCTGCACAAATGGCTTCCAGGCTTGCCCCCTACTTCTCACCTCCCCCAAGCTCTGGGCCTGCACCAGCCTCCTGCCCCCCAACCCCCGGTCTGGCCCCCCCTTCCCACCCTCTGCGCTTTGGGACCACCCCAGCCCCCCACTTCCCACTCAGACCCCCACTTCTCACCTCCTCGCCCCAGAGCCAGGCACCCCCAAACTCCCTCCCTGCTCTAAATGAATGCCCTCCCCCAGAGCCAGACACCCCCAGAGCCAGGAGCTTCCACCCTAACTCCCCATTCTAAATGAATTCCTTCCGCTTCCCCCAGAACCAGGCACCTCCCGGCCCATTCCCAGCTCTAAATCAATGCCCTTCCCGAGAACCAGGCACCCCCAGAACCAAGAACCCACCAGCCCTGTCTCCTAACTCTAAATGAATTCCTTCCTCCTCCCCCAGAGCCAGGCACCCCAAGGACCCCTCCCAGCTCTAAATCAATGCCCTTCCCGAGAGCCAGGCACCCCCATCCTGTCCAATTAAATGCCCTCTGCTGTCCCCCGAGTGAATGCTGGTGAGTTACTGACCTGGAGCCACTCCAGCTAGAGGTGTGTTGGGCTGCTGGAGCCACCCAAAGGTTGCACTGGAGCTGCAGAAGCCATGCCTGGACCTGAGGAGCCGCGTGGCACGGTGGAGGGACACGCCATGTGTGTGGCTTTACTGAGCCTCGTTTTGCTGCTCCATTCGCGGCCACGTGTAGTAATTGGGGAGTGTAGCCCAGATGCTTTCCAAAATGGCGGTGGTGCCAGGAATAAAGGTGTTGAAATGCTGTCCTGTAGTGTTTTGGCTGAGAAAAAAAGCCCTGCTTGCAGCAGCCACCTTAACCGGAGCTCTGTGATTACTTGGGGGGCCTGGCATGGGGCAGTAGCAGGGGTTGCTCCCCTCCCACACTTACTGCAGCGGCGGGAGCCAGTGCAACCCCGCAGCCTGTTCCATTCCACTACCCTCTCCTCTTCATCGCATTGGCAGGAAGCAGAGCATCATGGCTGCAGGTTTCTCTATTTCCTGCCGCTGCAGAGAAGCGGAGCACAGCAGATTGGGAGGAGGTGGTGGGGTGGAGTGGAGCAGGTCTCAAGGTCGCTCCATCTCCTGCCACCGCAGTGAATGCAGGAGAGGGGGCCAACACCTGCAGCCACCTTGCACCACCCCCGCATGATAATCCCCCTGCTCACATTGCTCAGGGGAGGATGCTTCACAAAGAGGGAGGAGCAGGGATGGGGCAGACCAGGGGTGGGGCTTGGAGAAAGGGTGAAGCCGTGGCAGGACCTTTGGCAGGGGCGATGGCAATGGGTGAAGGGTTGCCACAGGCCTTGGTCCCCTCTAGAGATGGCCTTGAACAGAGGCAACGGAGCGAGCAATGCAGGTTGTGCACTGGGTATGGGTAGCAAAGCAAGGTGTGAAAAGTGTGTGAGCAACCATGGTGGGGTGTGCGCAGTACACTAGGCAGGGTCAGGCACGTGGGGCCAGGGTGCGCATGGGGCAGGTGCAGCAGGGGCTGAGTGGGATGTACAAGGTGCAGGGGTGGTCGGAGCCGGGGGTGAACAGTACATAGACCAGGGCAATGATGGCTGTGGGATATACAAAGTACACATGGCAGTCAGTGATGGGGGACAGTCGGGTGGCGTATGCACAATGCTGGCAGGAGCAGCAATGAGGGAACAGGGTGTTTTGAGAGAATGGGACAGATACTGCTTTGGGGTGAGTCCGTTTCACTCTCCCTCCAGGGTAGCAGGTTCCCCAAATTCCCAATTTCCAAGTAAGCTCTACGGGGAAAAGAAGAGAATCACATCATAGGGAGCTTCTTGTAACCATTTTCCAGACGTAGAACCACCCCCCGCCCCCGCCACCCCTGCAAATCAGCCTTCTCCTACTGACTACTAATGTTATTAGTTCTGTAGTTCAAGCAGTAACAGTCAGTGCTGCAGTGCTGAAGGTCCAGGCTTCAAATGTCAGTTTTAATAACCATTCCTAGTTCTAGCTTGTAAAACATTAACTTTGGTTATACTATAATTCATTATTATTGAAAATAAATGTATGTGCTTACTACTTCTAATTTTTTCCCTAATAACTATTTAGTGTGAAGTAATAAACTGCTAGAAAGAGTGTTAGTCTTTCTTAATAATAACTTGCATTTTTGATGAAACATACAGTAATTGATTCTTAAAATACTTTGTCATAAAGGCCTACTAGAAAAATTAAAGTAAAATATGTCATGATAAAACGTAATGTTATTCCCATGACATTGAGAAACAAATACAGTATTTTTGGACATTTTCTCTTTTATTAGTCTAAAAACATTAGTTTGTAAAATTAAACATGCAAGAGAGCTGAAAGGAAAATCGATATTTTCTGTATTTAGTTTAATAAAAATATTAATACTTGTACAATTCTTTCAAATATTTATGTCAATTTATATAGCACACATAGGTGTTCAGCAACAAAAATTATGACAGAAATGAACTGCCCCAACAAACTCATGTAAAACAGAAGAGTATCACTGTGATCCTATTGGGATCTGAGTAGTGGGGGATCCACTGGGCTCGGGAACCCAAGTAATTATGCGGGACAACTAAAAAGAAAACAGGGATGGGCACAGGGTTAAAATGAAGGATCTAGAAGGGAACACTGAGCAGAGAGCCCGGGACAGCACCCGCCAATCCCCAAAGATGTTGAGGAAGTCAGTGGACACTGCCCAGAGGTTCTCTGCCCAGATGCATAAATGGATAGAGGAACAAAATTACACCTCACAGCCACAGGCTTTCCCCTCAGCTAACCTCCTCTCCCGGCTTTTATAAATGACCATCTTGACCATAGCCAGGAGGAGGCTGAAGAGGGGTCCAGCAACTTTGTGGGACTATGGAGGGGGTGTCCAAATGTCAGTAGGTGAGGGGAGAAGTACAGCCAGAACCTCAACAGAAGGTTCCAGAGGAGCCAGAAGAGGGGTGTAGTCTGGCGCATTGAAGATGGATACGCGCCAGGGTCTCCCTCACATCACAAAAGGAACAAGCATTAGGGACGGGTGAGTTGTGCCAAGTACACGCCTGTGCTCACAGCACAGTGGAGGATCCTCCAGCCAATGACCCCAGCGGGCCTCAGAACCAAGGTGGAATAGACTTGCCCACCAAGGCTTCTCATTCTCTGTTGCTGGCAAGAGGTCCTGTTCTGGTAGGACATAAAGGTGGGGAAGTGGAGCGTGTGAAGCACGAATGTGCACAGATGGCATCTTGGTGCACTTTGAAAGGGAATTAGTTTTAGTGCATGCAGCTGGCTTGGGTGATGAGGGAGAGGCAGTTGGGAAGGCATGTGGGGCTGAGGACTAAGCAGAGATCTGGAGGACCCAGCAGGTGTGGTGGGGAAGAGTGCACCCTCTCACAAGACCCAGTTGAAGTAAACTCGAGCAGCAGGAGTTAAAGCATCCCTCACCTTCTCAAGTATGTGCCAGGGAATTTGGAGGGTGGAGCGCCCCATGTGACAAGCGAGCACCCACGGATCCACCCAGTGTCCCCAGTCATAGTCCTGGAGGTCTCTAATTCTGGTGACTTCTGCCAGCACCAACCTCTGGCACATCGAGGAGGACTCCACCACCTGCATCACTGTGATGCCTTGCGGGTTGACCCACACCAGTAAGGGACTCTGTCACTGCCTGCCCTGTAACTCTGGCTGCTTTCTTGAGGTGCAACTTTGGCTCAGAGTCTCAATACCAGCAGCCTGCTTGCAGCACACAGACCTCACCCTGGCTTTCGCCTGCCTGCTTTCTCCTTGCAGGGTGGCACCAACAGCCTTTCCAATCCTGAATCTCCCCAGAACTGTCTCCCCTTCAATTGCCATTCTCCTTCACTGGCTCCTCGCAAGCTATAACGGTCTCTACCTATTAGTGTAACTGAGGCTCCTCCCTTCAGTTTAATACACAGAGCTCAGATGGTTTTCTAATAAAACAAGGTGAGTTTATTAACTATTTCTGAGGGAATTCTGAACCCCCCTCCCTTCTGCCCAAAAATCCTGCACATAGTAATTTAAAATTCTGTAAATTGTGTCAATAAAAAAACGTGAAGGCTCCTGCCAAGGAGTGAAGAACACAAGGCACTGGCTGCACGGAGGTAGGAGATCACCCTGCATCCCCAGCCCAACTCCTTGGGAGACAGATATGCCAATGGGGTTGCATCCAGCCCAGACAGTCCAAGGGCTAGAGCCCAGTTCCTCCACACCTGGTGCACCAAATATGGGCAGTCAGGCTCAGTCTCACAGCATCTAGGTGTGGAATGGCTTCATGTGAGGGAACCAGGTGTGGGGTGAGAGGGTTCTGGGTGTGAGCTGCTCAGTGGTATGTATGTGAGGGGGAGGGTCTGGATGCCCATGAGTTTGTTGGGGAGGGCTCCAAGTGCAGGGGCAATAGGACTCGGGTGATGAGGGGGAGGCAGTTCGGAAGGCGTGGGGGAGGTGGCCAATATAGAGACCTGGAGGGCTGGGGGAGGGGTCAGGGTGCACCTTCTTGCAAGACCGGTTGAGGTAAACTCGAGCAGCAGGCAGTAAAATGTCCCTCACCTCCTGACGTACACACCAGGGAGCATGGAGGATGGAGAGCCCCTTGCGCTGAGCACACCAAGGGATCCATCCAGTCTCCCTGGTCATAGTCCAGGAGGTGTAGGTGAAGGTGGTTAGGGCTCAGCAGGGGGAGGGAGGGGAGAAGGGACTCCGAGTGTGCAGGGGTAGGGCTTGCCTGGGAAGGCCCCAGTGCTGGGGTAGGATTCCAGGTGCAGCTGGCTGAGGCTCCAGGGATTGGTTGTTCAAGTGTGGGAGGCTCATCTGGGTGGTCCAGGTGTGGGAACCAGTGCAGGGGTATCAGTAGGTGCTGGTCTGGCTGCTGGGGACTGGGCTCAGCAGGGGACATCTAGCTGCAGGAGATGGACTGGTTGCAGATGGGCTTTCAGCAGGGCATAGTGGTCCAGATGTGGCAGGAGGGTTCAGATGCATAAGCGTTGGGGTGTGGTAATTGGTGGGAGGTGGTGTGGTGCAAGGTGGGAGACCTAGATGCATGGAGGAGGGGCTCCAGATGCAGGAGAGTGAGGCTCAGCAGACAGGCCAGGTTGGAGAATGGGATTTTACAGGGTAGTTTGGGTATGGGAGGATCTGGACGTATGGGGGTTGAGTGGATGAGACAGTAGCTCCCAGTAGAGTGGCCCCTCTTCATACGGCTGAGGAGTGATAGGGCAGGCAGGGAGGTGGGTGTGGAGTCAGGAGGGATTCTGGGGATGCATCGGACCTGGACCTGGCCACTACTCCTTGCAGGTGCTGTGTGCTCCTTCCCCACCCCCAGCCCAACCAAGACTAGCAGCTGAGCTCAGCACAGCATAGGAACCACTAGCTAGGTGGAGCTGTGGAGACCTGGGTAGAGGGGGGACAGGGCTTGGCAGCAGGGTCTTGGTGCAGATGCAGGGAGTGAGGCTGGAGCCGGGTGGGGGAGGGGGGAGCTCCAGGTGCAGGGAGGTGAAGTTTAGCCCAACATTCTGAGTATGGGGGTTGGATGGACAGAAGTGACTCTGACCTGGCCCACACAAGGCATCTGAGTCCTTCCCTCACCCCCAACAGAGAAATCTTTCTGCCAGCTGCTCCAAGCAACCAAAATGACATGCCTATCTATTGGGAGGGGTTCGTGATCATCCTTGCTCCTTCCCTTTGCCTCCCCATCAGAGAGTCATTTTTCTGTTGGGAAGCAAAGAAATCTGCAGTGTACATGAATTCTGCACACTGACATGGGTGCAAAATTTCCCTAAAAGTAATTAGAGAGAATACATATTTAGGTGGCAATAAGAATAGAAGACACAGAAATGGTTACAAATATAACAAAATAGAACATGATGTCTATTGCCTAAAACTTCACTTCACTGAATTGCAATCCTTGTCTGGGCAGGTTTCTCACTTCAAGTCAGTCCCCAGGGCTACACTATTTAGCTGAGGGAGCTGTCTTTTTCAGATTGTAAAAACTGTGGCCTCTTTTATACAGCCAGTGATGGATGCTTTCTGCCTTTTTTTGCTTTTCCCAAAAGCCACAGGGTCTGCTCCAAAAGCCAGGAAGTTTTCCTGAGTGTGCAGGCTCCATGCTCTACTGTGATTGTTAAGCCACTGCATTAGCTTGATGGCTTTATTTTTCTTCCACAGGGATGTGCCTCTTATTATCCTTGTTACCTGGCTCAATCTATACTGGAGACACAGGAAAACACCCTTCCTTTTGTTTAGGACCCTGTTCAGATGGTCTGTTTTCAAGCCATCTTTTAAGAATATATTTTCATCACACTTCTCTAATTTTTATACACCACCTGGACATACATCACACACTTATATTAATGACCAATGCAATGACCAGTTTACGTATGATACCTCAAGACATCTTTTAGATACAGATTAGGTGTTGGGGCAATGAGAGAATAAGGCCTAATGTGACCTGTGTAGTGGTGTGCTTTCTGCCATTTGGCATTAGATGATTCCCTGGGTCACAATCAACCAAAGACTATGACAATAATCTCATTCAATTTCCATCATCTATCAAAAGCACCATATCACAACCCTGGGACAGCAGATGGGCATGGCAGCGTATTCAGGTTAACAAACTGCGACGCAGAAAAAGGTCCAGAGTCAATGAGCCTTCATGGAAAATATCTAGCTGCCAGTCCCCTCTCATTTGAACAGAAGAAGCTATAATTAAAAAATCTCGGCCAATCAGAGCTGCAAAGTATCATATGGAGAGAGATATGGTCCCTTGGGTAATCACGTTCCAAGCCATTTAGATTTGTACATGTCAAAACCAACACTTTGAAATATATTTGGTACTTAATCTGTAGATGGTGCAGATCAGAGAGCAGTGGTGTAATAATATGCTCTGCGTGAAAACACACCTAAACATTTTTCCCTGATTTTCGGTTGTGAATGGTCTCAAGGCAGACAGCCTCTTATAACTGTAACAGAGAGGTAGTTGTGGTAGTCTGTATCCTAACCAAACAACACAGCAGTTGTGCAGCACTTTAAAGACTAACAGAATGATTCATTAGGTGATGAGCTTTCATGGGAGAGACCCGCTTCTTCAGCTCTATCGAATTTCCAGTCCAGACCCAGTTATATAGCACAGAGGCCCTCCCCCCAAAAAATTGCAATGAAAACTGACAAATCAAATACATAGAACTGAAGGAGGGGGCTGAGGGATGGGGGATGTTAAGTGTCTTTCCTGAGATAATTATGAGCATCAAAGGAAGGGAAGCAGTCCTTGTAATGCGTGAGATAATTGCTGTCTTTGTTCATCCTGGCTGCATCTACATTAGCCCCCTTCTTTCAGAAGGAGCATAGTAATGAGCAAGTTGGGAGGGTGCTAATGAGGCGCTGCCATGAATATGCATCACCTTATCAGCCTAATGGTGGCCACATGCAATTCAAAAGCTCTGCTTTCGAGTTGTGTGGTGCCCGTGTAGATGGGGGCCGTTCGAAAGGACCCCTGGACTTCGAAAACCCCTTCTTCCTAAAACCAAATAGGAAGAAGGGGCTTTCGAAGTCCAGGGGGTCCTTCCGAAAGGCTCCCATATAGACGGGAGGCATGTGACTCAAAAGCGTAGCCACTATTATGCTAATGAGGTGCTGCATATTCATGGCAGTGCCTCATTAGCATCTTCCCAACTTGCTTATTACCATGCCCCTTCCAAAAGGAGGGGCTAGTGTAGATGTAGCCACTAGGTGTTAATATTTCGAATTTGAGAATGAACTACAGTTCACAAGTCTCCGTAGGTAATCTGCTTTTAAAGTCTCTTTGTTGAAGGACACATATTCTCAGGTCTTTCACAGAATGTCCCACTCCATTGAAATGGCAACGAAGGGTCCTATGGCACCTTATAGACTAACTGTTAGTCTATAAGGTGCCACAGGACCCTTCATTGCTGTTACAGATCCAGACTAACACGGCTACCCCTCCGATACTTGACTCCATTGAAATGCTCACTGATAGGCTTACGTGTAGTGAAATTCCTATTGTCTGCTCAGTGTCCATTCCTTCTTTGGCGAAGTGTTTGCCTGGTTTGAAAAATTTAGCAAGATCTGCATCTGACAGAAGTGGTATTCTGGAACAGGCACAAAAAGGAGAAAAAAATGAATTCTTAGCCATGGCTGTTATCAGAACATCCAGGAGTAGTCCTGGTTCTTGTGAACCTTTGCAGCAAATGGCAGACATGCTATCTCAATAAAGGATGATTATTATCAGATGGTCACTGTTTCTGGTTTGTTTTCCTGCTGTACTACTATTATCACAGTCTTGTCTGAATTCAGTCTCATTCACAGAAAACTGTGGGTGCCTGCTGTGGAAAGTCTGTTTTCTGTCTCTCCTCTTATTCCATTCTATCTGTCTCCTATTCAGTTGTGAAGTGTATCCAATTAGTCCTCTATGATATTCCATGCTGTGTCTGCTAGGGTTTCAGAAGATAATACTCACAGTGGCAACTAGTCTGAATACTAGTTTCCATGACTTCTGTATGGTTTTGAATGGAAGATAGTTTCTATAAAATTCTAGAACAACACTTTACTAATCTACAGCCGGGCGCTCTATAGCTGGCACCTTCTAAATCTTCTCATAGTGTTGCCCCCACCCTTTCTGTCCTGACAGGATCTGTGCTAAACTGGCATGGAGTGGATATAGTCTGCCTGTGCCCCAGCCTGGTCTGTTTGTGTCCATGATCAGGAGCAGATAATATCTCTGTGCCTGAAACACACATTTAAAATATATTACAGTACATTGCATAAACTACAACAAGGGTGCTAGCGCAGGAACTCGCTGTTGTGGCTCCTGAAACATTCATTATTTGTTGTCTCATGTACAATATGTATGGTATACTATGGGTGCATCTACACTAGGAACTAACTTCAAAGTGAACTTCGAAGTTAGGCACTAAATCAAAGTAGCCAGCAGAGAGTCTATACCCATTTTCCTTTACTTCAAAGTTAACTTCAAAGTAGGGAGCCCAACTTTGAAGCTTTACTCCATTCCTGGGAATGGAGTACTGCCCTACTTCGAAGTTTAACTTTGAAGTAGGGTGTGTGTAGATGCTCAACTTTGAAGTTGTACTTTGAAGTAAGCAACTTCAAACTTACTTTTGTCGTGCAGACACAGCCTAAGAGCAGAAGTGATCGAAGCTTTTTAAACAAAAGGTCTCACGACAAAACAAATTTTTCTAAATCAAAACTAAAGTATTCAGGAAAAACTTGGTTTTTAAAAAAAAATTGTCAACATTTTATCAAAATCAGTGTCAAAATGTTTAAATCTTTATAGAAATGGTTATTGAAAACTTTTATTTACTGATTACTTGGTTTCCAGTAAATGAAACCATTTTCATAATGATTTTAATATAAATCTCAATAAAATTCTTGAAAAAAAAAAGAATATGAAAAATGGGTTAATTTCAAACCTTGTGAAATGTAAAGACCCTGACATTTTTAATGATGCTTTTTCATTTTATAAGGCCCTTCTAACTATGACTTTTACAGAAATCCAGTTGCTTCTTAAGATGTTTTACGCAACTGTGAAGGTCTAATTATTATGGTGAGGGAAGAAGTCACAATTAAATTAAAAAGAACGAATCAAATAAAACAAATTAAGTGCTTCTGCTCCCATTGAAGCCAACAGGAGTTTTTATTTTGATGGCAGTGTGTACAAGACGAGGTCTTCAGCACGTTCCCTGATGTCTATCTATTAATATTTTCTTTCTGTCACAAACCCTTTGGTATGTCCCAGAACAGTTCATCTGTATTCGGATTTGAATGAATAATTATTAGAAATAACTGCACTTGTGCTTAGCTGCTTTTTACTGCATTTTCAAGATAAATGAAACATTTATTTTTTCAGTGCTTAAAATTGTAACATCCTTATGCAAAATGAATGGAAAAGGAACTGAGAAGTGAACAATAAGAGATTGTTTGGTTTTGTCCCATTTGTCTTCTTTTGCCTGCTTAACAGCTGTGACCTTTGCCCTATTTATTCATTGCAAAGCGCATATGTTCGGTTCTAGGCATTTCATTCACACAACCCTTGCCATGTTCAAATAAAATCCTGCTTTAACGCTGCTTTGATAGAGTGAGACTAGTATTCTTTACATCAGAACTTAAGAATCCAAAATACTTATTTGCTAGGTCTTGCTTGTGTTTCTGTTGAAGTTAGTGGAGATGTTACCACCTCCATTAATGGGACCAGCACTGTGCCTCTCAGCTTGATAAACAGTGTTATAAATGGAATGGATAATAGAAAAAAAAATAAGTAGCCAACGAAATTTGTGAACCATGTGTCTGTCTTACATATATATCTGCACACATATCACAGAACCATATAATCCTTCCTCATATAACAATAAAATAATAAATCAGCACAACAAAATCTGCATTTAAGGAGCACTTTCCATTGGAGGATTACAATCCACTTCATCAATATGAATGACGTTCAGTTTCACAACGCCTCTCTGAAATAAGTATTATTATTCCAGTTTAATGCAGAAGGAAAAGTGAAGCAGAGAGAGGTTGAGTGCTGAAGACCACATAGGAGGCAGTAGAAGAATTGCGAAAAGATCCCAGAATTCCAAACTCCCTGTCATGTTTTAATCACAAGCTCATTCTTCCTTCTTGGTATGAAAAAGCAGGGAAAACAGGATGGATAATTAAGGCTGAAAATATTTATTGTTGTATTGATGAGAGAGATTAGCAATGTTATTATGCTATACTTTAGGATCCTTTTTTGTCTTAAAGTTTGTTGGGGAATGCTGTCATTAAATTGGATTCTCAAGTTTATTCATTATTCATTGAATAAGCCTGGAGGAGCTGATCATTCATGAGGAATTTCTTGTAAATATTTGGAAATCAAGAACTATTGGTGTGTTTTGTACAGTTAGGTCAGGTTATTGTTTTGTTCCCTAGATGGAAGTGGTATTTCTGGTGCGAACACTTGCATTCACAAATATATAAAAAAAAAATCTTTCTTGACCTAGGACCTGGTTTTCCTCTCGTACATGGGTAAGAAACTGGAGTACTAACTCCACTGAAAATTGAGGTGCCAGAATGGTACACAAAATTTAGTGCAGTTTCCCTTGCCCTTCAAGCAGATCTGAGAACCATCCCTACAAAGGGTGAATTTCCCCTCTGTTCAGGGCTCAGCAAAAGGCCTTTGCACCACTTCAATACCATGTAATCCTCTTTTGAATTTCAACCTAAGATAATTTACCAGTCTTATAAGATATCTTTTAAACCAACTTACTATTTAATAATGGGAGTAGTTTCTTTGCTCTGAGAGTATTCATTTGCAGCACTTCAAAGCAGGAGACACACTGCTACAGCTGTGCCTAAGGCCACATGACAGTTTCAGCTCAAACAGCAGTTTTTAGAATCAGTGCAGCCCCAACAGCTCCCAGCGCTTACAAGGCTTTTTGTTTTTAGTTTTTTTTTTGTTTTTTTTTTCAAAATAGAGTAAACTAAATTTTAAAGCATGAAAATAAACAGTAAGTGAGAAAAATCATAAAGATTCCCCTCCCCACCTCCGCTACTATTACATTTCTTGGGCTTGATTCTGCTCTCATTTACCTGCATGCAAACTAGTAGTAACTCCACTGAAGTCACTGGTGTTACACCATTATAGACTTGTGCAAGAAACAATCAGTCCCATACAGCTTTAGTATGGGATTTTCAAAAGCACCTAGCAAGACCCTGACTCCACTGGGATTTAACATTACGGTTCTCACTGATTCAAAGGGCACAGAAATATGACTGCAACAACCATTTGAAAATGATCTGCTAAAGTGCTAACAAATTACAGCCCATGCATGCATTGTCCACAGTGTGTCACATGCTAGATTGCTTCCCTTTCTTAGTCCATATAGCATTCTCCTCTCGGTTCCCCAAATAAACTACAGCGCTGTCCATTTTGTTTCCATTGATCACCCAGTTTAATTCCTAGCCTTGTGCAAGCTTTTTTTTTGTCTTTTACTGTGTAGACTAAATACATGATATGCTTTTTAACACTATTAAAAACATTTTAATAAAAGTCATATACTCTTTGCTTAGACACTGCCAGAGCTTCCCCACATAGTTGTCCTGCAAGGAGGTGAGGACCATCTTCTCTTTATTCTTTCATCTTTTTTATTTCTGGTATCTGGAGCAAAGGCCTTCAACTGGTGTTTGAGGGTGGCACTGACCTGGACAAATATCTACAATATGCATACCCAGACATGGAAAGCCTAGTTTACTACCAATCTGGTCCATCATTCCACAGAAATAATGAACACATTTTCATTCATTCAGAAGGCAGGAAACATTTGAGGAGTAGATTTTGCTACTACATTGATGAGCGGGTAAGAGGACAGAGGTAAATAAGGGAATATTTTATGAAAAAGGTGTAAATAATCTGCAATGCCTGTTATTTTTTATACAATGTACTTTTGATTCTTCTTACACAGTCACATGGCCAAATTCTGCCTTCAGTTATGCCTGTGGGAGCACATTGACCCCAGTGGAATTACATAAGTATAGGCAAGAGCACTAAGGATGCACTTACTAACACTGAGCAAAACTGACTGACATATGATGAGAAAATATGACCAGATCTTGGCTGACCAAAGTTAGAGTTTGTGATGGGAAGAGTAATTCCTTATGGTCACAGGTTTCTGCAAAAATACTGTGGGACGTGTAATCATGCATTAAAGACAGGGATTTTATTTAGAATTGGAAGCTTTCCCATTATTTTAGAAATGGGACATTGCATGAGCTAATTTGGGTACACAGGCTATGTTTCTGCCAAGCACAAAGATGGGAATATTTGGTCAACAGTGTCAATTATTTGTTAATACACCTGTGCAGGTTGTGACAGAGGGGGAGCCCATTTAATCACAGATTTTTTCAGGGCACTTTTCTTTTGCTATTTTCTCTGAAACAAGGAGGGGAACAGATGCTGAGCAATTCACCAGACTAAATAAAATGCCACCTTCGTTTCCCCACTGCTTAAGGTTATGATTCTACCATCAGTTAGGTTGCTGTATGCCTATGTATACTCGGCAGCACTAGATCAAAAGCAACTTATTATAAATGTCTTGAAAGAAAGAAGATAAGTGAATTTGGGGTTAAAAAACCCTGAGAGGAATGTATGATATTATCTTTGAAAACTGGTTAACCCCTCTGCACATCACCCCTCACCCCAAATTTGGCATGGAATGGATAAGACTAGGTCCACAAAGAAAAGCAAGAAAAAGTCTCACATAGTCTGCACTCTGGAAGCTCATCCAAGACTGGCAAAATTCTGAGGAATGGGGTACCAGAGTTTTGGGTATACTGAAACAAATGTATTTAATTATTATTATTTATTTAATACACAAACTGGGACCTTTAAAAGACCAGAATTTTAAAGACGCATTTCAGAATTATGTATCAGTTCTTTCACAAGAAGAAAACTCTACATGGTGAGCGTTTTTACGGGATAGTGGGCCTGCTCAAAGGCCCACTGAAGTCAGCGGCTGCATCTCCACGTGCTGCTTCTTCTGGCAGCAGCACTCTAATGAGCTAACTGGACGATGCTAATGATGCAAATTTTCCATGCTTCACTAGCATATTGGCATGTGGTTCAGAGTTCGGAAGAAGCTTTTCTGGACTCCAAAGTACATGTGGAGATACACGGCCTGTGGGGAGCTTCTGGAAGGAAACCCTCCTTCTGGAAGCCCCTTCTCAAAATTTTGAGCAGGGCCTGGATTCTGTGTACTCTCAAATTTTGGGGAAGGAGGGGCTTCCGTGTCTCATTAGCATATTCCAGTTAGCTCATTAGCATGCTGCTTCCAGAAGACGTGGCACATGGAGACGCAGGTAATGAAAGGTCTTCTACTGACTTCAGCAGGCTTTGGGCGGGGCCCAATAACTAAGCATGAAACTCACCCCTGTGCAGAGGGTCAGACCAAGGTGTATGCAAAACTTACACCCCACTGAAGATTTCAAAACTGCCCTAAAATAGTATTCAAATGGTGCATAGGCCTTGGTCTGACTCTAGGTGAAGGGTGAAATGTTGTTTATTGCTGACAACCAGGTATTGCTAAATGGACTTCAGTGGAATTTGAGAGTACACAACTCACAGAATCCAGGCCCTGGAAAAAAAGCCCCTAATGTTATGTGAGATAAATCAAGGCAAAGTAAAGTGAAAGTGACACAAAATTTGCCATGACTGCTCAGAAGCAGTCATCAAGGCTACACCGCTGAAGATGGCACCTGGGGAAATGCAGCCAATCTGGATAAAAGCACAGTGGAAACCATAAAATCCTTGAAAGAGACTGGAGCATACTGGCTCACGTGAGTTCCGTGCAGAGATTGTAAAGAGAAGAAAATCCCAAGACAATGGAGAAAGTCCATGCTAGTACTGCTATACACAATACTATATAAACAAAAAGGGGATCTGCAAGATATGTCAAAGTACTGTGGAATTAAGACATTGCTTCAGAGCACAGAACTGTTAGAATCATATATTGCTGCATTCACTGAACAGGGTATTTCAGGGAAAGAGCTGCATGGTTTTAGAAAAGGAAAATGGATAGCAGATGGTAAGTTCATTGCTAGACAACTGGTGGAAAAAATGCTAGAGGGAAAGGATGGTTGAGCTTTTCCTGATTTGGAGAAAGCATTCAACAGGAGTGAGATCAAGCTCTGTGGCACCAGAAAGCAGCTATAAGGGCATGTCTACATTATGTTGGGGCTAGATTAGGCAGGGATCAATTTATCATGTCCTCAAAGATCCAATAAATTGATTTCTGAGCTCGCTCATGTTGACACTGGTACTCCAGCAAAACGAGACGAGTAGCTGGCTTTGATAGACGAGCAGCCCTCATTGGCCTTACCATGTGGAAGACAGTATGGTAGCTAGGTCAGCTTCAGCTGCACAAAGTGTATAGGTGAAGTAGAGGGATGGTAAAGGTAAGTGTAGACAAAGCCCCAGAGGGGAGGCTGAGATGATATGGCCATCTGTTTAGGACTGGGAGACATTTGAGACTGGAATTTGCAGACAGATACAAGAGTGGCCATGGGTGAGAAAAAATGGCCAGACTGTGTATAGGAGGTAGAATGGTAAGTGGCGACACCTTCATTCACTTCAAACATTTCACTGTCAAGCCTGGAAAAGACTGATCCGGTGACCTGACCCTAGCTCAATGAGAAAAGGAAAAGAAGTGGCACGTGCTTTTCATTTGATATATTCTATTCATCTCAATCACACTTTTATAATGAATGAAGACTATCCTAGGGCGTTATTTGTTTAAAAATAAATGTTACACTTGGGGCCAAACTTTCAATGAGGCACCTCAGATTATATATGCAAAACTTGTTCATGAAAGTTAGATGAAGGAAAAAATGCACTTGAATGATTTCCCTCTGAAAACTTAGGTTTTTATGCTGAAAAGTTTTTTCTGGGTTTATTAAAGCCAACTGAAAATTTGGCTTATGTTGTACAAAGCATCTAATCTTCAAAGGCACTAATATTCAAGTTATTCAGCACTGGAGTTGATAGCACATACCAACCACATAATTTTTTAAATTAAAATGTTAAGACTTATGAGTGGTAATAGTCTACTTGTTGAACTGAGTTTAATTGAATATGCCATTTGAAATATACAATATTAGCATTTTTATTTACTGTGGGTGAAATTGTTGGCACAGTTTGATAAAACTTGTTACAAGTGTAAGTGTAACTTAATATGATTGCAGAGAAATGCTATATATGTCATTACACAGTGATGGACTTCAACGAGTTCATAACAAAATGTTCATATTTAGTACTTGTATACTGATTTTTAAAATGGTGAGCCAGCATTAGCATCATCCCCATTGTATACAGGGGAGACTGCTGCACAGACTAAGATCACATTTTTGAAAGTGAGCAACAATGACTTTGGGTGCCCAAAACCTGATGTGTCCTACCTGAGCTATCTTGAAAATGTTGCTTTTCAGAAATATCTTAGCATGCACACTTGGAAAACCAGTTATCTTCAAATATCTTGAGTTCAACATCTGAAAATGAGTGAAACAAACAGAAAAAATCTTGGCCTAAGTGAGTTGGTGTCATGACTCGGATGTGGGAAGTTTGACCTATCAGTCAGAACAGGAGTCAAGCTAGGTCAGATACCAGGAATTCAGAATCCAAGACAGGCCCCAGGGAAACTAAGAGGATGCAGGACATCAGCAGGCGTAAGCAGCTTTAATCAGAGATAACCCAATGGCATAGACAGCTTCCTGTTTTTATGCTTGGTTTAAGTAGAATTTGGGAGCCAGTCAGGTCTCCCATCATTCTGCCAATCAGATCCCAGGACTGGAGTACTCAGAGTTCAGCTCCTCTTTTGACTGCTGTTAGCAAGACTCTGCATACCCGTTGGACTGTGCTAATGCCTAAAAGGCCTGTGTAGGCAAGTGTCCAAGACCCACAGTCCATGACGTTTGCTGAAGAACCCACAGTTTAGCAATAGAACAAAGGTCTCCTGCAGCCTGCTTTTCAACCCCCTCCCCAAAGACTTCAGGTGGAATTTTGAGGGTTTTCGGGCCCCCTCAAAAAATCAGCTCCTGACTCCTAGATTTCTTTTCTGTCCATAAGACCACAATGGTAGTGCATTTAAAAAAAACATTTGCTATGCCCCTTCAGTCATAAGTTTATTTCAAACTTACCTTGGAGGACATTACTGTTTTGGCTAGTTAATAACCCTGTATGACTCACCCTACTCTAAGCCCCGATCGAAAACTTCTGACCGTATAATTCACATTACATTTTTAGAGATAAGATACTTTGAACAAAGAATTTCCACAACTCTCCCCATTCTATTGTGATAGACGATGAATATGTAAAGTTAGCAAACCAGGCCAAGCAGCTCCTTTATTACAGTCCAAAGGGACAAGCCTAGAGAAACATCACGTTAACTTCCCCATCCATCTCTCAGTATTTACAAGATTTTTTTGTTTTCTTTCTATCTTCCTGGCCCCCTCCAGATATTTGAAAACTCTTTATGAATTCATAGCTCTGGGCCAGTCTTGCCTTCTTCATGTAAGCAAAAATAATATTGATTTGCCTTTATAAAAAATCTAAAAATTATATATAAATTGGGTTTCAATACATGGCAGTGGAGGTATGAATTACAGGGGAGACATAGGGGAGTATTGACACAGATACTTTGTACCAACACTTTATATTCCCTTTCGTCCAGTGTATGCTAATCTGAAATCATCAAAAAAGTAGCAACTACATTAGTGACCTTTTCACTGACAGCTAATTACACAGTAATTTCAATATTCATTAGTTTATATAGTCTTTGCTTTATTGCTGCTTTAATAAACTTGCCTATTATAAGGAAGAAAATCCACTTATCACCTTGGCAGCAGAGATGCCTCTGGCAATAGAAGTAGGAACTCTGTTCCAAACCTCTGAAAGGAGGCCCCTTTTATTTAAGTGCCTACGTATGGATTCATTCACCTAATAGTCACCCAGTCACGAACATTTTGATCTCAGTCATCTGCCCCAAAACAGCAAATATGCCTGTGGCAAAGTCAGGAAGAAAATCCAGGGATCTTGATGTCCGGCTATGTATCCTAAGACAATACTGCTTCTATGACTATGCTGCTCCTTAAAACCACACTGTCCAATAAGGTCTCCACTTGCCACGTTGTGGTGAATGGGGCTCTTGGAACGCGGCACCAGGGCTGGATCCAGAGCCTCATTGGCTGGGTCCCTGCCAGAGCCTGAGCACCTGCTTTGGGGCCCCCCGCACAAGCCCAGGTCCAGAGCCCGAGCCCCTGCCATGGGGTCCCAGCCGGAACACGGTGCTGGGGCTGCTGCGGGACGCCCACTGGAGCCCGGGGGCCAGCTGTCAAGCGCTTGCTTTGGGGCATCATAGAGCCTGGGGCAGGAGCCTGAGTCCCTGCCACAGAGCCTCCTAGAGCATGGGGCTGGAGCCCGAGCCCCTGTCACAGGGCTCTGCTAGAGCACTGGGCCGGAGACAAAGCCCCTGCAGTGGCTCCCCTGTCTGTAATGGAGGATGAAGGATAGAGGGCTGGGGAGGCCTAGGCAGGAGTTTGGAGGGTGCAGAAGTCAGGGCATGGGCGTGCATAGTGTGGGGGGACCATGCTGCCCAGCTGCGCAAGGCCCAGGGCTCTCTGGGGACTGCTCTGCCCAGGTTCATTTATTAATGAAGCAGCTGTAATTAGGACTATTAGAGACTTTTAAAAGTATCACTGGCACATCGAGGTCAAAAGGTCAAATGTTGGCACTCCAACGCAGAAAAGTTGCTGACCCCTGGGCTAGGAGGTGCCTGGCTCTGGGGGAGGGGCAGGGCATTTATTTAGAGTGCGTTTAGGGGAATATGGCAAATATGGAAAGATGACAACCACAAGTCTGGCAATTTTGAATTTCTGGTGGACCCCACTGCCTTAAAATGAATCATTAGCCCAGCCCATCCACACACTCACTAAATCTATTTCCAGACAACCTCCAGAAAATTTGCCCTTCCAAATGTAGCTCTTGAAAATGTTGGATTGCTCTTTATAAGGTCCTGATCTTCAGTGAACTGACAGCTATTTATTGTACCATCAGGTACATTTGATAGCTGTGTAATCCAGAGGTCAAAAGCAGCCATAGCTGCCTGAGGTACAGAGAGACTCTCCTTTGCAATCTAGCACCATGTCTTTCAATACTAACTTAAATTATTGATGCACTTTTAAACTGTTCCAGTAATCTCCAGGAAAGTTTTGGCCTGGTCTGCTGTGATTCAGCCATACCCCTTTTGCACGCTTTTTATTGTTCAAGCTGACAAAGCCAACTCAATTTCTTATAAAATAAACATTCCAACAACCAAACAAAACAAAATACCCTTTTGTATTATCAGTAGAAAAAAGGATGGTATTTACTCTTCAGGCAAGCGTACTGCATTTATCTTGTCTTTGCTTCTTCTTGCTTTCTGTTTAGCATTTTTATTCACAACTTCTTTTTATCCTTTTTATCTTTCATTGACTGAACTTCCTTGTATTGCCTTAGTGCATTTTTGAACATTTTTCATTATTCTTGTGTTATGTTTTCTTGGTTAACATAACTCCAATTAACTTTCTGTCCACAGACTTACATTTCATTCTAGAAGGCTTTTTCATCATAAGACTTATATTCTGGAAACAACATCGATTTTGAAGTTAGATGCCGCTGGGATGCTTTTCTGAAGCTTATCAGATTTAATTAAACGGTTGAACCTCACCCCCTAGCAACTCCAAGCTCAACAATTTGATGTCTACCCAGTAACTCTTTTTTTTCAACGTGCCCAAGCTTTCTCTTATGGTAGCAGGCTTGCTGGCCTGTTGCTTACTCATAAATGTACAATGTTCAATGGGTAATTAAATGCTGAGCCAACTCTTCTCTTTCAAATGTGAAATGCTCTCCCAGTTTACTTCTGACTTATCTTTCTGGGGAAGCTGAACAGGTCAGTGTGATTCACCAGGATCCAAAAACCTTTCTACTGCATCCAGCTGGTCTGTTAAAACATTTAAAAGGCACAATGGACTTGCAAAACCAGGAGTGCTGCACAGCAAATTTAGCAATATCTTTTCCTCCCCCAGCTTTCTATAGAGACTGTTTTCTGGCATTCCTATCACTTTGGAGGAGCTCACAATAATGCCTGTAGTTCAGGTTGCCTTGTTCTTTCCATTATCAGTCCCTGTTTTCAGTGGCCAATAACTTGGCCAACCTTTTAGTTGTATAATTAAAGACTGTATGATGATGCATGTGCGGAAAGGGGCTGACTTGAAGATGAAAAGAGCATCTTAATTCTGCTATTTCCTAGAATGAGTACTTTGCGATCTTAATGTCCTTGAGGGATAGTCGTGTTAGTCTGTATCTGTAGAAACTAAAAGTAGTCTTGTGGCACCTTAGAGACTAACTGATTAATTAGTACGTAAGCTTTAACCCACAAAAGCTTATGCCCTAATAGATTTGTTAGTTTCCAAGGTGCTACAAGACTCCTTGTTCTGAATGTCCTTGTCATTTTTTAACAGGAGATTTCTTTTAAACTTAATGTGATAAATCAGGAGTGAAATCACTGAAGTCTGTGCTGTGACAGTGTTGTAAAACTAAGTGTACGTTAAAGGAGAATTAAGCACTGGCATTCTCCCCTGCACCTGAGTGGGTCACTGGGAAGCAGGGAGGCTGTGCTGGAAAACTGGTCATCTTCTGTGCTACTGAGATGAATTCCAGATATATATTCATGGGAGAACATGAGTGGAGGTATATTAACATTTCCTGGGACCCTGTGCTGCAGCAAGTGGGGGTTGGGGGGACATTCCCACCCATCTGCCTACAGCTCCCATCCCCATTCTACCTGCAACCCCACCCTTACCCATTTCAACTCCTTCCCAGGGAGACAAGGCCACCAGGTTCTTCCAAGTAGTCCCACTATCTCCACCATTGCAGCCCCACAATCCTTTCTGCTTCTTTCTGCCTTCCTCACCCACCTCAACCCTAAGACCAGAGAAGCTCTGTTCCTGTGCCACAGCCCTGGGGCACAGCAGGGAGGAGGAGCTCCTCCAGTCCCAAGGCTGCCGCAGGGGTCCAGGTGCTGGGATTTCCACTGCTATCCCCTGCACTTCTGTGGGGGACCACTGAGGTACAGGGACTTCTCTTGCCCTTCCTAGCCCTTTTGCCAGAGAAAGGAGAATTAAGCACTGTCAGGAGCATGGTGTTTTTTCCCACCCGCCCAGCAACAGGCACTCCAGTTGTTGGGCAGCAGATTTTCTCTCTTTTTTCAACTGGTGAGGACGTTGTAGGCTTGTGGCCAATCTGTCACTGAATGTGAGGAGAAGATTGATAGGGGATTGGCCAGTGAGTTCATAACTAATGATCCACTTTCCATTATACCTGGTAGGGCTGGGAAGAAGGTCACTTATGATACACCTCTTACCACCAGTGGGCCCTACACACCAGGTGCCTGTTGGCTTCTGTATACCGGGTTTTTTTGCTTGGTCCCCAGCCTCTCTTGAGTTGCTTTGAGCACACAGGCCAGTTATGTGAGCTGTGTGCTCATTACCGGGATTAGGCCTGTTATGACAAAAATAAGGATGAAGCCAAGTGTTGCTAGAATCAAAGAATGACGTGGGGAACGGGGGTTGTTTGAGTCAGACAAATAAAAGAAAAGGTAAAGGTAACTGTCATGTGCCTAGAAACGATAGGCTAGGCTATGTTTAGAGACTACGTGTCTGAAATTAACCTATAGCTATGTCAGCAAAAGAAATAAAGAAGCAGATCACACCCTTGCTCAACACAGTCGTGCTGATGAGCTTGCTTAGGAACAAATGAAAACAAGGGGCTGAGCTTGTCTGTACAGTTTCTTTTCCTAAAGTTCTCTTTTGTCTCCTTCTGACTTCTATATCCCTTTTGCGTGGGGGTGTTTCCTTCTTTCAAGTGCAAAATGAGTGCTGCTTGTAAGGGCTGTTGCCAAGTCTGCTGGTTACCCGTGGTTCTTATTTTGGATTGTGGGTTTGCTCACAGGAAATCATGACTTGGATTATGAGTGCCGAAATAAGCTCAAAACTGCTGAAGAGGGGAGAATTCACAGGCTATCCCTGTTGTATCATGAAATCACAGTTCTGCTTATGCTGTTATATTTAGCTGACTTCATATGAAGCTGAGGTACCACTGACTTCAATAAGGCCAGGATTTCACCTGAGATTTCTTTCTTCTTCTATTTTGGGCTATATTGACTTTCCAGTATTTATGCTTTATGTCTTCTATTCCCAGTGTTTCTACTACTTTTTACTGGTATCAGAGAGGTAACTGTGAAAGTCTGTATCCAGAAAAAACAACGAGAATTCCTATGGCACCTTATAGACTAACAGATATATTGGAGCATAAGCTTTTGTGGGCAAAGACCCACTTCGTCAGATGCATTCACAGATGCTTTTTACTGAGAGATTTGAAGCCTGAGTATATATTTGCAGACGACATAAACACAGTTCCAGGGTTTTTTGTGGGAGTGTGTTGCCATCATTAAATATACACAAAACACTATGATTACATTACTTTAGCATTTTTGAAGGACACAGTAACTGTCTATTATTAAAGGAGATTGCAGCTTGTTTTACCTGCTTGTTATTAGTACTTCATACCGCAAAACGTCAGCCTCATTAGATTAAAAGGTTATCTTTGAAGAAGGCTGATTGTGTACAGTATTGCCTGAAGTCAACCAGCTGTTACAACAACATTCCCGATGCAGTGACAAATGACATAGTGCTGTGGCAGCATTCAGACACTTTGACCTTTGGGGCTTTGCTTGTTTTATAAGCTTTGTAGAATTTAAGCTTTATATTTTGGACACTGCAACAGCAGTAAATTCTCATTTGTGTGTCTCAGTGGTTCTCTCTTTCCCTTGGTCAGTGTATGACTAATTTGGAATCCTAGTGTGTGTTTTTGGTTTATGCAGCTATTGGAGACTACAGGGCTGTAATGGGCAGTACCTCTTAATTAAAACAAAACAAAAGTTAGCAGTGTCAAATAAAGATAACAATTCAGGTTATAGTATATATATCATAGCTCAAAGAGCTGGAAGGGACTTCAACAGATCATTGAGCACTCAGATCCCCTGCATTCCCAGCAGGACCTATCACGATCCCCAAAAGATTTTTTTTTTTTGTATAATCTAACCTGCCCCAGAACTTGAAAGGCCCCCTCAAAGACTGAGCCCCTAAGCCAAGGTTTACCAGGCCAGTGCGCTAACCACTGAGCACCAATGCTTTATAAAACATTTCCTTATGTTTTATAAAAAGCTATGAAATTAATGTCTTATCTACACTAGAAAGGGCTTGTGTCAGCGGAGAGAAAACTTTTTACCAGCTAAAAACATTTTGGCTGGGTATAATTGCATCTACAATATCTAAACTGATATAAAATGCCATAATGAATCATATTTCTAACCGACATTATTATGCTGTCAAATGCTTCTAGCTTTACAGCTGGTGTCTGTCTCTGTTTAGAACAGGGAAGAGACCACCTCTTTTGTGACAGTTACATTGTACAGTTTAGCAAACAGGAGATCAGCAAAATTTGACTGTGTTAACTAATTAAATAAAAATCTTAGAACTGAGGTTCTTATACTGGAGACCCTAGCACAGGATATCAGCAAAGTACCAGGGTATTCGGCACAAAAATTGTGCGATAATATAAATATATTTGTTAAAAAAGAGAACAGGGAAAGGGCATTCTGCAATGGTTTTCAAAAATTAGAAAAGAAATAATTAGTTTAACATCTGTAATAAGTATTAACCTTAACTTTTGGCCAGACTTTAGTAGTAGGTAAGCCATGCCCTTCGAGATTTTACAAACTAATTGGACTTGTTACTGCAGTGTTGTATACTTTTAGTATATCTTTTTTGTACAGTGGTGATTCAGACTCTTTTTAACATACACATCTTTCATGCATGTGTGTGATGTATGCTTTTCAGAGAGAAGACTGTGCTTTTCACATGCCTCCACAAACAAGAATGAGAAAAGTAGTTGCCCTATTGTAAATACAGTAAACCCTAGAAATGCACAAGTTCAAGTTGTGCTTAACTCACATTAACACAATTTAAGCGCAACCCAAAATCTCGCTCCTCCCAGCCCTGGCTCAACTCCTGCTGGCCCTGCGCTGCACCGGTTCAACCCCCTCTGCAGCCCCGCTGATGATCCTTGCGTGGCTTTGGCTCACCCCCCAAGTCCCACTCCCAGCTGTGGCTCAACACCTCTCAAGGGCACCTTTGGCTCACCCCCCCACCCCGCCCCAGTTCAAACCCCTCCACATGTGGCTCCAGTTCCATCATCCTGCCCTGGCTCAGTTCCCCACCACCCCAGTTCAAACCCCCCGTGGCCTGGCTCACCACCCCCATGTATGGCTCTGCCTCAGCTCCACCCCCCCGCCCCCCTGCAGCCCTAACCCACCCCAGGCTTAACCACCCTGCCCTGCTCCCATGGCCCCAACCCACTGCCAGGCTTAACCCTTCCCAGCTGTCCCTCCCAACCCAGGACTTACCTTTCAAAAGCAGCTCCATGTACTTCTGCAGCTTCCCCAGCTAGAGAGCATGTGTTCTGTTGGGGGAAAAAAGCCACCCTCTGACTTATGTGAAATTCAAGGTACACGAGGGTGCGTGGGAATGAAACCCTCATGTAAATTGAGGCACTATTGTATATGAAGTGTGAAGCATCTTATTAATATAGAATTTCTAGTAAATGCCATTAGTAGTATTTAAGAGACTTAATGGCCTCGCGCTCTTGGTAAGAATCCGTAAATGGCTTTCTTTTTCCTGTAAGCTCAAACTGTGGTTGGTCCTACAAAGACATATGAACATGCTGCGTGGTGCTGGAATCCACCTCGAATTTGATTTTTTCCCATGGGGATAGAGAGAATTGAACACAGGATTCCTCCCCTGGAGAGATTCTATCTAGCATAGGGGGAGGAAATGAAGCTTATCTTCAGCTTGCTTTTGAAACTAGATATACAAGAACATTTTGGGAAAAAAGACAACTGTAATGAGACGAGTGGAGGGACATTATTTGTTCCAGGTTAAAGGAAAAGATCAGCTCTAGCTTGTGAAAAATTGCATCTGAGTTAAGGACTAGGATGAGAAATACAATTTGTAAAAACTTGGCTGAATGTATTAGGCTTGGCTGGCATGTTTTCTTTTATTTTTGCTTAGTAATTTACTTTGATCCGTTTCTTTTCACTTGAAAACACTTAAATACTACTTTTTATACTTAATAACAATCTTGCCTTTATTAGCAAACCAGTGTAAATAATTGTTACCTGGGGGTTAGCAACCACTGTGAAAATCTCTCTTTCATTGCTAAAGGAGGTGAGCATCTTTATGAGCTTTTGGATATTTTTATTGGAGTTTAGATCCTATTTAGAGCTGTGCTCCTTGGTGCTGACAGATCCCTGTAGCTGACACCTCCCAGAGTTGAGCAGTTATCAATGTCTGTATTATTCTAATGGGGGGCCTAATACCCCACATATGAGCCTTTGTTTGGAAGACCAGAGCATTTGGTCCAGCAGGACAAGGTGGTGGAGAGCCTGAGGGCAGGTAAGTTGCTCAGTGATATGATCAACACATAGGATGGCAGTCTCCAGGGGATCTCTGTGATTCAACCAGTCACAATGTGGAGCCATCCTGGCTCCCTGCTCATGGGTCATCTGCAGGGCTGGAATCTTTAGATCCATAGCAGTCCTCTACCATTTGAGACAACAGAATAACTGGTAGCCTTAGAAGCCTGAATTGTTTAATTGCAGAGAAATTAAAAGCAATTGAGAACAGGGTGTTAAAATGAAAAGTCTTGGGCAATTATAACTATAAGCCTTACCATCTGCATCATCCTCAACATAATGTATCTTTTTTTTTCCATTTGCCTCTCTTCTCTTTCCCTCATAATTCTTTCTTAAACAGAAAGTGAATATAGTGATGTTCAACTCTGAGTCAAATTTCCAAACTTGTGATGCTTAAATAGTTTCCTATTAGGCAAAAGGAATTAATTTAATTTAGACATTTGTATCTCATTCATTTTTATGATGCCAGTTCATCCACTCACAGTTTGCTTTGCAGGTAGCTTTTTCCCAAATCACTCTCACTATTGTTAAAGTGGGGCCCAATCCATCAAAGTGCTGAACATCTCCTGTGAGGATCTGTTAGCACTTCTCAGGAGCTGTTGATCTTTTCATAGATTCAGGTTGATGTGGTAAATGAAAACCTATTTCTCTAAAGAAAAAAAAGATGTAGTGACAAAAAAACAAAACCAAAACCGAAAACTTAAAAGCAAACTCCTGGAGACAGTTTAAGACAATGTTGCTTTTAAAATACAGCATTTTGCAAGGCTCAGAGGAACAACAGCATATTTTAAAAGTCAAAACCTACAAAACTCTGAAGAAAAAATTTTTTGGGATGTCAAATGAAATGTGCTATTCAGCTTTACCACTTTTAATTCAAACCAAGAACATATGTGGTGAATCTATAAAAATATTCCAGGAATGCTTATGGAAATAATCATTCAGCTGATGATGCTCCACAGGGGGCAAAAGATATAGAAAGAAACAAAGGCCCCAATATTACAAGTTGCTCCATCTAGTTACACTCTCCATGCCCACTGAGCCCCATTAATGTCAGCAATTAGCAAGATAGCCTCCTGAGAGTGTAATGTCGGTGAAGGGTGTGAGGGACAGCAACCCAGAAGCCCAAGAACTGAGTGTTAGGATTGGCCTACACTTAAAACTTTTATCAACATAGTTACCTTGGGTTTGGGATGTGATTCAACCACAACATAACTGTGTAGACCTTAGAACAAAGGAGGCCACATTAGTCCCCTGTGAAAACAGACTAGTGCTACAAGTTGCTAAACCAGGTTAAAGACCTCTGGGCAGCTTGAGACCTAAACAGCACCAGTGTGTGGATTTTAAGCATTGGAATAATAATAGTTTATAATAATAATTTATCTACTTGAATTGTCAAAATCTGGCAGTTATCCTCCTCATGCATTTTATAGAGGATATTAACATGTCTACATCAGATCTAAACCTGTTGTATGTGACTCAGAAAAATTACCATTTGAATGACATTGCATATGTAGTGGAATCTTCATCTCTTAGACTTTGGTCCTGAAGGTGCCTGTGCAGTGACAGACTCCTTTGCCCAAACTGTCGGTAGGGCTCATCGAGGGTGCATGAGTACACAGAGGTACTTATTAGACTGGGCCGCATAGTCTATAACGAGTTTGTGTCTGATCTCTAATACGTTCAAAGGACCAGATGAGCTCCCTGGACGCCAGTTTACACCAGCTCAGGATCTAATGCCTTGAAATTCCAATTTTATATACATGACATTTGCTGAGAAACGTTTGAACTCTTTGCTTATTATAAATTTCAAACTGCTTCTGTATTTTTTCTATAAAAAAGTATCTAACCAGCCAGCTCTCATTGTTGCAAGAAAAGAGACACTACGAGAAAAAGACTCTCTGTGAAGGGGGTTTTATTTAATTCTCTTTAGCTGAAAGAGTGTATTGTTCCACCTCCAAAGTTTATTGCTGGCTGTGGAGAAAGGAGCAAATGATTGAGTAAAGGCAAAGCAGATGAATGGCTACTGAACAGGGGTTTTCACCAAGGCAAGAACTGGCCAGATAAGAAATTAATTGATTTGCTTCAGAAGACTGATGTTATATTTTAATATTCCAGTGGTGCCGACTCTATCTGGATGCCTTTCAGTACTGTTTGTACTTTAATTTTATCTTGAATTGGGCCTTTCAAACTGATTTTGTAAAACCCACAGGGCAACAGTTGATTGTGTGCCATGATTATGTTTAATTAGTAGAAATAGGGAATGAGCCAATTCTTTCTTCCACTCCTACCAAGTCTTAACTCATGCAAGTTTTTTGTTTTGTTTTCTTGTGTCTTTTACAAGATACAAAGGAAAATATAGTATCATATTTGAACCCTATGTTCTGTGTCCCACTAAACTATCATATGTTTGTATGAGCTGTTAAAATGACTTGACACAAATAAGAAAAAAAGGATACCATACCAGATAGTTAAAAATTGACCATCATCCCACTTGAGCTGTTATACAGGAATATTTCTCTCACATACGTCTACACGTGCCCCAAACTTCGAAATGGCCATGCAAATGGCCACTTCGAAGTTTACTAATGAAGCGCTGAAATGCATATTCAGCGCTTCATTAGCATGAGGGCGGCAGCGGCACTTCGAAATTGACGCGCCTTGCTGCTGCGCGGCGCGTCCAGACGGGGCTCCTTTTCGAAAGGGCCCCGCCTACTTCGAAGTCCCCTTATTCCCACGAGCTCATGGGAATAAGGGGACTTCGAAGTAGGCGGGGCCCTTTCGAAAAGGAGCCCTGTCTGGACGCGCCGCGCGGCGGCAAGGCGCGTCAATTTCGAAGTGCCGCTGCCGCCCGCATGCTAATGAAGAGCTGAATATGCATTTCAGCGCTTCATTAGTAAACTTTGAAATGGCCATTTGCATGGCCATTTCGAAGTTTGGGGCATGTGTAATGGAGAGTAAACTGATTTTTCTTCTTCACCAAGAAGTAAAGAAATGTGGCTCAACAAATAAGGTAAAGTAGTACTATTTCTAGTGGCAGTTTGAGGAGACTCAGGACTTGTCTAAATGGGGAAATTTACTGTCATAATGATACTGGTACAATCATACCACTGTTGTTACAGTGGTAGTATAACTATAGCAGTACTATGATACACATTTAGTTCTGTTAGTAAATATCCACATGAACTAGCCCAGGTGCAAAGGTGTCCAACTGACAGGTTGAAAGTCCTGATCCAAAGCTTTTTCAAGTCAATGGGAGTTCATCCACTGACTTCAATGGACTTTGGACTGGGCCTCAAATGTCCCTGTTTAATTTCTGCATTAAGCTTTTATTGAGCTTTAGGCATTAAAGTTTTTCAGAATAATTCGGAAACCTGTATCCTCACAGGTGAAAATGTCTCCGCATGCTGTCCCCACCCAGAGCAACAACTCTGCAGCTCCCATTAGCCATTTTTTTTCAGTAACACACATACTCTTAAGTCATTAACAGAATGTCCCATTAGTCAACATTTTAATGGAAGGGGGCATTCTGTTAATGACTTAGGAGTATGTGTGTTACTGAAAAAAAAATTTGCACCACTATTCAAAGGGAAAACAGCGGAGCTGTCTTTTATATTCAAATTCGGCAAATTAACATGTGGTTTGAACTGAAATGGGAATTTTCTGAGTCACCATAGGGGCTTGTCTGCATACTTGGCTTAATCTAATTCTTGATCTTTCCCCCTCCCCACCCCTCCACTCTCTGATTTGCTCACCTTGATCATTTTTTTCTGATTTGTCCTCCTTGATTACTGTTTTTGGTTCTATGTGCCTTAAATATTGAGTTTGTTCTGGTATAGTTATGGTCTGAAGAAGTGGGTCTGTCCCGTGAAAGCTCACCTAATAAATTATTTTGCTAATCTTTAAAGTGCTACTTGACTGCTTTTTGTTTTGATATTAATAAATATTTTTGAACAATTCATTGCTATGCAAGATCCGGCCATATTTATTTATTTATATATTAAAAGCCTGCTTTTTCTTCACTGAAGTCAATCACAATGTTCACTTCAAGATTGGGCCCTAAACTTGTAAATGGAAAACTTAATTTAAAGCATTACAACCTATCTGATTTGCCAACATATAGACATATAGGATAAACTGTTTTTCCTTTATTTGCAAGGTACTGGAATTTTGGTCTTAAACTGATATGGTAAGGTACTAATTGAGAGGACAAATTAGCTATACTATTTAATGGGTTAATATTATACCATAATATTTACACTTTATTGCAAGACCAAATCTATCTGGAGATTCTGGACTTGAATCATTTCTCGTTCTGATGTAAAACAGGAGTTACTTCATTTGAGTCACTGTAGTTAGTGACATAAAAATGGCATGAAAGCAAATCAGTCCCAGGGTATTTGATTTGCTGCTTTTGAATAAATAAGGTTGGCAATGCTTGCACTTCCATATTTCCTTCAAATATCAAAGTAACGCATATGGCAAGTGCATGATATCAATTAAGGTGGAACAAATAAGTCTGAGTTTGGGTTTAGACTATGTCAAACAGCCTCATTTTCTGCTTTCTTCCCATTGTACACATCCCTTCTATCTCATTTGGCAGCTGTCATCACAGTATCTTATTTCTGACTCAGAGGTCAGCAGAGTATCTCCATCTGGAGGTACAGCTTTCCTTGATTTTTCGTTCAAGAAGATGAATATTCAGCAATGTCCACCTGGAATAAGACAATTTCCACTATACAAGGCACTACATTTAGCTGTTTAGAATTACTATTTTGTTAGTCTTTAAAGTGCTACGTGGCTGCTTTTTTGTTTTGTGAAGATACAGACTAACATGGCTCCCTCTCTGTGACAGTTTCTACCTATTTGTAATAAAATTTCATAAAATGAACAAAACATCTATAAAATACATATCTTGAGAGACAGAAAGCTCAATACTCAGCACCATGGTATCGGTTTCATATATTGGTATAGTAACACTGACTTCAGCAATGGTGTTATAATGGAGCCATGGAATGGAGAAAGAGGACTAATATATAGCTCCTCTAAGCCTTTGCAGCCTTCGCAAAACCAGTTGAAGACTCTGCAACTCTATCGACTTCAGTGCAATTACTCCTGATTTACACGAATGTAAGTGAGAAGGGAATCAGGTCTTGTATTTCACATGTTGTAAAACTAGACAATTTTAATAGAGCAGGTTAATAAAATACTAGTCACAATTGTGTGGAAACAGACACATTTTGATATACTGAAAATAACTTATTTTTTAATTTGTCTGAGACAGTTTATATATTTTCAGCCCAAACATCTTCAGTAAGGTGGATCTAGGTTTGGACATTTTTATCAATATCCGGGGAGGAAAAAAAAGTACTTTGTAATCTCCTTTATTAAAAATACAAATGTGAACTTCTGAAAGCCGGGACATTCAAAATTAAAAGATCCCCCACTAGAAAGGTCCATGAGGGCCACAATGCTCTTTTGGAGGGGTAGCCGTGTTAGTATGTATCTGTAACAGCAACGAAGGGTCCTGTGGCACCTTATAGACTAACAGAAAAGTTTTGAGCATGAGCTTTCGTGAGCACAGACTCACTTCATCAGATGTTGGTCTTGGAAATCTGCAGGGCCAGGTATAAATAAGCCAGAGCAAGGGTGGGGATAACAAGGTTAGCTCAGTCAGCAAGGGTGAGGCTTACTACCAGCAGTTGATCTGGAAGTGTGAACACCAAGGGAGAGGAAGCTGCTTCTGTATTTAGCCGGCCATTCGCAGTCTTTGTTTAAGCCAGAGCTGAGGGTGTTGAATTTGCAGATGAATTGTAGCTCAGAAATTTCTCTTTGGAGTTTGGTCCTGAGATTTCTTTTCTGTAGGATAGCTACTTTTAAGTCTGCTACTGTGTAGCCTGGGAGATTGAAGTGCTCTCCTATGGGTTTTTGTGTATTGCCATTTCTGATATCTGATTTGTGTGCATTTATTCTTTTACGTAGAGACTGTCCAGTTTGTCCGATGTATATAGCAGAGGGGCATTGCTGGCACATGATGGCATAAATTATATTGGTAGATGTGCAGCTGAATGAACCCACGATGGTGTGGCTGATCTGGTTAGGACCTGTAATGGTGTTGCTGGTGTAGATATGTGGGCAGAGCTGGCAACGAGGTTTGTTGCATGGATGGGTCCCTGAGTTAGAGTGACTGTGGTCCGGTGTATAGTTGCTGGTTAGGATTTGCTTCAGGTTGGCAGGTTGTCTGTGGGCAAGGACTGGTCTGCCTCCCAAGGCCTGTGAAAGTGGGGGATCATTGTCCAGGATGGGTTGTAAATCCCTGATGATGCACTGTAGAGGTTTTAGCTGAGGACTGTAGGTGATGGCTAGTGGTGTTCTGTTGGTTTCTCTCGGACAAACTGGACAGTCTCTACGTAAAAGAATAAACGCACACAAATCAGATATCAGAAATGGCAATATACAAAAACCCGTAGGAGAGCACTTCAATATCCCAGGCCACACAGTAGCAGACTTAAAAGTAGCTATCCTACAGCAAAGAAATTTCAGGACCAGACTCCGAAGAGAAATTGCTGAGCTACAATTCATCTGCAAATTCAATGCCCTCAGCTCTGGCTTAAACAAAGACTGAGAATGGCTGGCTACATACAGAAGCAGCTTCCCCTCCCTTGGTGTTCACACTTCCAGATCAACTGCTGGTAGTAAGCCTCACCCTTGCTGACTGAGCTAACCTCGTTATCCCCACCCTTGCTCTGGCTTATTTATACCTGGCCCTGCAGATTTCCAAGACAGCATTTGATGAAGTGAGTCTGTGCTCACGAAAGCTCATGCTCAAAACTTTTCTGTTAGTCTATAACGTGCCACGGGACCCTTCTTTGCTGTTAATGCTCTTTTGGTTGCTTTTTATTTCTATATATTTTTAACTTTACTAAGCACTTTCCCCTTATGTTTTTAATAAATACATTGGGGCAGAATTTGATCTCAGTTACAGCTATAAATACATGGTAAATTCACTGTACTCAGTGGATTCACTTCAGGTTTACATTAGTAAGCAAAGCATGTGGACCATTGGCTTTACAAAAGGCCAGATGGTGATGCCTGTACTCAGGCTATGACTACACTAGCCTAGAAGATTGACCCATTCAGGGGTCTAGTACAGATGTGTGAAATAGGCTTCTCAGAGGTCGCAGTCGATGCCTCTTTGTCTCACGGGACACAAGGAGTAAGGCAGAAACTCTCCCATCACCTTGCTCAGTAGGGACAGACAAGTAAGCTGAGTGCAGATAGGTTGATCCTAGCTACGCAACTGCTGTTGCAAAAATTGTGTATCTGCAGCCGACTTACTTTGCCTAGTGTAGACATAGTTTCACACTGTGAAGTTTCTTAGTCTGTGCAAAGGCCTATTGAAATCAATAGGACTACTTGCAAATTAAGGTTCTACTCTATGAACCGAAGAATATTCAGAAGAATTGTAGTAATTTCTATATCCCTGTGTAACAAATGAGAATTGACTGTTAACTGTTTCTTTGCTACACTGGAATAAGGCAGAGCAATGTCATTGGAATAAATGGTGTTACACTTGTGACAGAGAGGAATTAGGTCTTTTAATACCACCTATCTTTTCTAGGGAACTGTTGAATTGATATAGTCCTGAGGTGGGCTAGAATAATTCTGACCAAGACACCAAAATCTAGCTTGTCTCCAACAGATAAAATATGTATTTGAAAGGCTAGGAACTTTTTCTGCCAGCTCACAAATAAATCCAAGCTGTAGACTGCTAAGGAAATCTGACAACACTAATTCATTTACCACATTACATGGAACCTGCCCCCTGCCCCCCGCCTTTTGCTGATAATTGAACAGTTAGAATTTACCACAAAGGACCAAATTAGTCCTTTGGATTAAATTGTACCCCCTCCCACATCAGCCCACTTTCAATTACAGTCAAAGCCCAAGGCTTGTGTCTCCTCCCCGCAAATGCTATAGGAATGTAGTATGACCATGACTCTGTGTGAGGCAGTGTTATTGGGTTTGCAGAATACCATGGAGCTTTCAGATATGGGACTGGATCAAGAAAACTTCAAATCTACTTTATAATACTTTAGAAATACATCAAGAAATGGCTGGAACACTCAGGGCATTTACTTCACCTCTTCATTGTAGCCGTACAAATATCAGAATTCTTTCCCTCCAGCAGCTCTCTGAGGCAAGTAATAATTTACGGGCTTGAAAATGAAATCAGGCTGATACTATGAACACCAATGAAAGCAATGCCAGGGCGGGAGTTACAACAAACAGCAAACTTCTTTCTTCTGGTTCTGATTTTAGTATCTTTAGTGTTCCTTGATTGTTTTTTTAAATTAAAATCCATTTTTTAACTGAACATAATCTACTTCTGTTGAGGAAGAGTATTTTGAAACGGAATTCCCTCTGCTCTTTGTCTTATGACTCTCTGCTTTTTATTTATTCATCAGCCATTACATAAAGCCACATTTTCTAAACCATTCTAAATTGTCTCCATCATGCTTCCAAATGCCTCTCTGTGTAAAACCTATATTTGCTGATACTAATGGACACATATACTTACAAAATATATTAACAATGCATACAACTATGTATACAAAAACTACATATTTTGATTGTGGTTCTCTCTTCCACCCTTCACATGTTGCTTGCCATCTTAGATTACAAGCTCTTCTGGACAAGAACTGTATTTTCCTTTCTGTGAGAGGGTACATAGCTGGATATTTTAATTTTGAGCATTACCAAGATACAAACAAAGAACGGTCCTAGCATTTGTAATTGTATGCAGATATCTATTCTATGTGAGCAATGCTTGTGTGTTCAAATCTTATGGACATAGCTTAGGAGCTAGCCTTTAAAACGTAGGCTTCGTTTACACTAGCACTTTTGTCAGTAAAACTTTTGCTGGCTACAGGATTAAAAAAATACTCCCCTGACCAATAAAAAAGGTTTTAGCAACAAAAGCGTTGGTGTGGAAACTGCTGTTTCCAAAAGATGAGACGCTCCCCTGCAGACAGGCCCACTGACAGGGTGTGGGGATAGGACAAAAGGGGCAGCACCCCAGGGCCCAGGCTTTCAGGGGAGCCCAGAGCTCCAGCCACTGCCACGCCTACCTGGGCAGTGGTTGTGTCTGGCACTCCAGGCCCCTTTGATGTACCAGTAGCTCTGCTCCAATACTCCATGTGCCAGTGGGGGCCCAGCACTGTGGTCCTGGTAACACTAAGGCCAACTGTCCTTGGCCCTGCCCCTTCCACTTCGTCCTGGGGCCTGCAGTGTCTGTCAGCTTAGGCTGACTTCTGTCCCGTTTGGGCCGGAACAGTCCCATATTTCAGGTGCTAGGAAGATGTCCTGACTTATTTTAACCAAGGGCCTAATTGTCCCCAACTTACACCCTCTGCTGAGATGCCCTTCCCCCAGGTCACTGCAGCCACAGCTGCAGGACTAAGACCATGTGGTGCTCATATGCAGTGGCCACATGTACAGGCAGCAGCAGGGGAGGAAGCCAGCGAGGGCTGTGCCAGAGGCTAGTAAGGCAGGGCATGTTGGAACAGGGGTGGTGTGTATCCCTCACTCCTTTTTAAGATTTTAATGGGAGCTGGAGCCCTGGGCAGCCATCCTTCCAGCCAGGCAGGCAGGGCTGCAGCCCTATTCCAGCTCCCCGTGGCTTGGGGAGAAGCTGAGAGCTGCACTGGTGGGGACGCAGCCCTGTTCGGGCACCCCATGCCACAGGGCGGCCAGGGACCTGAACTTACTTGTCAGTCGCAGCTGGGAAGCACCCCCACCAGGGTGTCCCATATTTGGCCTAGGGAAATATGGTCACCCTATGTCAGCCCCACTGCTTGCACACGTAGCTACCACCTCTCATGGGGGTGGTGTAATTATGCTGGCAGGATAACTCTCTCCCCAGCATAGAGTGGTTATGTGGGAGTAGCTGTGCCTCTGTAAGCTTTAGTCCTGCAACATTTTAACACATTGCCTTCTGTAGTTTTAACCATACTCTGCTTTCTTGTGTTACTGAATATTGGAAAGCATTTCGGGATAAAATGTGTCCGAGTCACTTCATGGTAGGGATGGCAGCACTTAGAATTTTGCAGGATTAGGTCACAAAGTTGGGGCCTGTTCCTGACATCACGCATTTTGCTTATTGTTAAGCACGTGGACGTTAGACAACTCAGAGTCTTTTGTCATAGGGCACTGAACTGGAACTGACAAATCTATCTGCTGTATTGTTTTCCCCCTCAATGTTACCATACCTTATGTGCTTTTCAGAAGGTGTGTTTTGCTTGGGTTATGTCAACAAGAATATCAGAAATAGAAACAATTAAGAGCTGGAGCCTACGCTGCCATGCCAGCATGAGGTGAATTTAAACTAAGATTGACCTTTGGTTAAGGCTAATAATTAAGTTCTTTTGTTAACTGTAACAGTTACCACAATACCTCTGGGACTCATTGTTAAAAGTTAAGAGCTGCTTAAGGCTTAAAAATGTAATGAGCCTCCATGGAGCTATGAGAATTATATACATTTTTGGTTCAGTATGTCTTAAGTGCAAATACAGTATCACTAACCACCCCAACCCAGTCAGGAGTGAATGCAAAAATATCATCCCTCCATCTCTCTAACTGCAGTATTGCATGTTATTGTAGCTAAGGGCTATGGCATGAGAAATGGCTTAGACATATGCATGCAATAGCTTTAGGTTTATGCGAACATAGAAACTCCATGGTTCAGTTAAAGTATTTTTATATTTGCACTAAGAGCACATTGGAATTAAACTGAAGATGATACTTTGCTATATGAGGCATGTAACAGGAACTGAATATTAACAGATTTGGCCTATACTTTGCTCAGTTTTTTATCACGGCAGAACACGCAAAAAACAAAAAACAAAAACTTGTGGAATGACTAGACCTTGTTAGAGAAACTTTGACAGAGCCATATTCAGCTCTCTCAAAACTGAAATGCTTTGTGATATCAGGTCAATTTCATGGGAATGTCACTTGTGAAGGAAATTGGAAAAAAGTTCTCTCAGTGTTGGAACATCCCACTTTCAGAATAAAATGTTTTGTTTCTTTTTCTGGTTTGTACTATATATTTAAACAAATGATTTCCTCCACTCAGACATTTTCCTTGCAGAGAATTTCAAAATGTTGAGGTTTCAGTCCAATTTGGATTGAAGTTAAATTTCAAAAACCCAACATTCTTGATAAACTAGACTTTCCATCCTTTATGTAGCTCTCATAATAACAGCCTTAATGGATAAGTTTGGTGATGATGGTGAATTGGAATCATCTGTAGCCTCATCAGAAGTGAAAGAAGCCACATTGTCAAATATTAAAAATCCAGATGTACTGAACACTAGAAAATAATACTGGAGAGAACAATACAACACATGGATTGATGAGCTACTATTGCTCTCTTCCCTCTTACTTTTCTGATTCTATAATTACACTTCATGTTGTTAAACCAATTGAAATGATGCTTGGAGTGCTCTGCATTGATTTCCAGCCATATGATTAGCGACACCCAGGGTGTGTTATTACTCATGCTCAGACTACTGGCTGGCGCTGTTGGGTGGGACACAATCTGAGACTTTTAGGAGACAAGAGACCAATTTCTGAGTCTTCCCCTGAGGCCACTGTGCAATTTAGAAGCTAACTACTGGAGTAAGAAGGATTTTTTTCCTTTTGGTTTTGCTTTATTGTACCAGGTAGGATGACATTTTCCATCAGGGAAAGAATGAAAGCAACTAAAGATTTCATCTAAATCAAATGCTGAAATCACTGCAGGGCAAACAAAACAGCCTCACAAAAGCTTCACCCCTTGTTTCTGTGCCCTTCTCACCTCTGTGGAAGGAGAAGAGGTGTGAAAGAGAAAGGTGGAGGTGGGTGGGCGATGAAAAGGAGAAAGCATGTTATACTGAGCTGGGTCTAGAGCTTGCTCTTTTAAGCTAGGCTTTCGACATATTTTGCAATCAGCACGCTGTAAAAATGGTTTCAGTAGGAGGCTAGAGAACAGAGCACATTATAATAGAAATGACACTGAATAGGCAACCTTGTGAAGCTCTTGGTGTAATCACGGCTTAAATTCTCAGAACTCCCCACCTCCCCTCACGGTATAAAAACTCCAGGACTCAGTGTGAGGGAAGTGTTGGGAGAGACAGCTTGGGGTTCTAGGCTTCAGCTGCTAGGGTGAAGGCTGGAGCTTGGAGCTTCTGCCCTGTGGCAGAAGGTGGGATGAGGCTAAGGGCTTCTGCCCTGTGGGGTGGCAGAGCTCTGGGTTTTGGCTGTGTGGTGGGAATCTCAAGGCTTTAGCTCCAGGGTGCACGAGGACCGGGGGGCTTCTGCCCTGTGTGTTTGAGAATATTTATTGGAGTTCAGCGCTAGACAACTCTGGCTGAATTTAAAGCCTGTGTGTAATGCATAAACAACATGTACAAATATACATGGTTGCACATGAATTCATGAATTCATGAATTCATTAAGCTCTGTCAAATGAAAGAATGCGTTCAGTTTTCATGGCATGGAAATTTAGAATAGTGATGGGAAACTTTCTATCAGTAGGCCTGAAAGTTTGACTGGCAGTTTTATGTTGGTAAATACCACCCTATTTAGTATCTCAAGAACGAATCCTATTAGATTCAGAACTTCTAGGGAGAAAATTTCTATTTCATAAAAGGGCTCAGTCATATCTTAGATCATGGGTCAGCAACCTTGTGGAGTGCTGAAATTTGACCTGTTGACCTCTGTGTACAGTCTGAGTGCCAGCGATGGTTTTTAAACTCACTAAGGCTACGTCTACACGTGAAGCCTACATTGAAGTAGCTTATTTCGATGTAGCGACATTGAAATAGGCTATTTCGATGAATAACGTCTACACGTCCTCCAGGGCTGGCAACGTCGATGTTCAACATCGACGTTGCGCAGCACCACATCGAAATAGGCGCTGCGAGGGAATGTCTACATGCCAGAGTAGCACACATCGAAATAAGGGTGCCAGGCACAGCTGCAGACAGGGTCACAGGGCGGACTGAACAGCAAGCCGCTCCCTTAAAGGGCCCCTCCCAGACACAGTTGCACTAAACAACACAAGGTCCACAGAGCCGACAACGGGCTGCAGAGCCTGTGCATGCAGCATGGATCCCCAGCTGCAGCAGCAGCAGCCAGAAGCCCTGGGCTAAGGGCTGCTGCACACGGTGACCATAAAGCCCCGCAGGGGCTGGAGAGACAGCGTCTCTCAACCCCTCAGCTGATGGCCGCCATGGCGGACCCCCGCTATTTCGATGTTGCGGGACGCGGATCGGCTACACGTGCCCTACTTTGACGTTCAACTTCGAAGTAGGGCGCTATTCCCATCCCCTCATGGGGTTAGCGGCTTCGACGTCTCGCCGCCTAATGTCGATGTTAACATCGAAATAGCGCCCAACACGTGTATCCATGACGGGCGCTATTTCGAAGTTAGTGCCGCTACTTCGAAGTAGCGTGCATGTGTAGACACAGCTTAATAGTCCTACTTACATCAGCTTTATTAATAAATAAATTAAGATGCAGATCTTTACTGTTTAGGCAGTGGTCAGTACCATTAGCTGGTCTTTTGCTAATCCACAGGCAGCCTGGCTTTGAGCAAGCTCCCGGCTGCATGGGGGAAGAGGGGTGGGGCTCGTATGCTGATGAAAATCAGTTTGTGTGCTGCTCCTGGCATGCATGTCAGTGGTTGTTGACTCTGCCTTCAATGTACAGCACCATGTCTGGGATAGCCCCCCTGAATTGCAATACTTCTCAGAGCACCCTGGTACCTAAGGGGGAAACAGATCCTTGTTCTATCTCTTATGACAGGGTAGTAAGGTATGCTCAACTCTGTGTTGCTCTGCTGGTTGTTATGGAGATGGCGGATAAGGCATCATCCTACCTCTTTTCTGTCCCTCCTCAGCCCTGTTGAGGTGGCTCAGGGCACTACACATAAGCAGAAGGACTGCCGTTGCTGTTGACCCCTTCATCTCAGGGCAACGGGATGGGGAAGAGAAGAGACTGTCTAACCTCTCATTCTTCTGATCTAGGCTCTTGCATTGTGTGCTCATTGCTGTGATACCCGAGTACACAAGAATTACAAGGCTCCTTGCATCTCTCTCCCCTCCTCCTTGCTTATCTCTTTAGAGGCTACCTATAATCTGGGCCGGTGCATTTATTTTCCTCTCCTTTTCCACCTCTTCCCACGCACTGTCCTGTCCAGTGTAGCTGCACATCCTTTTACAGCCCCTCTGAAACTTGTAAGGAGGCACTAATTACTGCCAGCTATCACCTTATGCAGGTGTGTGTCTTTGTTGAGTCATCCGACAAGAGGAGACAGCAGCAACAGAGACTGGGCATGGAAACAGACACACACAGCTTATAAAACGCTTCATACAGAGGAGTTGTTTATGTAAGAGCATACAGCTGGAAACAAGCCAATGAAACTTCCCGAAGGCAATACATTGGGAAAAGTTTTCTAAGTGAGAGATCAGTTAGATCTTGTAATAGATGGCCAAGGAAATGGTGGAAGCCTCATTGTTTGACTTAAAAATGGGATTTGACAAGCACTGGAGAAATTGTTGTGGTCTGACAGGGGAGTGGATACATGAGGTAATAGATCTTTTCTATCTTTATTTCTGAGCTTTATCTTACATCAGTCAGCCCATGGTGTAAAGGAGACGGATTTTGGGGCCAGTCAAATTGGTACAATTTCAGTGATGGGATTGTTTTCAGCATTTACTTCCTATCTGCCAAGGATCACTTGCACAACACTTTTACCTCATAGAACACTGGCATTTTCCAGGCTGCAATGCCAAATCAATACGAAGCAAAAATGGTTCATACTTTGTGGGCTCCTTTCAGAAGGCAGAACACAGCCTATTTTCAGAAGGAAGGGGTTCAGGTTTGTATGCAAACAGTGTGAATGGGTAGAGTGCAGTATTGCCAACCCCCTGAATCAGGCCTCCCAGAAACTCACAAGATGGGCTTGGAAGTTGTTAGGCTTTGAAAATAGTATTTTTTGAGTTCTTTTGATTTACCTTATAGTTCTTAAGGCTTTGGCCTTCACATTTTCAAGCTTTTTTTCACACAACCATAATGGCTAAAACCTTCTCTTTAAAAAGAAAGAAAAAAGAGAAGAGGATGAAAGAAATCCAAACTTAGATAATTACGTAACCCAGGAGTTGCGGCTTTAAGAAAAAACAGCAAGTATCATGAGTCTCATGTTAAGATTAGGAGAGGTGGCAACACTGCAAGTGGAAGTTTTGGATGTGCAATTCAGATATCAGCAGACACAAAAGGCTATTTACAGGCCGAAGTGGCCCCTGGTACATGAATTGACAGGACTTTTACATGCAGTCTGAGTTGTAATTTCGATCATTGGCCTCTGACCTCTGCTGTTTCCCGTGTCTTAACTTGTGAAGCTGCAGTGGGAGCAGAGGTATACTAGGAAACGGGAGCAGATGCAGGCTAAAGGGATGCTGAATTGACTGAGATGTAGGAATGGGGAGCATAATCAATTGACAGAGGGGATGAGAGTATGGAAGGGCACTGCTTAACTGGCATTTGTAGATTTGGATCATTGATGACCTGCACCAAAGAAAAGGTGCTACAAACCCCGCTGCACAAATGTAAGCCTAAATTTATAGACTCAGACTTAGCCATCTAAGTAAACCCTGGATTCTAATTGTCTCCTCCAAATCAGAGGAAAGCAGTCCAGTAGCACTTTAAAGACTAACAGAATATTTTATTAGGTGATGTGCTTTCGTGGGACAGACCCACTTCTTCAGATTTCATGGGTCTGTCCCACGAAAGCTCATCACCTAATGAATTAGTCCGTTAGTCTTTGAAGTGCTACTGGACTGCTGTTCTGTTTTGATAGTATATAGACTAGCATGGCTTTCTCTGTTACTATTCAAATCTGAGGAAGTGGGTCTTAACCACAAAACCTAAATGTATAGATATTTATTCTTCTTTAAAACAGCCAAAATGTTGGTAGGTGCAGTAACATGAGGGATTCAAAATCCAGGTCCTGGCCCACATTTTGCCAGTTAAGCCTATCTGTAGTTTCTTTCTTCCTTTCTCTTTTGGCTATTGCCCTCCAACATTTATCTGCAAGGCATCACAGTGAGTCATTTGAGTCAACCTTAACAGAATGTTTGCTGGCTTGTTAACATGAAATACCAGGCTGACAGGGAATACCACATATTTTATGACGATGGTAGCCCAGGATAAATGGGTATGCTTATTTATAGTCTCCAATATCTTCCCAATTTCTAGAAATTCTGAACTGTTTAATACTCAGTAATATGTGTATTGAACGGCCTGCACTTTATTGGCAAGGCTGGCATTTCTCTGATCAGCCTATATCCTTCAATTACAGAGTTATACAAGGGACAAAAAAGCAGGCTGGAGAGCAAGTCAAGACAACTGAGTTAGCAGGCTGGAAAAGACTCCTGCCCTAGCCTGCTACCAGACAGCATTCCAGTGGAGACTTTTCAGCCTCAAGGAGGTGTATTTCCTAAGTCTTGTGTAAACCCCAATCTCTGGGCAGTTGCTCTTCTACTCACGTTAAAGCAACTCTGTACATCCAAAGTTTCCTAGTTTTGCTTGTTTATCTTTTTCAGGTTGACTTTCCTCAGGAGTTCTCAACTGGGCTGGATACAAGAGGAACTTGCTTGGCTTTTTAATATTCAATCTGTATTAAATATACTGGGGAAAATAGTGTGATTATACAGGAAACCTCTCCACAGAGAACAAGCAGACCATCTCCTTAATTAAAATTTTGGGTTCATAATCCCACTTTAGGACCTCTTTTATAGCAGAATTCTTCTGCATTTTCTTACCCCTTTGGAAGGTCTGCCTGCCTGTTATATTCCAGAATATACAGAATTTCCTGTGCAAAAAAGAAACTAAGTACCATTTAAACCTAGCTCTGCTGATGGCCCATTAAGGTCCAATGAAGCTTATTGAGGGTGACTGTGCATAATATTTTGGGTTCAGAGTCTACAAGCACTTAAGAATTTACTTAAGTTTTACAATATGAGTTGTCCCATTGAAGTTAGTGGAACAATTCACATGAGTAAAATTGAGCATTTTTGTCTGTATTTGCAGAGTCGGGGGTATTTGTATGTGCAGAATCTGGGAGTTGTGTGTATTTGCAGAGTATATTTTCTTTCTGTAAAGGCTCACTCCAAGTCTCAGTGGTCTCAGAGGGGTAGCCGTGTTAGTTTGTATCTTCGCAAAACAAAGCAATTGGTCCTGTAGCACCTTAAAGACTAATAATTTTATTTATTAGGCAATGAGCTTTTGTGGGTAAGACCCACAAGAATCTGATGAAGTGGGTCTTATCCACAAAAGCTCATAACCTCATAAACAGAATTATTAGTCTGTAAGGTGCTACAGGACTGCTTTCCAAGTCTTACTGTCAATCAGGGGTGGGTGAACTACTCTAAATAAAAGAACCAGTACAACTGTGTATCAGAAATCGACACCTTCTTATGATTTGAATGTTGGACAGAGGCTTTGGTTTTGTTTATTTTAAGTTTTACTACTACATATTGGTTCCAGGTGCAGGAACCAGAAGAACTGAAATATTAGGAGAGAGGCTACATTTGCTATATTTCCAATTTAGCCAAAATGAGAAAGCATTAAAAATCTAATTGAAAATGCTTTCCAGGAAGTGTCTCTATCCTTAAAGATTTTTAAACTTCTGACTTTTTGAGGCTATCTTCAATCACAAGATACAATGCCTAAACTATGAAGTTCAGATGTGAATCAAAATCCAAACTTTTCTGGCTAGTGCAGGAATAAAGTACAAGTTACGCCTCTCTAATCTGGCACTCTGTCAACCAGCAACAGCCATAAATGAGCATGAATTTAACTAGCTGGATAACCACTTATCCTTGGTGTGGCCAAGTTTCCAGTTATTTGGTATCCATCTATGCCTATGTAATTTCTTCAGATTATACTCTTGTGTAAAAAGTAAAAAGCACAACATTGTCCCAAGTGGAAATTTCAGGATCCAGCCTTGATATTTCAGCTCGTTATAGAGAATGGTGCCATCTGTGAAGTTTGGATCCAGATCTAAACTATCCTAAATCAGAGTTGGAAGGTTTGGACCTAAGGTTTTGGTTTAGCTCCTTCTATGGGTCAGGAAGGAGGCCACTGAATTTTGAATCTGTCCGTAAAATTTAAAGTTTGGATCTGTGTTTTGTCTACTCATTACGAGTATAAATAGCTGGTGAAAGGCCTGAATGTCTGATTATGGACTTCCATTTTATAAAGTTGGTGCAAAAAGTAATTTTGAAAAATTCAAGTTTCCTCTGACATGGGATAGCTGACCACTTGCAGACAGTGCAGTCAATCACACAGGCAATTTTTTAGCTCTTGTTTTTATTTCCTGGGATGGGGAAGCCAACAGTAAACACATACTATTCCCATATTCTCATTGGTGGCAACATATTACAAGACATGAAAATAATTTTTCTTAAAATTCACATCTTATTTTTTGGCTTGGAGTATTTTAAAAAATTACTGCCAATATTCTCTGGTTCATCCACTAGGATGTATTGGCCAAGCCTCTTTAAAATAAATTGGGACACAAGCTTTTGTGAGCACAAAAGTGGGTAGTTTCTGGCTATCTACCACCAAAAGGATCGTTTAGATATGACTTACCTCCCTAATACACTGCATAGAAACAATACATTACCTTCATCCTCCATACAGTAATTTAAATATCATGCTGCCCTACTTAATTACTAGTCAAAACTTGTTTACTCTTCAAAGTACTCCAAATTAAACGGTTGTTTAGCTGATGTGTATATCATCCCTCAAAACCGCTGACAATAACGTTCCACTCCTGAGATGAATATTATTTTATATTTTTTCTTGTTGATGGATAAAGATAATTCATCAAAAACAGATTCATTTTTCCTGGTTGAATTTATGTCCTTTGTAACACTGAAAGAACTGGCACGTCAGAGGTGAGCAAACTGACTTGGAAACACTTTAGTAAGTCTCTACTATGGGCATGTCTACACTAGGAATTAACTTCAACGTTAACTTTGAAGTTAAGCACTACGTTGAAGTAGCCAGCAGAGAGTCTACACATCTTTTCCCTTACTTCGAAGTTAACTTTGAAGTATGGAGCCCAACTTCGAAGTCCTTGCTCCATTTCCAGGAATGGACTAGTGCCCTACTTCAAAGTTTAACTTCGAAGTAGGTTGTGTGTAGTTGTACTTTGAAGTCAGCAACTTCGAAGTTATTTCTGTAGTGTAAACACAGCCTGGGTGTGTCTACACTAGCTGGCTACTTCAAAGTAGCCGGCACAATGTCGAAATAGCACGCATTGCATCTACACGTGCCGTGTGCTATTTCGACGTTGAAATCGACATTAGGCAGCTAGACATCAAAATTGCTGTTCCCATCTGAAGATGGGAATAGCACCCTACTTCGACATTGAACGTCAAAGTGGGGCATGTGTAGATGATCCGGGTCCTGCTACTTCGAAATAGCGGGGTCCTCCATGGCAGCCATCACCTGAGGGGTTGAGAGATGCTCTGTCCAGCCCCTGTGGGGCTCTATGGTCACCGTGCGCAGCAGCCCTTAGCCCAGGGCTTCTGGCTGCTGCTTCTGCTGCTGCTGCAGCTGGGGGTCCATGCTGCGTTCACAGGGTCTGCGATCGGTTGTCGGCTATGTGGATCTCGTGCTGTGCAGGCCAAGTGTGTCTGGGAGGGGCCCTTTAAGGGAGTGGCTTGGGGCTTTGCTGGCCCCTTATTTCGACAGGGAGTGCTTGTGTGTGTGGTTGCTCCACATTTCCTTCCAGGGCGGCTCCTTTCGACATTCTCCGTTGCTACTTTGACGTTGAACATGGACGGCACCAGCCCTGGAGGACGTGTAGATGATACGTGTCGAAGTAGCCTATTTCGATGTTCTTACGTTGAAATAAGCTACTTCAATGTAGTGTGCTAGTGTAGATGTAGCCCCTACAAATTTTCTTTTTAACCACCTTTAAGATCTGTGAAATGAAATTTCTATCTAAGACAAACCTAACACAAACCTTACAGAGCCAGCCAGTGTGAGGTTTACCTGAGGAACATGCTGTAGTTTATGCATGAGGAGACTTCCTGTTTAAGACTTGGCTATGGTAAATTATAGGATACTTACACAAAGGCTGTGGCCATACTTGGCCAAAACTTCGAAATGGCTATGCTAATGGCCAAATTGAAGAATACTAATGTGCCTCATAAACATTCGCACGCTTCTGGCCATGGCACTTCTAAAGCTCCGCTTTTGAACGCCTGTGGCTATGCGTGGCTACAAGGGGGTCCTTTTTGAAAGGACCCTGCACATTCTGAAGTCCCCTTATTCCTCTCAGCTGAGGGGAATAAGGGGATTTTGAAAAATGCGGGGTCCTTTCAAAAAGGACCACCATGTAGCCGCACCGAGCTGCATGCATTCAAAAGCGGTGCTTGCGAAGTGCTGCAGCTGGAAGTGTGCAAATGCTAATGAGGCACTGAATATTCAATTCAGCGCCTCATTAGTATTCTTCGATTTGGCCATTAGCATGGCCATTTCGAGTTTTGGCTAAGTGTGGCCACAGCCAAAGAGCTTGATTTTGATCTTATTCATTCCTGTACATTAGAAGAGCAGCTCTACTGAAGTCTGGAGCTATATCAGTATAAGTCAGGTTCAATGAGTTCACCAATTAGATGAAGTCATCTGCTAACAAATTTAGTGATTGGCTGGAACACAATCAGCAGTGCTGTTTTTTGAACCAAGTTGATTACAGAGGCTCTCTGGACAATGTGCTGATTGGACCACCGAGCCCGCAGTTTGGAGCACCCTATCATCCTGGTTTGCTGGGCCAGAAGCAGGCTACTGACAGGAGGGGAACAAAGGGGGCAATTTCCCTGGGGCCTGGCATCTCAAAGGGGCCTGGAATTCTGGCTGCTGTTGCTACTACTGTGCCCATGGCAGTGGCCAGAGCTCCAGGTCCCTTTGAAGTTCCATGCTAGTGTGGATCTGCTGCTCCACATGGCTCTGAGGGAGGGGGAGGGGCTCCAGCACCATGGTCCAGGCAGTGCTTAGGGATCATTGTCCTTAGCCCTGCTTCTTCTGCCCTTGACCCTGCCCCTTCCAGGGGTGCATAGCAAGGCCCCCCTCTCACCTTGCCATGGGGCCCACAGTAGCTGTTGGACCCAGTGGCCAGAAGCGTTGGTTTTCCCCAGCAAAGGCCTAAAATTCCAGTAACAGTCCCCCATTTAGAGTAACATAGATGCTTAACCAGTTCATTTCTGGGAGGATTCAGTTATAGGGATTTGCCAGCACCAAAGAGCACGGCCCTCAAAAGGGACTCAAACTCCATATAAATCTGTCTTACTCAGTATAAAAGTTTTACACACAGAAAGCTCATAAAGATGTTTGGTCTCTTCATAAGTGAAAAAGAGATATACAGAGCTGTGGCTCCCCCCTTCCAGATAATAATTATTTACACTGAGTTTGATAATATAGAAACATGTTTTTCTTAAGTATAAAAAAGTAGGATTTAAGTGATTACAAGTGAAAACAGACAGATCAAAGTAGGTTACTGAGACAAATTAAACAAAACATGTCAATTAAGCCTAATACACCAAGATTAATAACCTCAAAAACGTCCTTCTGACACGCAGCTATCATAGTGCTGACTGTGATACAGATCACTCACTAGTTTGCTCCAGGCTCAAGCTGAGACCCAAGAAGCTGTATCGCTCTAAACCTGCTGGAAGGCCCCGCATTGACGCCAGAAAGACGGCAAACTTGGAGAAAGCTGAAAAGTTCAGAGAGACCCTCCAGGAAAATCTACACAGTGCCCCTGGGGGTGCTGATGTGACATCCAAATGGCAACATCTGAGGGATACAGTTTACAACGCGGCCTTGTCGGTGTTTGGAAGAAGAGCAAGAAACACGAACGACTGGTTCGAAGCTAACTCCGATGAGATGATTCCAGTCATTGAAAAGAAGCGCGCTGCACTCCTGAGCTGTGTCTACATGTGCACGCTACTTCGAAGTAGCGGCACTAACTTCGAAATAGCGCCCATCGCGGCTACACGCGTCGGGCGCTATTTCAAAGTTAACTTCGACGTTAGGCGGTGAGACGTCGAAGTCGCTAACCTCATGAGGGGATCGGAATAGCGCCCTACTTCGACGTTCAACGTCGAAGTAGGGACCGTGTAGATGATCCGCGTCCCGCAACGTCGAAATTGCCGGGTCCTCCATGGCGGCCATCAGCTGGGGGGTTGAGAGATGCTCTCTCTCCAGCCCCTGTGGGGCTCTATGGTCACCGTGGGCAGCAGCCCTTAGCCCAGGGCTTCTGGCTGCTGCTGCGGCAGCTGGGGATCCATGCTGCAGGCACAGGGTCTGCAACCAGTTGTCGGCTCTGTGTATCTTGTGTTGTTTAGTGCAACTGTGTCTGGGAGGGGCCCTTTAAGGGAGCGGCTGGCTGTTGAGTCCGCCCTGTGACCCTGTCTGCAGCTGTGCCTGGCACCCTTATTTCGATGTGTGCTACTTTGGCATGTAGACGTACCCTCGCAGCGCCTATTTCGATGTGGTGCCGCGCAACGTCGAAGTTGAACGTCGACGTTGCCAGCCCTGGAGGACGTGTAGACGTTATTCATCGAACTAGCCTATTTTGATGTTGCTACATCGAAATAAGCTATTTCGATGTTGGCTTCACGTGTAGACGTAGCCCTGGAGTACAAACGCTCACCGAGCCAGAGTACCCAGCAAGCATTTAGAGCGGCCAGAAGAACAGTACAGCAGACAGCCAGGCGCTGTGCCAACAACCACTGGCTCCAGCTATGCAGCAGCATCCAGACCTGTGCTGACTTTGGTAATCTCAGAGGAATGTACGAGGGTATGAAGAAGGCATTAGGACCCACCCAGAACAAGATGGCACCTCTGAAATCCAAATCTGGTGAAGTCATCCCTGACAAAGCCAAACAGATGGAGCGCTGGGTTGAGCACTACTCTGAGCTGTACTCATGCGAGAACGTTGTGGTTGACGCAGCCCTCGATGCCGTCGAGCTCCAACCAGTAATGGACGAACTGGATCAAGAACCAAATGTGGATGAACTGAAGAGAGCCATCGACAGCATTGCAGCAGGAAAGGCCCCTGGCCAGGATGGTATACCACCAGAGGTAATCAAGTGTGCCGCGGACACACTCCTGGAACCTCTACGTGAGCTACTATGCCTGTGCTGGAAAGAGGGTGAGGTTCCACAGGGTATGTGCGACACTAACATTGTAACGTTGTATAAGAACAAAGCAGACAGAAGCGACTGCAACAAATACTGTGGAATCTCCGTCCTAAACGTCACTGGTAAACTGTTCGCTCGCGTCATCCTTGGCAGACTCCAGAAGATTGCTGAGAGGGTGTACCCCGAATTGCAGTGCGGATTCCGCGCAGAGAGGTCTACCGTTGACATGGTCTTCTCTCTAAGGCAGCTGCAGGAGAAGTGCAGGGAGCAGAGGAAGCCACTCTACATAGCCTTCATTGACCTGACCAAGGCCTTTGACTTGGTCAGCAGGGATGGTCTGTCCAAACTGCTCCACAAGATAGGCTGTCCTCCACGGTTACTCAAGATGATCCAGTCGTTCCACGAAGACATGAGAGGAACCATCCAATATGACAGTGCATTATAGGATGCTTTCAGAATCAGGAGCGGCGTCAAACAAGGATGCGTGCTTGCTCCGACATTGTTCGGGATCTTCTTTGCACTCCTGCTGAAGCATGCCTTTGGATCTTCAACAGAGGGCATCTTGCTGCACACAAGATCTGATAAGAAACTGTTTAATCTTGCAAGGCTGAAAGCAAAGTCTAAGGTGAGGGAAGTCCTCATCAGAGACATGCTGTTCGCAGACGATGCTGCTGTAGTGTCTCACACAGAAGACCAGCTTCAAAAACTGCTGGATCAGTTCTCCAAAGTGTGCAAGGACTTTGTGCTTACCATCAGCCTAAAGAAGACAAATGTACTCGGTCAGGATGTTGCTGAATCCCCATCAATCAGCATTGACAACTATACATTAGAGGTCATTCATGAGTTCGTTTACCTCGGGTTCACCATCACTGACACCCTGTCGTAGGATACTGAGCTAAATAGGAGGATCGGAAAAGCGGCCACAACTCTGTCCAAACTCAGCAAGAGAGTGTGGAATAACAACAAGCTGTACACTCACACCAAAATGCAAGTCTACAGAGCCTGCATCCTCAGCACCATCCTTTATGGCAGCAAGACTGGGACCCTGTATGCCCACCAGGAAAATAGGCTGAACGTCTTCCACTTGCGCTGCCTCAGGCGCATCCTTGGAATATGATGGGAGGACAGAGTGACCAACACCGCTGTCCTCGAGCAAGCTGGAATCCCAGTCATGCACACCCTCCTCAGGTAGTGTTGGCTCCGCTGGCTTGGCCACGTCCACAGGATGAATGATGGAAGGATTCCAAAAGACTTCCTGTATGGTGAGCTAGCCTCTGGCAAAAGACCTCCCGGACGCCCCCAGTTGCGCTACAAAGATGTCTGCAAGAGAGACCTCAGAGAGGTAGACATCGAGCTGGACAACTGGGAAGAACTAGCAGACGACCGCAGCAGATTGAGGCAGGGATTACACAAGGGCCTTTAGAAGGGTGAGATGAGGATCAGACAGCTAGCAGAGGAGAAGCGAGCGCACAGAAAGCACACCAAGGACTTGCCAGACACCCACCACATCTGCAAGAGATGCAGCAAGGACTGTCACTCTTGTGTGGGTCTTCATAGTCACAGTAGACGCTGTAAATGAAGCCCTCAACTGAAACTATAAAGGGCGCGATCCATAGTCTATGCAGACTGAAGGATGCCTACTACTACTAATAGTTACAAATATATTAGCTAATCTGCTACTTGTTCCTGATAAATAACTTCAATTCAACATAAATAACTTTTTCTGGAAAAAAAAGAAAACAGCTTTGTGTATTTTTCTTTATGGTTGGGAGGCAGTTTTCAAAAGCCATCTGAAGAAGATGTTGATTGTATCTCATGTTTAGTAGAATTACCCCACAGCTGGAACCCTTTGTTTAACTCTCCCCATTTCTATTGAAAAATACCAGATTCAGGATGGATTCCAGCACTAAGTGGAACAGTCAGATGTCTTTGTTGGACCAATCACAGTCTGTGCTTACAGAAAAAAACAAAGCCATTTACAGATTATGACCTTGATCACCGGGCCATTAAGTCCCTTACATACCACTACTGGTTTTCACCAGCAATTCTAGATTAATAAGCAAGTTTGTACTTCATATTTCTAACTTTACATACAAGAATGATATGTAAACCCAAATAGAATATACACATTCAGGGGATCACAGGCTCTTTAATGATAGGTTACTCAACTGGGTTTGTGTAAAGCATATTCAAGTTATGCATGTTCATATTGCATAATATATTTCCATGAACATATAAGGGCATAGTGTCACACAAGTGTTTGCTGTGCAATTTTTTACATCTCAGGTTCATTCTGGGCAAAAACAAACAAACAAACAAACAAACAAACAAACAAAAACAAAAAGGCACTTCTGGTTTAATAAGCCTCTCTGTGTGAATGATTTCCAATAGAAGGGCCTGATTCTCCTTTCACTTCTGATATGATTTCCTCAGACAACGTCTCCACTCAGCATGCCCAGAACACCTTGTCCAGTTCTGGGAGAATACTTCACCCAATTGTGTGGGATTCAAAAAACTAAGTTTGACACCATAATTTATCCTTCAAATTCCTTTATTTAGTTTACAACTCTGCTTTGCTGAGTTGATTAGATTCAAATGTCGGGTGTGACTTTGGGGCAAACCACACATCCAAAGTTAAACAGAAAACCTGTTCCTCACATCACACTGCATTTACTATACATTGCATCACTTTTTTGTGATTGGCTTGGCTACTTCGCAGAAACCAAACCTATGTCACAGTTTTGTCCACGCTTGACCTTCCATTTACTTCATCTTCACATTCCTAACTTATCTGGTTAATTAGTAACAGAGAGGGAGCCCTGTTAGTCTGTACTCCAAAAGAACAAAGCAGCAGAAATATAGCATTTTAAAGACTAGCAAAATGATTTATTCGGTGATGAAGTGGGTCTGTCCCACAAAAGCCCATCACCAAATAAATCATTTTGTTAGTCTTTAAAGTGCTACATTTCTGCTGCTTTTTTATCTTGTTAATTGTTAGTAAATGGCTCCCTGACTGTTCTCCTCTTACCTTAGTAGGCTCAGACATTCTATCTTTTTAACTCTCTGGCCTATTTATGTACCATATTTAACACAAACCTCTTGTTTTCAGCCTAATGAGCTGTTTAGAACTCTAATTATAACCTTCAAGAAATGAATCTTCCTCCTTATGCTAAGTACTCCTGTCAGGCCACAGAATCTTAAAGATGGAAGGCAGTGAAGGATGAGGCCCAGAGACTACAAATCTGTACCCACAGAATGTGAAAATGTATGCCTGCTGCGTATGATTTACAGGACATGCAACAAGAATGGGTCTCCCAGGAATCTCTCTCTAATGATGCTTTGTTATTACATGTTTTTGAAATACAGGTATCTGGACAAATGGAATTAACACTGAACATCTTGACCTCAGACTAACCTTTCAGCCCAAAGGTCTCCCATGTTGTCTGATCCTTTCTGCTGCCACTAGCCTAGAGAGACTCAAGTCCTCATAACCAAACTTCCTGGGAATCCATAACCCTGAGCTTCAGCACTTATTTCACCTTCCTTAGTCTTCCTAATGTCATCAAATGGATGCAGGTACTTGACTAAGGACCTCCAAGACAGGCTACCAAGGCCATCTACACCAAAAGCCGGAGAGGAAAGCCCACAGAACATCTTTCCTTTACCACAACGTCACAAATTCTTTACCTCAGTATGGATGATTAATGTGCCATCTACACCACCCTTCAACCATAATAGCTGCGTCTACACGAGCTGGCTACTTCGAAGTAGCTGTGCCAACTTCGAAATAGCGCCCGCCATGTCTACATGTGGCGAGCACTATTTCGAAGTTGAAATCAACGTAAGGCGGCGAGACATCGAAGTCACTATCCCCAACAGGAGATGGGAATAGCGCCCTACTTCGACATTGAACGTCGAAGTAGGGCATGTGTAGACGAGCCGCATCCCGCAACATCGAAATAGCGAGGTCTGCCATGGCGGCCATCAGCTGAGGGGTTGAGAGACACTCTCTCCAGCCCCTGCGGGGCTCTATGGTCACCGTGTGCAGCAGCCCTTAGCCCAGGGCTTCTGGCTGCTGCTGCTGCAGCTGGGGATCCATTCTGCATGCACAGGGTCTGCAACCAGTTGTCGGCTCTGTGGATCTTGTGCTGTTTAGTGCAAGTGTGTCTGGGAGGGGCCCTTTAAGGGAGCAGCTTGCTGTTGCCCGGGAAGTGCTAGTCCGCCCTGTGAACCTGTCTGCTGCTGTTCCTGGCACCCTTATTTCGATGTGGGCTGCTTTGGCATGTAGACGCTCCCCTACAGCTCCTACTTCTATGTAGTGCTGCCCATCATCGATGTTGAACGTTGACAGCACCAGCCCTGGAGGACGTGTAGACGCTATTCATCGAAATAGCTTATTTCGATTTAGCTACATCAAAATAAGCTATTTTGATGTAGCATCCCCGTGTAGACGTAGCTAATATCTGAGGAATGGATGACATTTCATTCCAGTTCTGTGCCTCCTATGCCATGAGATACCGATCCATTCTCTCACCAGATTATCAAAGAATGAGTCCCAGCCATCTCACAACTCTCTGCCACTGAGATCCAAACTAGCCATAAAACCTAGTTTAGGGAAAAAGAAATCAGCTCTAAATGTCCTTTCTCTACCAAGATCTAGCCTCCATGCAGGAAAAGAGACAGCACCAAACAGCTTAAGAAACCTCTACACAACATAGGCCTAGTATTAAAAAAGCCTAAATCAGTGTTTTCCAAATTTAAAACATTCATGTATCCCCTTTGGGACTTACGCCTTATTGGCGTATCCCCTCTCCTAGTGCAGCCCTAGTGCTTATTTCCTGATTTTAGTAATTTATTTTCTACTGTGTAACCCTTGAAATCCTTTTGTCTACCACTGGTGGTACACCCACCACACTTTGGGAAAGACTGGCCTAAATGTATGCTGCAGTTGTTCTGGCTGCTGTAATGGGGTAATGGCCCTTTAAAGAGGCAGGACAAAAGTTAGCTATCTTTTTTCAAGCTGTCTTGCCACAAGAAGCAGATATTGGTGAAGTTCTGCCCTCCTTCCATAATCCCCCCGGATCAGGGATCTATACCAGTGAAGGAGAAAAGGCACTATTGTAGGAAAACTTCAGTAAGGAGGTGGGTTTTGAACTGAGCTGCCCATGCAGCAAACTCAGGACTTATTCTTATTTCAACCAGTAGTTAGTTCCATAGTCCAAATCCATTTCCTGTGAAATGTATGTCTTCTGGGATCCTATGCCTTCCATTAATAGCCAACAATTGCCTTGTTCCAGTGGAATGTGCCTGTATGACCGCTCCTGGTCTCGGGGAGGTGGAGAGTCTCAGGTAACTAAGACCAAGTGAATATAGGGTTTTAAAACAGGATAGTGGCCTTGCACTGGACTCTTAAGTTCAGTAATTAGCCAGTGTTGAGAGGAAAAGGTGGTTGTCAATTAATTACTTGTGTTGTCCATCAAGCAGGCTGCAGTGTTGGCCTATAGGTATAAATAAGTTTTACTTCATTTCCTATTCTCATTAGGTTTCACCCTTTGGTACTGGCATGTGGGAACTGTACATATTTGCAAAATTCATGTCCTGTCTGTTCCCATTTCTTGTTGTTTCCTCCCCCCAAAATTCATAATAACACAATAAAAAAAGAAGTTGCATTGGAGGAGCAAAGCTTGCAAGTGATGAGAAGTTAGAACTCCCACCATGCCCAGAGGTGAACTGTGATCATCACAGCCTGTAGAAGAATTAAACCTGGTAGATCAGCAAAAGTGCCCTGAAATGATTTAACAATCTTAGCAAGGGGTTTTCCCATCAATCATTCATATAGGTCAATTTCACAGTGCATAGTTTTGTGTCTAAGAGCTTTTCTCTTGTCTATGCACATGTGTATTAATTTGCAATCATGAAATGTATGGGTCAGTAAGACAGACAAAGAAATAAAAAGAGAAGATGGATAGTGGGAGGGAGTTCAACAGTCTCCTCACTCTTTGGACTATTTCTTTCCTCTTTAGTCCCTGTAAATGTACAGACCATAAACAAACAAGAAACACTAGAAGAGTCTGTTCCACCCACACTTCTGATTGATTCCCAAAGTCTCAGCAGATGTCTGGCACGTAAACATGACTGTGAGCAGGAAGTGTCTGGATGTTCTCCAATCCTGGTGTATGAAAAAGGAGTAGGAAGAGAAATGGTGGTTCTCAAAATACAAATACCAAACTGACTCACCCTTTGTGTTTACAAGGGATTAGAGATAGGTCATGTCATCTCTCTCTGGTTTCCAGTCAGAAGGGCAGAGAGCAGGAGCCTGCAATGCTTTCCATCCCTGCAGAGACAACGCAGGGGTAATCATTATTAACTTCTGTGTATAGCTCAGTATCTCCTGACTAGTAGCAACTGGCTTCACAGCATTCACATGGACAAAGAAGTTTCACTCCTTGCTGTATACACCAGGCAGCTGCTCTGAAGGAAATTGTTTGAAGCATGGTCTCCTGCCCTCCCCCCACTTCCATCTATTTAAAAAGAGATGGTTTAGTTTTCAGTCTGACTAACACATTTCTATAAATGCTGCATGCTGCACCTTATTCTTTCACTTTACACAGTTAGTTCATCAGATTTCTGTTTACTAATATTTCAGTCAACTACAGTTTATTTCCTGATGGGTCAATGATTTAAATCACTTCCAGTCAAGCTCCAAATCCTACCTGCTGGGAAAGATGATAGGTTAATTATTGCTGAAATTTAAATCTTTTGGAGGCATAACATGTTCTGTGGTGATTACAGAATCATAGACTATTAGAACTGGAAGGAATGTTGAGAAGTCATCAAGTCCTGTCTCCTGCACTTATGGCAGGATGAAGCACCAGCTGTCTGTCTATCCTGCACTTAAATGTCTCCAGCGATGGAGATTCCACAATCTCCCTAGGCAATTTATGCGAGTGCTTAACCGCCTTGATAGAAAGTTTTTCCTAATGTCCAGCCTAAACCATTGAATCCCATTGCTTCTTGTCCTATCATTAGAGGCTAAGGAGAATAATTTTTCTCCTTCCTCCTTGTAATACTCTTTTAGGTCCTTGAAAGCTGTGATCTCTCCTCAGCCTTCTCTTTTCCAAACTAAACAAAACCAATTCTTTCCATTTTTCCCTGCTAGGTAATGGCTTCTAGACCTTTAAGAATTTTCCTTGCTCTTCTCTCGACCTTCTTCAGTTTCTCCTCTTCTTTCCTAAAATATGGCACCCAGAGTGGGACACCGTAAATTACTGTTAATGTCTGGGTATAAACATATGAACTCGACTAGATAAGATTAGCAAAAACAGAGGGGAGGTGTACATTTCTTCCCCTTTGTCAGCAAACATTAATATACAGTCTGAACTGTTATTAACATCTTGTATCATTTCCTTCAGGCTTGTGTATGCTAGCATTTTGTCAGGAAATCTCCCCCTGTTCCTAACAGCCGTGTAACTGCATCGATGGCATTGATAACATCTAGTTCTAGTTCTAGTGTGGATAAAGCATTCAAATGTTATTGCCATGTCCTTAATCCTGAACTGAACACTTCTAGACAATGAAGTGGTAACTGGTGCTCTTTCTACCTTGGATCTCTTACTGTTCCTTTTTGCCTCAGCAGTGCAAGACAGCTTGAAATCTGCCCTAAAGAGACCCAATAGAGAATGCTTGGGTGGTGAAGAATGGGTCAACTGATTGTCACCTGCTTCCCATTTGTCCTCCATCTATGGGACTACAAAGGGGCAAGTACGGCACAAGGCACTCATGCTGATTCTGTGCTAGTGCAGCAGTACCTTTAGGGGTAACTTAATATGTGGTTCTTGGCATGAAATAAGAAGCATTGCTTCATATTAATTGGACATATTCCATTGCTTTGGAAAAATCTCACTTTTGAAAGCTCTTTCCCAGGAGTTTCCAGGTACCTACACACCTTTTTGAACCTCCAGTTTTAGATTAATGTACTCCTTATAATACTTCCCATGTATGATGGAAGATTTTACTGGGGGTGTGTTTCAGTGAGAAATTTAAAATCCCATCTATAATTTTTTTCAATCTTCCTAATTTAAGATGATTTTAATGGCAAGAGAATTATTTATGTCATTTATCAAAAAGGCTAATTTATTATCACTTAAAGTGGTGAAGTAAGAACAGTACATGTAAGTGATGAAAAATTCAATGATTCTCAGGCACAGAACAAATTGTTCAGTGGATTTTTCTATTGTAAAACATCTTTTTAAAATAAAATGAAAAGCTTCAACTGGTGGTTTGTTTTAGGCTTGAAACAAGGAGAGGACCTAACTGTTGGCTTGGGCATGTGATTGTATTGTTTGCCAGAATGGATCTTGGCCAGCATATTACTCTCCCAGATGGCCCACACTTGTTTAGAGAAAGATGAAGTTTTCTTCCTCCAAACAGATACCAAACTGTGCCATTAGAGACAAATTGGCTACGCTCATTACCTGCTCTTCAGTGCTTGGTGTTCAGCATCAAGCATGTACAGAGGGGAAAAAGAGGGACAAGTACTGATCTCTATGGGAAACCCATATAGTTCTCATTGTTTTCCATCCAGTGATTGCTAGCTGAGCTGCTCAGAAACAACTCAGTGGCTACGTCTACACTAGCACACCACGTCGAAGTAGCCTATTTCGAAGTTAGGACATCGAAATAGGCTACTTTGACGCATATCATCTACACGTCCTCCAGGGCTGGTGCCATTGATGTTCAACGTCGAAGTAGCGACAGGGAACATTGAAAGGAGCCATTGTGGAAGGAAATGCGGAACGTCCACACGCACAAGTGCTCCCCGTCAAAATAAGGGGCCAGTAAAGCCCCACGCTGCTCCCTTAAAGGGCCCCTCCCAGACACACTTGCCCTGCACAGCACAAGATCCACAGAGCCGACAACTGGTTGCAGACCCTGTGCATGCAGCACAGACCCCCAGCTGCAGCAGCAGCAGCAGCAGCAGCAGCAGCCAGAAGCCCTGGGCTACGGGCTGCTGCACGCGGTGTCCATAAGCCCCAAGGGGCTGGACAGAGTGTCTCTCAACCCCTCAGCTGATGGCCGCCATGGAGGACCCTGCTATTTCGAAGTAGCAAGATGCAGATCGTCTACACACACCCTACTTCGATGTTGAATGTTGAAGCAGGGCGCTATTCCCATCTTCAGATGGGAATAGCGATTTCGACGTCTCACCGCCTAATGTCGATTTCAACGTTGAAATAGCACACGGTGCGTGTAGACGCGACACGTGCTATTTCGACATTGTGCTGGCTACTTCGAAGTAGCCGGCTAGTGTAGATGCACCCAGCATGTCTGAGAAAACAGCTGGCATTGACTGGATGTTTGATCCTGTCAGTAGCTCCAGGAGCCCATGAGAACACTTGGAGCCAATGAGTTCTCTGGTCATTCCTTGTACTATCAAAACACTGATGTTTATTACTGGCCTACGTGTTTGGGCCTCCCAAAAATAAAACTAAAACAACTAATAGCAGTAAGCCTTGTTTTCAGGTGCACAAAGAGAGGATAAGATACACTGAATTTGATGCTAGTAGTTTGACTTGATACAACTTTATACTACTTTTCATGCCCCCTGTATCATAAATTGTTGGGTAGGGTTAAACAATGCACATCAGCTAGGAGCTGTGCGTTGTAGGTAAGAAAAAAAAAAGACAAGCTGGTACTCAGACAGCTCCCCGCCTCCACCTCCCAGCCAATCCTGTGGCTGGCGCTGCTGAGGTAGTACTGGCAAGTACTGGCACATAAAAAAGCACTGGCTAGGAGCATATAGTACGGATTACAGAAAATAAATAGCGATAATACAGTGCCTAGGCTGTGCTTGGTGCTTCCAAGCATACAAGGAGGCATATCCCAGCCCTGAGGAGATCACAGTCTAAGATTAGACAAACCCATAAAGAAAGAAAAGGAGCAACAAAACAGTTTTTTAATTAAACCAATGAGATTCACCACTGGAAACTCAGGAAGAGAGTTTGTAAGAGTTAAAAGTGGAGACGTTAGAAGCCTTGTGTATGGGCTCAGGGAGGTCACATCAGGCATGGGGACGACATAGGAGAAGGCATGGATGTGACTGTTTGAGACTGAAAATCAGGCATCCAAGGGTGATCGCATCAGTGGCATGTGAGTGGGATATGCTGGGAAGGAGAGTGAATGCGAGAGATTTATAAAGTCTTGAGGTCAAGATCAGTCAGTTAATTTCAGCTGGTAGAAAAGTGACAAATTACAAATACATCCCCAGGGAAGAGACAGAAATTCAAATGAATTTAACGTGGGGAGTCAAAGATGTGGGGAGGAAGCAATGTGTACTTCCTGGAGCTCAGGAGGAGGGGAATTTAACACGAGCACTAGAAAGATTGTGAAATGTGAAAGCAAGGCCTTGTTTACTTTAGCTTTTCTTCTCTAACATTACCCACTCCTGCAAACCTCTTGTGGCATGAGCAGTGGGAGTACTAAAGTGGACAAGGTGCCAGCTGCTACCGGTTTTAAATGTCATATTGTCTATACCTGTTCTGAGCAGGCCAAGGTGCCCTGGAGGTAAAAATGCCAGAAGCCAGTCTCTGCTATCATTGCTACCAGTGATGGATTTGCACCAGGGGGAAAATTTAGAGCCAGAGTCACAAAGGAACTTAGGCATGGTGATGCTAAGTGTTGCCACATACAAGCTATGAAGTATATGACCCTCTAGTAGTTGAATTACTGCAATTTTCCGGAGTAGAGAAGGCCATAGGAGTTGAACTATTTTCTCTTGTATACAGAGCACAGAATGATGGAGGATGAATCCATTCAACCCCCCACAGCCACCCTGGCCACCTTATCCCTGGCCAGTGGGGCTGTATGATTTGTCTGTGTATCCCAGGACTAGCCACAATTCTACCACCCCTACTCATGATACCTTACTTCCTGAGTAACCCCTTTGACTTCAATAGGAACCCTCATGAAATAAGTTACTATAAGTGTAGCTTCAGTATCTGAGCATTTTTTTTACAGATATCCGTTGAGCCCTATGTTAAATGTAATATTTGACACTTCTTATCATTGTGACCTTGACATGTTTTACCAGGACCTCTGTACTGCTCCCTTTATATTAAATAGTACATAAGCTTGGATTGCTACAAAAATGCGCGCTTTTGTTTGTTTGCACTTACAAAGAAACCACTACAGCTCAGCATCTGCTGTCTTTTTATGAGATTATTTAAGAAGATCTGGGAGGAATGCATAAACAGAAAGGACAGAGAAACCAATTACTCAGCACTGAAGTCTGGTTGAGTTTAATTAGCAGTAAACTCCATGATACCACGACTTTTGTTTTTAAACAGTGCTGTCATTTACAATCTGAAAGGGTGGAGAAGGCAGAGACTAGAGCTTGGAGAGTGTTGGTATTCCATCTCTAGCAGAACAGCAGGAAATCCATAGTGAAGCCTCATCAGCCATTAAACTGTTTAAGTGGCATAAACTGTGTGTGTGGAGGGATGGTGGGGCAGGGGAGGAGGCAGGGATGGAGAAACACCAAACTTTACCTCCTAACTGAGTGGACAGGAGAGATACAGGCCTTTGCCTCTCTCATTTATCACAATGGACCAAAGAAACCGGGAACTGCCATAATTAATTTCACTTACTGTGACCATTTTACCATTTTACCATGCCACTTCTGCTCACATTCCTCAGCAGGATAAGGTGGGGGGGAGTCCCAGAGAGCAAGAAAATGTGTGCAAACCTGGAAACATCCCAAGGGGTCTTCTGTGACTGCACCCTGTCACAGTGGCCATTGGAGGTCAGTTCGGAGATGACAGCTTGAAGGTGTTTGTGTGAAAAACTGACAAATGAGCAGGTGAAGCTGGCACCTGTGGTCAAAGTGCTGCCACCAGAGAAGGACAGTACAAGAAGAGATTGGACTGAAGCAGCAGAAAGAGGCAGCGTTGTGAAAGGAATTGAAGGAGAAGGTGTGAAGCTTGAACCTTATATGAAGAAACAAGGGGAACCAGTGGAAGGACTGAAAAAGGGTGTAAATGAGAAAAAGATGATCTTGGCAACCATGAAGGTAAGGCTATAATGAGTGGGTATGGGTGAGAGACAGTGGGGTGGATGAAAATCAAAGTCTTCCTGTTGTTGAGACAGCAAAAAAATTAATGTTAGAAATGTTTTGGAGGAAGAAGCATCAGGATTTGGATATAGCCTTGATATTGAGGGTAAAGCTGAAGGTGACCTGTGGTCCCATGACTGGAGTGAGTGGTCAAGTTTTCCACAAGGACAAAAATTGGAACAACTTTATATGCTGTGTACAGAATACCTCAACTCTCTGCAAGAAGAAAGGATGTTAGACTACAAGGTCCTCAGGCCAGGGATTAGTCATTTGTGTTGTGCTCATTTAAAGAAACTGTGATTGAAGTAGTGAGAGACAAGATTTTGAGCCACACAGAGATTTTCTTCAGGTTTGTGATGATGACTCATTATGGGGAAACCTTTTTAGTGAAGCCACTCTTAATGAAAGATGCTGGATTCACAGCTGTGTAGCCCGCACTATTCTGAGCTTTCCACGGAAGAGAAGAAAGGGTAACTTCCTTAGCACTGCCCCATTAAGCCTTACGGGTGATTTAATAGCAGCCTTCAACTTTCTGAAGGGGAGCTCTAAAGAGGATGGTGAGAAACTGTCCTCAGTGGTGTCAGAGGGCAGAACAAGGTGTAATGGTCTGAAGTTGAAGAGAAAGAGGTGTAGGCTAGATATTAGGAAAAACTACTTCACCAGGATGATGGTGAAGCACTGGAATGCATTGAACAGAAAGGTGGTGGATTCTCCATCCCTCGAGGTTTTTAAGTCTCATCTTGGCAAGATCCTGGCTGGGATGACTTAGTAGGGGTTGATTCTCTTTAAGCAGGGATGTGAACTAGATGACCTCCTGAGGTCCCTTCCAACCCTATGAGTCTATGACTAATGTACCTCACAGTTTATCTGAAAGACACTCCTTAAGGAAAAGAGGGATGTGCAGTTTCCACAGCCCATTTACACTTGTGATTTTTTTTGAAAGACTGACACTTTGGGTCCCAAAAATGACCAGAATGAGTGGTTTGGATATATAGATGCCTGTCCACAGCCTGGACTGAGGCCTTTTACTCATTTCACATAAGCTAGTGAAGAGCCATTAGTCACACACCGGCAACTAAAATGTTTTGGACCCAAGTTCAGACTGACATTAACAGCATCTCTGAATGAAAAACATAACTTGGCCTTAAACTGGTATGTGCCATATAACTCCATAGCTGAATTATTCAAAAGCAGAGAGCAGTCTTAAAAGGATTCCAATTACCATGTCAGAGGTCAAGAAAGAAAGAAAAATTAAAAGGTGGCAAAGATTCAGAAGCTCATCCTGACATATCACAAACAAAACATTACCTTCCTCTTTCAAATAATGGATGCTAACAATGATGATAATAATAATAGATACTAATAATGATAAGCAAGAGAATTCAGACACAGGGAAAAGACACAACAGCAACAGGTAATACAAAATATATGTATCGTCTCACATAATTCAGATTGAAACATACAAAACCATTGGGTTAGCAATGAAGACGGTTAAGAAAACAGAGCTAGCGCATTATGAGAAGAAGCAAATACACCATTGACCCAAGCCTTTTGTGTGGCATGGCAGGTATGCTAGGGCTGGTGAATGCAGCACTGTTTCCCATTCCTCCAATTCACAGCCCATGGTGCATGGGTAAGCTGAGTGCAGGAAGAAGAGTGCCAAACACAGGTGAGGAACAACCATAATACTTTACATTATGGCTATTCTGGGCTAAAGAGCAGGCAGGGTTAATGAGGCCATTAAAACTTATGCCATGGGCTGCACAACCTCTTAGAGCAGGCAGAATTCAGGACGCACAAAGGTAGATTTTCATTGGAGCTTCCCGGAGAGTTTTGTGACAGTTTGAATTTCAGCATTTCTTTTAGTTCTGCATTGGAATGAAGACATTTTTGAATCTTTTAGTGCAAAAGGTTTTTGTTGAAAGTGATTTTTTTTGGGTTACCAAAGCCCAGATTTTAAATTCAGGACTGTGTGTTTCTTTGCATGTGACCAGAGGGACAAATAAAAATAGCAACCTTCCAAAAGAAGGCTTAATATAAACAGACTCATCTTGACAAATCAATGTATTTCATCAAAATTTAATTTAGCTGAAAATGTTCTGACCAGCTTGCTTTAAAACCAGGAATCTCTCAGGACGTACACCACTGGCTTCCCGCCAAGTCTCTAAATTGTACTTGATTCCTGTTTAATTCATTGCAGTGGGGCTGAGAGCTGACATGGGCCTTGGGTCAAAGTGGGTGGGGTGCTTGGCTTTGTGCCGCCGGAAGGGGGGGGACCAAGGGCAGTCAGCTCTTAGCTCAACCCAGACTACAGTGTTGGCTTCCCTGCCTCTCCCTGCTGTGCGAACAGTTCAACGGTGCTGCTGCGGCACTTCAGAGGCCCGGAGCTCCGGCTGCTGCCGCTGTCAAAACAGCCATGGTGGCGGCTGTGGCTTGGGGCTGCTTTGAAATGCCAGACCTTGTGGCAATTGCCCCTGTTGTCCCTCCTGTTGGCAGGCCTGAGTCACTGCATTGGTTGACCAATAAACAACCGAGAGAGTTGTGTGTTTCTCGGGAGGTAGACAGTGGATCTCTCATTGAGAGATTGCCTCCTTGTCCATGTGCCACCATTAGAGAAACAAGGTAGATGAGGTAGTGTGGTAATACATTTTATTGGATCAATTTCTGTTAATGACCCAAGCTTTTGTCCTACACAGAAGCCTTCTTCTGCAAGTTCAAAAGTGTCTTTCTTTCATCAAAAGAAGTTGGTCCAGTAAAACATATTACCTTACCTACCTCTTCTCTCCAACATCTTTAGGCCAACGGGTGCATCAACACTGCATGTGTCACTGCGGCAGCGGGTATCAGGTCGTATTTGCTGGCTTACAGTCCCTGAATTTGATTATTATAAACTGGGCATTCTCAGTGGAAGCTCTGAACCTCACCAGTCCCTGCTTAACAAAACAAAGCCCACATGTAGTGGCTATTTCTGATCTCTGAGGGGGTTGCATATTTTCTAATGGTAAAAGTGTCTTTCATAGTTGATGCTGGTCAGAATCTTACCTGTTATTAATATTTCCCAGTGAGTAACAGCTCTGAGTCCAGTCCTACTCACAGGAGGAAAGAGATTGGTTCACAGAGGATGATGACTTTTATAATATAAAGCTGGGGGTGCTGAATTAGTAACACTAAAGAGACAGCTAGGCTTAAATAAATATTCCTTTAACATTGATAAAATATGACCCAACTAATTTTATGAGCATCTGCTTTCTTAATATCTATTAGATTATTAACCCAACTAACTCCTGAATAATACTTTTTTAAATTTTAAAGTTGTTTAGTAAAAGTTTTTCAAATTTCTCCCACATGTACACTTTTTTAATTTTCATGGCAATGATTTCATTTTTAATCCCATTTGCCATAATAAGAAATTTAGGGAGGAAAAATCATTTGCAAATATACAAAATGGGAAGTGACTGTCTAGGGAAGAATACCCCAGAAAGGGATGTAGGGATCATTGTGGATGAAGTGCTAAATAAGAATGAACAGTGTGACATTGTTGAAAAAGAAGGAAATATCACTCTGTGCTTCATGAACAGATATGTTGTAAGCAAGACATCAGAGGTAATTCTTTTGCTTCATTCTCAGCTTATTAGGCCTCAACTGGAGTATAACGTTCAGTTGTGAGCACATTTCAGGGAAGATGGGGAGAAATTGGAGAAGGTCCAGAGAAAGCAACAAAATGATTAAAGTTCTCGAAAACATAACCTATGAGGAACAACTGCAAGAACTGGGCTTGTTTAGTTTGAAAAAGAGAAGATCGAGGGGACATGATAACAGCTTTTAAGTACCTAAAAGGTTGTTACAAGGGGGAAGGAGAAAAATTATTCTCCTTAGCCTCTGATGATAGGACAAGAAGCAAGGGGTTAAATTGCAGCAAGGAAAGTTTAGTTTGGACGTTATGAAAAGCTTTCTGTCAGGGTGGTTAAGCACTGGAATAAATTGTCTAGGGAGGCTGTTGAATTTCCACCATTGGAGATATTTAAGTTCAGGTTAGATAAACATCTGTCCAGGATTATCTAGATGGTGCTTGACCCTGCAGTGAGTGCAAGAGATTAGAATCAATGACCTTCCAAAGTTCCTTCCAGGTCTCGTATTCTATGAGTCTCTAGTCAGCCAAGATGAGAATAATGCCTCTTTAAAAACTTTTCAGCAAGTCATGATGAACTTGGTTGCTGGGGCTTAAATCTGATGTAGTAGCCCAGTCATCTGTACCCTTAAAGCCCTCAGATGAATGATAGGAGTGATATGAAGAGCTGAAGCTTCATGAATCTAGATAACATATTCTAATCTAGACCTGAAATGCTTTGTTATCTCACATTAATCATACAACCAGAAAATAACTAAATCCTTGATCCTAAAATGAACTTCATCCAGGTTTAATTCTGTGGAAGTCAAGGAATTGCAGTTGCACTGATCTAAATATGCACCCACACCATTCCTTTTGAGACTGACCCCAGTTGCTTTCCTTTGTCATTAGTTCTATTGCCAACGTCACATGCAGTAACACTGCCTGGTAAAAATGGGACTACAAGTCATAAACAGAACAAGCAGCTGGTGTAGAAACCACATATAACGAGGACAATGCTAATGGTGAAACAATTCAGTCATTTAGTAGATGGTGCTTAATTCTGGTGTCATGGACAACATCCAAACAACATAATCACATTGTCTCTACATGGATTGCCCTATTCATTTAATTGGATGGGATTGCCGCTTCCTGTGTGAAGTGCATTTGGCATTATTATAATTACAGTCATGTTCAAGTAACTGAATTTCATTTCTAGGAGAAACTCTGCAGGACTTTGCTGTTGCTAGAGTATGGGCCACGTAGTTCGTACCATAGCTTGTAATTCTGTGAAATGCTCTGAGGTTTATACTAGGTGCAATATAAACAAATGCACATGAATAATAATCCTTGAAATGTAATCTGATTACACAAAATTACTGTAACTGATTAACAGTCCTGTAAATGTGTCAGTTTATTGTATAAATTCATATTTCTGTGGCAATGTTAAACAATTACACAGAATTTAATGGAAAACCAAAGCCAATGCCAAAAAACAAGCCCAAAAATTAAGACATTTTTGTGAAAGTTGAAAACGTGGCTGGAGAAATTGTAACCCAGAGGTCATGTATTGTTTGTTCACTATGCTGAATGAAGAAGCAGGCTGAGGATCGTGGTAATGAGAGGGTAGAGATAAAAGAAGACCAGAGGCATTCATAAGGAAGGCATCTCCACTGGCAGAGCACCCAGCACTCTGGTGAGGCATTGGTAAGGTACTAACTCTGGAGTGTGTCCTCTGCTTAACCAATCAACATCACTTTGTGCAGCACCCTAGATTTAATCCGGCAAACAACAAACTCTGCTCATCTGGTGAGAGAACAGCCCAAGGTGTGGTTGGCTCCTGGGCAGCGGATTACTGTAACAGCTTACATTACACAATGCAACCCTGAGCAATAGCTTGATGACACTGTGGTCTGAAAAATAACATGAAGCACATTAGTTGCCCACTCCAGGCCATCTGGTCTTTTTCTGGGCTAAACGTGAGCAAAATCATGGTGTCCATAATCTTGCTGTGCAACTACCACACATGGTGCAAAAGAAACGATCAATATGTAACTGATCCAAATAAGGATCCAATAGGATCCTAACTTGAAATAATTTACACAATTTGTGCAATGCAAATTGTGTACATTATTTTGAGTTATCTTATTTTGAACGTGGTGCAGTCCAAACATTGCCAAAGTTTGAAATAAGTGCGTATTTCAAGGTTGCTGCTTCTCCTCTCATGAAGAGTGGTAGCACAAACAGAATTTCACACTTGAAATAGCCGTACTATTTTGAGAATGGAGAAAAGCTGTGGGATTGCTATATTGGGATACATTTGTATCCTGAAATAGCAACCACAATCTATACATAGCCATATTGGAAGACACTATTTTATGGGGTGTGGTTAAGACACATACGGATGGAAAGGAGATGTAAGTGCTTTGGGGAAGGGACCATTTTTTAAATGTTTGTACAGTGTTAGCACAAAGAGGCCTTGATTCTGGCTGGGGTCTCTATGTTTCAAAGATTACTAATCAGGTGCTGAAATGTGTATTCAGCGCCTCATTAGCATGCCGCTGGCCGTGGATCTTTGAAATTGCTGTGTTTTGCTGCCACGTGGCTCGTTCAGACGGGGGTCATTTTCGAAAGGACCCTGCCAACATCGAAATCCCCTTATTCCTATCAGCAGAATAAGGGGATTTCGAAGTTGGTGGGGTCCTTTTGAAAAGAGCCCGTCTGGACAAGCCGTATGGCAGCGAAACGCGGCAATTTTGAAGAGCCGCGGCCGGCAGCATGCTAATGAGGCACTGAATATTCATTTTAGTGCCTCATTAGTAATCTTTGACATGGCCATTTCAAACTTTTGTGTGAGTGTAGACATGGCCAAAAATCACCTCAAATTTGTGATTGCCCCCAATCAAAGTAACTTACCTGCTTTGTGACTTTGTTTGGTTACCCGTAAAATGGAGACAATAAAAATATTTCAGGGTATGCAGGGGTGAGCAGTGCACCAGGACCCTTCATCCCACCCTATGCTCTGTGTTCTCTGAAACCTGAGTGCAGTCTCTACATGAGACAGTGTCAGAACTGGTTTCCCCAGGCACACAGTGCAGCGCTATCTCCAGATCTGAAGAAGTGGGTCTGTCTCACAAAAGCTCATCACCTAAAGTGCTACACGACTGCTTTTTTGTTTTGTAAGTGAAGACAGTCTCTTACAGCCCAAGGATGTTATATTAATTGACCAATGTTTGCCAAGGGGTTTGAAATCCCCAGGTGGAAGATATTCAAGAAGCACAAAAAAACTTAATAATTGTAGATTGATTATTAAAATCAAAAAGCTTGTGATTCTGGATAGACATTAGCATACCCACGTTTTCCCAGAGAGTTCACTTTTGTCTCTGTTGAAGCTATTTGGAGAATTACTTTGCAACCATTGTATGACACACATATGCTCTGCAAACTATAAATAGAAGTCAGTCTGCCAAAGGTCCTTTTAACACATTCATTTGACTGGCTCCTTTCTGTCAATTTGCTCAGCAATGTAAGTTACAAAATAAATGATAAAAATATCTGAATAGCTCCTTTGTTGTCTGATTTTTTTCATTACTCCTTACTAACCTTTGAAGCAGCATTGAAACTCTGCCAAGAATGTTTTCATTACGTGATTAATAATTCTATTCTGGCTGACCTATGATATCATTTAGCATTTCACCTACAGTGGATTTATTCAGATATGGTTGTATGATTACACACCACAGACACACTCTGCTGGTTTTGCAACTAGTTTATCACTCATTGGAGCTAGTTCTTCAATCATTTGCTTCATCGAAGAGAGACAACAGTTCCTCTCAATGTTTATAATGACTGGCAGTATTATTGTGTCAAGTGATACTGCAGCCATTATGGCCAATAGTCATTTGCAGGCCCAGAGAAATTTCTTAGAGGGGACAGGACAACTTGGTGGCAACTTCCCCAAGTTGCCATTAAAACATCTCCTACCAGGAGTAGGCATTTGGAGCACGGGCCAGACAGTATTGCAGATGGTAAACTCTCCTGACAATGAACATCTGAGGATCCACGGGAAGAAACCCTTAGATCTGCAGAGAAAGGAGGCATGCCCATATAATGGTCCTCAGTTGCTCCTGTTCTCCTGCTAGCATCATGGCTCCTGAAGAAGCAATACTGTCATCAGCTTGATCCTTGAAGCAGCTCAGCAGCAGACACAAAGGGAATTAATGCATCTCTGTGCAATACGAGTTCTTTCCTGGATTTCTCTGGGGAAGTCCAGGGAGGAGAATGTAAGGCACTGGCTACTTGGCTGCTCTGCCCTTGCTGCTCATGGCACTGAGTACGTTCTGAGCAGGCATGGTAGTGCTTTATATCCATTTCTTCCCTTAGAAGGCAAACGTGACAGCAGGGAGTTGCTATGAGTTTGGTGCAATCCTCCTGTAGTGCAGAACTGCATGCAGCATGGTGCGATATAAGGGATAGATTGCAATCTGGATTGTATATCCATATAGAAGCGTAAGGTGAGCAAGAACACATCTTTGTGCCCCAGCCCTGACCATCTGGACCTTAGGTTCATGACTCTATGAGCATATAGGAACTGGGTACCCCCCGTGGGTGAATGGATGGAGCCTTGGTTGGGGAATTTGGCAATTGTTGCATTTGGAGATACAGTTCGATGTGCAGAATTCCCTCAGGACTGCCACTATGAAGGCTAGCAAAACTGAGCTTGTGTAGGGAAAAAGAGGTACTAATTTGCATCTGAGATGAGTCATAGGCTTTGGAGTGAATATCTAGTCATTTATGTGATATTCAGGCTTTGCTATGTGAGCTTTGTAACAGGTCACCTTTGTCTCAGGGTATTGTTTCTGTACCCTGAGTGGGTGGCTTAGCTTTTCATGAACTATGCTCCTCTGTGCCTCCAAATGAATTTGGTTTGATTCCTAAACGCACTGCTTTTTTGATTAAGCAACATTTTGGACTTAAGCAAAGGTGCTGGAACTAGAGGTGCAGGGTGGGAGGGGAGGTTCACTACCCTGGGTTTGAAGTGGTTTACACATACACAGGGTTTACAGTTTGTTTCAGTGGATCTCAACACCCCCACTAGAAAAATTGTTCCAGCATCCCTAGTCTTAAGCACATGTTGATGTTTCCAAACTTTTCTTAATTGCTATATGAAATGTTTGCAAACCTCTCAGAAGGGTTAAGAAGAGAGACCATTCACAGCCTAGTTTTGAATTCAGCAAACTGAACAGATTGTTTAGATTAGGAATTCTATAGCAACTTCTGAAGCTTTGATATTGGAGTTGAAAATTGACTGAATTAACCTTTAACCCCATTCTTGAAAGCAATGCTTCCCACTGGTATTACTTTTGGAAATTATCATTGCAAGGTGGTATTTCAGATTGCTCATGAAATAGAGGGCTGGGAAATTTTGCTGTGACTTCTAACCCATAAGCAAGGTCATTTTGATTTTAGCGTCGCTCTGCTGATGATCAGTAATAATAGTACAGTGTATAAAATCATGTACAGCACTGTTCTTTGATAAATAATTATTGTAGTCTGTGCCCTCTTCATTTTGTATTAGTGACTGTGAGAATCCTGATATTTTAATCTCATCTTTTACGAGCCGTTAAGGGAAGCACGTGGCTTTGGGGGCCATTTGGTTTTACTGCCTTTTTGTAGTTGTAGGATCCTATTAGATAGGAAACTCCCATATAAAATCAGCAGTACGTAGTTCAGATGCTAAAGTCCTGCTCTTGTATATTTTGCATTTGTACTGGTGCTATTCATCTGGGTCCTGCTGGAACTGCATAGGAACTCAATGCCTGAGGCATTTTTTCCTACAGAGAGCCATTATGGGCCCATTATAACCAAAGGTCTGGTCTTCTCAAGTTGTGTTCCCCCTCTAAAAAGTGAAATATTAGGAAGAGAATCTCTCATTATTTTGGTCTCATAAATAACTTGGAGGCTTTGCCTACACTGGAAAAAAAATTTGACACTAATGGTGTTGGAGGCCACATCCACATGCAGCCTGAATATCCACTCTCAGCCCTGGGATGACTGCACTTGGAATCATATCGAGAACAGAATGCAGTGTAGAGAGCTCACAAAGAGAAGCTCACTAGAACAGGCGTTCAACTGGAATATTTGTGCCAAAATAATTTGGCTGTTTCCCCCTAACACTAGGACCCCTTGGCCCAAAACTTTAAAAAGATAAAGTTCTCTTAATTGCTCCTGATGATATTAGCATTCAAAATACTCAAGGTATGTTTTGGAAAATGTATTAAAACCAGGGAAAGGCAAGTCCTTTGTACAATATAGAAGATGACAGCAGCCCCCCCATCCTCCAGATTCACACATACCACACTGTCCTGTTGCTTAAAATTGCCACACAAATATACTATTAAAGATCTGAATCATATAGAAAACACATTCCATAGGAATATTTAAATTAAAAAAAATACCTGTAACTCAGCTGATTAGGGTCCAGCCCTGCAATCATTTCCCACACAAATCGCCCACTGAATCAAGGCCCAGCTTAATAAGATGCTATATTATGTTTTCTGAGCCAAATCCTCAGCTGATGTCAATCAACATGACTTCACTGGTCAGATAAGGGGCGTATTTCAACTGGTGTACCTCAGTGTAACTCAGTCAAGATAACTGATTTCTATCAGCTGAGGACAGGATCCAACTTGCCTGGGGAGGTGGCTCTGATGGAGAAGGGGAAGTCATTTCCAGAATCTATTAATTGTACCGTACAGTATCTATGTTGGCCTCTTCCCTGCTCAAGCTGCTCATCAGAAAGATTTTGTATTCTTAAGGGAATTTAACTCTCATCAGTGGGATTTCCTGTCTGCTCCGGCCCTGATAATCCCACTGTGGGAGCCATACTAAATCAGCTCTGTTGTTACTGCCTGTTCGTATCCTATAGCATTGTGGATGGTGGTCTCTGCTCTGCCTACAGCATCTGTGGTATTGTGTAGCGAGAGGAGGAGCTGATACGTACTGTTCTTGACAACAGTACAATCACCACTGTCTTCAAACACTTATCCATGCTCAGATGAATCCCATGCCAGAGTGCAGTTAATGTTCTTTAGCAGGATGTTGTGTATGATGCCAGACATCCCAACAACACCAGCAGAGAAGGTCGTCTTCTTCTTCTAAAAGAACCCTATTCCTCCAAAACTGTGGAGCTGCTTCACCCCTCATTTACACCAGTGTAAGTCTGGAATCAGAATAAGTTCAACTGAAGGTCAGAGCTGTGACCACAAAACGGGTGCGGTGGAGGAAAATACATCAGGCCCTATTTATAAAAAATATGTTGGAATTCCTTAGATGTTGTTAGCTTGTAAATAACTGCTTCAGCACATCATGCACCAATGGAAATATTTTGAATAAAATATTATAGCAGTCTGCGACCTTGAATGAGAAATTGCATTTTTTTCTCTCTCTCTTCTGGATCTTCCTTTGTCTAACCACAGTTCAGTAAGTCACAATAGCTATGTCTACATGAAAGCGCTCTTTCGAAAGGGCGTATTTTAAAAGAGGGTGGTTGAAAGATGCCCTTTTGACGGGGAGCGTCTATACATGGGCTGGGACTACCGCCGTTGATGAGTGCCGTCAAAAAGGCCATGCGCCACGTCGAAAGGGGCTGTTGAGAATGTTGAAAGAGAGCATCTACACTCACCAATGGCATCTTTCTAAAGAAAGGGCCAGGAAACACTGTGAATGGGGTCACAGGGTGGCTAAGCCCTCCTGGGGCCACAGCAAGCTGCTCATTTAAAGGGCCCCTTCCCAACATCCTTGTCCTGCACAGCACGAGGCCTGCGGAGCGGCCATAAGCCCAGCAGACACAGTACCTGCAGGAGCGGACATGGAGCAGCATCACGGTGACACCCTGCTGGCTGTCACCAGTGGCGTGGGTGCCCTGTTGGCTGCAGCACTGGTGGCCACCCTGCAGCTCCTGGAAGGGCTCCCCTCTCCAGGGCCAGAAGGGGATGTCCCAGGCCGTGGGGTCCTCCTGCCCCACTTCCTGGGAGCTCCGCAGGCTCTGGAGCTACCCCACAAGCTCCGAGTGGTGGGAGCGACAGGTCCTGAGGGAATGGGATGACGACCAGTGGCTCCAGTATTTCTGGATGCAGCAGCAGGCCTTCCTGGAGCTGTGCCAGTGGCTGCCCCAGCCCTGAAACACCAGGACACCCTGGCTGTGGCGCACCCACCCTATGGAGAAGAGGGTTGCGATAGCTGTCTGGAAGGTGGCCACTCCAGACCGCTACCGCTCTGTGGGAAACCAATTTGGTGTGGGCTAGGCCACAGTTGGGGCCATCATGATGGAGGTTAGTGTTATGCTTTAAATGTAGGGGGTCCAGGCATGCACCCACGAGGGGGTGGAAGGTCCGGGGAGACCTGGGGTGGGGCCAGGGTGAGACCCAAGGTGGGGGCTGGGGGGGGCCAGGCACACACCGCACACCCTAACCGATACCCCCACAGCAGATGGTCTTCACGCTAAATGCCATGTTCCTCCAGAGAGTCATCCACACGGGGGACCTGGATGCAGCCATCGCAGGCTTTGATGTACTGGGGTTTCTGAATTGCTTTGGGGCCCTCAATGGGACTCACATACCTATCTGCACCCCAGAGCACAGCAGAGGACAATTCATAAACAGGAAGGGCGGCCATTCTGTGGTCCTGCAGGCCATGGTGGACAGCTGGAGCTGGTTCCAAGTCATATATGTGGGCTGGCCAAGCTGAACCCATGAGGTGAGGATCTTCCAGAACTCGGGCCTGTGCTGTTGGCTGGAGGCAGGGACCTACATCCCCCAGCGGGAGATGCCACTGGGGGCCACCACTGTGCCCCTCCGCTTGGTGGCCAAAGTGGCATACCCAGTACAAGTCTGGGTCATATGGACCTATACGGGCCACTCCACCTCCAGCCAGGAGCGCTTCAACAGCCAGCTCAGTCACTCCCGCCAGGTGGTTGAGCACACCATCGGCCACTTTAAGGGGTCGTGGTGCTGTTCCCTTGCCTGGCTGGACTCGGGTATCATCAATGTCCCCCAGGCCATGGGCATCTGCTGCATGCTGTACAATATTGTGGAGAGTAAGTGGGAGGACTGGTACAGGGCTGGGCATCTGAGACTGCCATGGGCTACCCCCAGCCAGCTGCTGCCCTTAGCTGCCAGGCCCACGGGGACAGGATCTGCATCTGGGAGGCCCTGCACTGGTACTTTGACCAGGGCCCCACTGAGCACTGCCCAGGCCACTCCTGGCTGGTCTCGCACACACTATCCCCTACCTCCCGCACCCCACTCCCCAACACCAAGTCCAGAGCACACAGGGGATTTTGAAAAATAAACCAGTGTATTGATAATTGCAAAAACTGTGTGTGTAGTACTTATGGCTAAACATAATGGTATGGCTAACTATATAAGGGGGAGGGCTAACTATTTACAGGGGGAGGGAGCCTAGGTGGCTCACCTGGTGGGCCATCACTTGGGACATGGGTGGAGGGGCACAACCCGCTTCTGCTCCAGGTCCCACGTCCCCCCTCATCTGGGGTCCCCGGTGGGGCTGGGAGAGGACAGGGAGCACAGGGATGTAGGGCCAGGGATTGGCCTTGGGCCGGTGCTCTGGGCCAGAAGGGTCTTCTTCCAGGGGTCTGGTGGGTGGGGCCATGGTGGGAGGAGCAGCGGGGGGGGCAACAGGGGAGCAGCAGGCAGGGCAACAGGGGGCACAGTGGGAGGGGGCAGCCCAGCCAGGAGCTCCTGGTAGGAAGCTGCAACGTCCTGGAACGTGGCCAGGAACTTCCCCCAGGCTGCCCGGTGCCAGGCAGCTTCCCCCTCCTCAAAATGGAGCTGGCGCTCGGCCAGTTCCACTTGGCACTGGATGGAGTATGTGAGGTGGGGATCTATTGCTGGCCACTTCTGGCTCCAATGCGACCAGGCCCATCCTGGCACTGATGGCGGCTCCTGTTGGTCACCATCCCTTGCCTCCGGAGGCCTGTCTGGTACCATGGATGGGGTAAGGCTCTCCTGGCCCTTGAACAGTGCAGCTGAGGAAACAGGGGAAGAGAGGAATAGGCCATGAGTACCAACCGCTGCCCCATATCCCATCCCCCCATGGGCACTGGGTACCCGTCCCCTGTCCCCTATCTGTGGGTGCAATGGCCCTGTGGGCATCCCCTTTGTATGGTCTGCCCCCCTCCCCCCCTGGGGCAGGACATGGCACTGTCTGCGGGAGCCAGTGCTGACGGGCACTGGGAGCTGTGCTGCTGTCCCAGGGCCATGGTCCACGTGGGCCCTGGTGGGCCGGGGTCTGCCAGGGATGTGGGAGGCCCCCGGTCACGTATGATACCCTCACCCCAAATCCAGGATGTGTGCCCTGTTGGGTATGTATCTGAGGTTCGCACTGCCAAGGTCAGGGGATGGCCATCTGGCCAATGCCTGGCTGGAGGTGTGGTAGGGGAGGTCTATGACCAGCTCTTTCTCCTTGCTGGAGCAGTCCCCAGCTGAGGCTGGCTCCATCTCTGGCACTGGTGGAGTGGGGCTGGCTGCTGGTCCTGGCTCCTGCTCCTCTCCTGGCTGGGGCTTCTCGGGGGGTGGTGGTGTCCAGGAGAGCTGGTGGGGAGGAGGTGTCCTGGGGGCCCAGGATGCTCCTGAGCTCCCTGTAATAGGGGCAGAAAGTGGGGGTGGCCCCCAACTGGCTGGCCGAGTCCTGAGCCCGGGGAAAAACCCTGCCATAGCAACTTTACCTTACTCCTGACCTGATCAGGAGTGTGGGCAGGGTGACCCCAGGTAATCAGGCCCTTGGCCAGCCAGGCAAAGGCAGCCTCATTCCACTGCTTGCTTCCCATCACCCAGAGCATCTCCTCCTCTTGCCAGAGCCCCAGCAGGTCCTGTAGTTCATGCTCGCTCCAGGAGGGGGAGAGCTTTCTCCCCCCTGGCTGGACACTTGGGAGCCCTGGGTGGGCTCAGAGTAGGGGCCTTGGGGCTTCTCACATGCCTGGATGGTGGCCATTGCTCTCTGGGGGCTGCCGAGGGTTGCACTGAGGCCTGCAGGGCACCATACGTGATCGCTGCTGCCTGCACACTCTCAGCTCCCTGCAACAGGGTTTCCTGGTCTTTGAGGCTCTAGGAGACAGACCATAAAGCCCCGCAGGGGGTGGGCAGCAGGTCTCCACCTAGCAGTTGATTGCTGCTATGGCAGACCTCACTCTTTCAAAAAGCAGGATGCAGAGTGTCTATACACATCCTTTTTCGAAAAAAGAGGTTGAAAGAGCGGCCCCTTCCTCTTTTCTGTTTGGAAGAATGGTTTCGATTCCTGCAGTGCCTAACATTGATTTCATCTTTCAAAGAGCGCGCGGCATTTGTAGACACAACGCACGCAACTTCGAAGTGGGGCCAGCTCTTTCAAAAGAACAGGCTAGTGTAGACACGGCTAATATGTATAGGCACATTTTTTGACTGGGGTACCTTTGAGCTTGCTGACTGCTGGCCTTGGCTGGCCCCCCTTCTCTGGGATCTGTGCTAGCTGAAGAGATGACAACTGAGTGGCTGAGAGGAGATGCTGCACTTCAATCCCATGCAAATTAGCCAGAAAAGAGGACTCTGCTTTGCAGATGTGTGTTGATCACCAGGTCCTAACTGATATGTGTAGAGGGAGGACATGGAAGACCAGGCCCTCTGCACATGTGATCCTGGCTTTCCATGGTTCCCAGGAGATTTACTTACACTCCTACTAAGTTTGGAAGCAGGTCCCCCTCCCCTCAGTTTTTTCTCAGAGTGGAAAGGAGGAGACCTTCCCTCACTGCTCCTGGTCTGTGGGGTAATAGTTGTGTGGCGTCCTTGATTCCAGCCTTTTGGCCTTCACATGGAAGGTCAATATTTAAATATATGGCCAATATTTATTGCAAAGAAAGACTGTTGGAAACATATGCAGTTGGTAGCTGGTGAAACCAATTCAGCATCCACACATGCCACATTGTCCTGTTGATCTTCTGCACTATGCTCATATTGACCCGACATGCAAATTAATTGGGTTCATCATCCAGTAGTTTGGCCAATGGCTGGAGATGGGCCATTTCTATTATTTAAAAATGACTCAGGAGGCAATCTGGTCTACCTGACTGCAGTGCTTGCCTCCCAATAGCCTTACTCAGTTCAGTCTCAGAGAAAGAGTGGAAACTAAGGAAAACTAGTGATTCTGCTAACATTATTTTCAAGAGGAAGTTCATGTTGGAGTTTTTAACCTCAATGTTGTAAATATCTGTTTGCTTTCTTGTTGTTGAGGGGAATCTCAAGCAGAAAGAGGAAGCAGTTGTGTAAAACACCCTGTACGTTACCAACTGTTGTAATAGGCAAGGTGTGTCTAAGGTGACACCTGGCAGGTTTTTTTTTCTTCTTTTTTTTTTCTTCATGTGTATGAGTCACACTGGAAGCTCCCACAAGTGAACTCTAATCAAGTGGAGTTGTAAAAATAGATCTGCAAAACATGGAAAGCTGGAAGGTGATTTGTTCCTGCTCAACTCCTCCCAGTAGTGATTCTGTTTTTTTGCTCTCATTCCATGACCCTCTCACTCAGCCTTTGATGACTGGATAAGCAGAGAGACTTCTGTGCTCAGCTGACAACTTCCTTGTTTAAATGCTTTGCCATGCACACCCTCAACAGACTGGAGAGATGAAAAGAAAGGAAAATATTTGAAGGTGTGAAAAATAAAATGGTCTGTCCTGCTATGAATTTACTGGTTTCCTACTTCTCTCTGCCTTACAAGATGTATTCATTCCAGATCTATGGTTTCCAACGGCCAAGAGCACACCTGAAAGGCTACGTCTACACTAGCCCCAAACTTTGAAATGGCCATGCAAATGGCTATTTCGAAGTTTACTAATGAAGCGCTGAAATGCATATTCAGTGCTTCATTAGCATGCGGGCGGCCGCAGCACTTCCAAATTGACGCGGCTGGCTGCTGTGTGGCTCGTCCTGATGGGGCTCCTTTTCGAAAGGACCCTGCCTACTTTGAAGTCTCCTTATTCCCATCTGCTCATAGGAATAAGGGGACTTCGATGTAGGCGGGGTCCTTTCGAAAAGGAGCCCCTTTGGGACGAGCTGTGCGGCAGCGAGCCGCATCAATTTCGAAGCGCTGCGGCTGCCCGCATGCTAATGAAGCGCTGAATATGCATTTCAGCGCTTCATTAGTAAACTTCCAAATGGCCATTTGCATGGCCATTTCGAAGTTTGGGGCTAGTGTAGACACAGCCAAAGAGTGGGGAATTGTGTGGTCATACACGCTGGCTGATTCTGCAGGAGAATGTGGTGTTAATCACTAGCATTGCTTCACCTTTGTGCAGTGAATTTATGCTGCCTAAATTTCCCATTATTAGGCAAGCTTCGCTGATTCAGGTTTCTCTTAGAAAGGAGGACTCGTCTGGTGTGTACTTCAGTGTCATGAATCATGGTCTCTGCTGCTTTCAGATATATTTATCATGGGAGACAGTGTTGAAAGGAAATGGTGAGTCAGCCCATTTAAACGTCACGACTTTGAATTCTGCTCACAGGATGGTTTCTTGAAAGGTTTCATGTTCTGTAGATGGAGCTTCTCTAATTTTTCTGTGATCCAGCTGTGAACTCATGAGTCTGCTCTTACAGATGCTGCCAAAAATCACAGCTCACAGACATTGTGTTGAATGTTCAGAGAAGTGACTCTTCCATCACCTCGTTCCCTATCATGTTAGTGTCATACAGAAATGTTGCTCAGCTGAGTATATGATAAGCAAGAGAGGGTATTGTCCATGGCATAAGGGAAATGGGAGGCCAAGTTAGCATGCCTCACTGAGAGACGCATCTGTTGTGTGGTCAAAAAAAAGAGGGGGGACAAGAGAGAAAGTCATATGTGGAAACAAGATTTGGTTGATTAAGGCAGGATATCTGGAAAGGGGAGAGTGCACCAGAGTAATGCAAAGAGAAAATAAAGGAGGATACACTTGAACATGCACTTAAGCCCATCCTTAGTGCAGCTTGATTTCAGGCGTGTGCCAAAGTGTCATTAAGAGCAAAGGGAGTGAAGCCTGTTTAATTTAGTTATGTGCTTAAGTACGTTCCTGAATCATAGCCAGAAAGAGCACCTGGGATCTAGATGGAAGGATGGGGTCAGAGCATGTAGGCCTAAAAACAAAGGGCCCAAGAACAGACAGCTTTTTGATTACAGATCCCCATTGTCAAGATTTAGAAATTAGTTTTTTTTAAATCATGTGGCCAGCATTTGAGTGCTTCTGTTTGAACTGGATTGGGTTAGTCATTTTTTTGGCATATACAGGGCCAAATACCCACTCTCTTTATAGATGAAAAGATCATTGTTAGTAGCTTCAGTTAACGCATTTTTCCCCCCTTTTACGGAACCAGCAGGGGGTGGGAGTGGGAAAGACTGTCTGTAATCTTAAAAAAAAGACAGGCGTTTAATATCTAACATGGACTAATGCCCTTTGCTAGTTGAAATGGTGCTTAGGTTTTCACACAGCTGAGCTAGAAAGGGCCTAGTGCTTCTAAGAGCTACCATTCAGCAAACATGGTTGCTTTCACTGAGGTGACTTACTTCAGAGTCTGTAGGAGCAGGACCTCAATGGATAGAAAAGTTGCCTGTATTATGTGGAAGAATTTCCTTTTTCTAAAACAATGGCTGTATCCATGGCATCTACTTCCCTGCAGCCCTGCATGTGAAATGCGTCTAGTGATTTCAAATAATTTCGCTGACCCTTCCAACTCTGTTCCCCTGGAGCCATTGAAATTTTATGCCCTCACAAAGGAATTACTGTCTTTAAAAATCTCTCACGTTTACTGCTGTTATTCTAATTGTTTCCTGCTGCACATGTAGATTAAGTAACCAAATATAATAAGAGAACAAATATTTCAAAGCTGTAACACAGAAAAGGGGAGAGGAAACTGCCTGGCAAATTTTACTCCTGTCTCGAGGAAGGCCTTGAGTCGATATTTTACTGCCCAGGGTACAAGGCACTTCTGTCGATGCCAGTGAGCAAGCAATCCGAACTGGTTGGGGAATGAGTGTACAGATTTACCCTATGCAGGTTGAACCTCTCTAATCTGGAACTCTCTTGTCTGGCAAACTCTGTAACCCAGCATGATTTTAGTTAGCTGGACGACCACTTATCATGGGTGTGGCTAAGTTTCTTGTGGTTCCAGAAAGTTTTTACAGCCACCAGCCCTGTCTCGCAGTGTTCTGTGCTATTATTTAGCTGTAGTTTACCCCTAAATGTCTTCTAAGAGACTAGTAAGCAGTGGAAGTGTTGGTAACGTGCTAGAAAATATTGGCCTCCTGTTGTCTGGCAAATTCTCTTGTCCAGCACTGGTCAGATCCCAAGGGTCAGATTGAGAGAGGCTCAACCTGTACTTCCATCAATGTACTATGATTAATACTTTAGCTGCAGAGTGATAGAGCTTATAAACATAATTCATTGAGTTCAGGGGTTCCCCACTATATAATTTGTCTTTAATTGAGTTCTGTTTCTCCCTGTTTAATATTCTTTAGTAATTGTACGGCCATACTCCTTCAGCTGAGATCAGTGCCCCATCATGGAAGTCACGGTATAAACATAGTGGAGGCAGTGTTCCCTCTAATTTTTTCCGCCTGTGTGCAGAATACCTTTTGTTATGGGCACCGAGGCATGTGCAGATGTGCACCCACCAGTTGAAACACATGCTGCCAGTGGTGGGTGCTCTGCTAATTAGCTGGCTGGCATTTGAATCTCTCCAGGGTGGTCGCCCAAGCTCACCGCTTACAGCAGCAATGGGCAACCAAGATAAATGAGTGAGCCGCACGAGTGGCTCTTCATCCCAGTGTGCCGCTAGGGCAATCTGCACCCTGCTGGGGTTCCACAATGAGACACGGAAGCCATGGACTTCCTAGTCCTCCCTCCCAGCACTTTCAGAGTCCTGTGAATCTGCTGATTCATGCTCCTTCCCGACCCCTCTCCCTCCCTCACAGAGCTGGAACAGCCACAAACAGCTGATATGTGGCATTCAAGCTCTGGGGGTGGGGCGGGAGAGGAGCAGGCCAGGAGTGTGAACCATCAGATTTATGGTGCTCTGAAAGTGCTGAGGAGGAGGGGGAAGAACAGGAAGCACAGGGATCCAGTGCCCCTGTGTGAGCGGGGCATGTGGGGAAGAGGGGCAGACAGGAGATGCGTGAGCTGCAGGGGGAACCCTACTGGGCTGTATGCACCCCACAAGCTGCAGGTTGCTCACCACTGGCTTACAGGCAACACTGGTGAGAGGCAGTCCCCGCCCCCTTCCCGTCCATTTTCTCTTAGCCTGTGGAAGAAAGAATAGAGGTGGGAAGAGACTTATGTAAGATAATAGCAAATCAGTAGTCCATCCAGGAACCAGAGCCCAGATCTTCTGTTCCCAGCTCCATGTTGTTTTTGAGTTAATGTGAATTGTGAGTCATCTCAAAAACCTACTTCCTGTTCCGCAGTTTCAGGGCTCTTGAGCTTTGGCAGTTATAGGGAGTGATATTGCACACAATTATGAGTGGAACTCTAATGATTTCCGCCATGAATCTTGTACAACAAATCCACTAGGCCAGGGGTCAACAACCAAAATAACAAAAAAAGATGTTTTTTTTCAAATTTGGTAAAAACTCAACTATTCAAGAGCTGCAGTACATGTGAATACAAGACGGTCCTTAATAAATAACATCAAACCATACTTTTTGTAACCCCTATTTTGAGAACAGCACACATAAGCCGTGTCTACACGTGCACGCTACTTCGAAATAGCACCCGTCACGGCTACACGTGCCGGGCGCTATTTCGAAGTTAACTTCGACGTTAGGCGGCGAGACGTTGAAGTCGCTAACCCCATCAGGGGATAGGAATAGCGCCCTACTTCGACCATGGCGGCCATCAGCTGAGGGGTTGAGAGATGCTCTCTCTCCAGCCCCTGCAGGGCTCTATGGTCACCGTGGGTAGCAGCCCTTAGCCCAGGGCTTCTGGCTTCTGGCTGCTGCTGCGGCAGCTGGGGATCCATGCTGCAGGCACAGGGTCTGCAACCAGTTGTAGGCTCTGTGTATCTTGTGTTGTTTAGTGCAACTGTGTCTGGGAGGGGCCCTTTAAGGGAGCGGCTTGCTGTTGAGTCCGCCCTGTGACCCTGTCTGCAGCTGTGCCTGGCACCCTTATTTCGATGTGTGCTACTTTGGCGTGTAGACGTTCCCTCGCAGCGCCTATTTCGATGTGGTGCTGCGCAACGTCAAAGTTGAACATCGATGTTGCCAGCCCTGGAGGATGTGTAGATGTTACTCATCGAAATAAGCTATTTCGATGTTGGCTTCACGTGTAGACGTAGCCATAATGATTTGTAATGTGATACAGGTTTAGTGCAGGATATTCTCAAACTTTTTACATATTTGACTTCCTCTCACTTTACATGTGTGTGTTTGTACTATCTTCCCGACGTTCACTCCTGAACCCACTTTAATTATGCCAATTTTACTTCACGTTTAATTTCAGTTTTCTTTCTTAAAATACGGGTTGACTTCACAGCAGCAATGCAGCAAGCTTCATTTTCAAAATCAGGACTTTATTATCAACATGATCAAAACACAGATAAAGCATCATATATCACAATGCCCTGCATATACTAAAAGGGGAGCTATCCAATATTTTGAGATCACATATCATTTGCTATTCAGATATGAGTTCTTGATTGCTGGAATTTTAGAAGTTGTAGCCAGACGGAGTCCCCCTGCTCTACTCCATCTTGCCTGCCCCTCTTAGGTGCCTCAGACCAGCACAAAGAGCAAAGAAACAGCACAGTCTTAGAATGTTTGAAAGCACAGATGAGCTTATCTCAGGCACAGTTGTGATGCTTCATGTGTCAGCATGACCCTGGACTGAAAAATACAGACAAGGGGGCTAACAGGCTAGCTGTTGACCACAGGGCCTCTAACTGCCCTTGGCTGGTACTGATAATTGATAAGCCCACATTTTCATCCCAGAAGGGGAATCTCCCGCCCATATGAAAAGAATGTCCTGTTTTAATGATTTAGTTATCTCTATCTTACAAGTGTAAATTAAATTGCGACTGCCTTGTGAGAACTGGTGTCACAAAGACGGACCAGCACAACTGGTACCTTTAGATAAGGAAGAATGTGCGTGACCCAAGGAGTATAAAGAAGGGCCCGGCAGAACACTCTAACTGAGCTCCAATTTCCTGTACCTGCCGGTCGGGTAAGGTTATTGCCTCCTGAGGACCCAGGGGACGCCCTTCCTTGTACAGTTCTTCCCAAGGGATTCAGTGAATGACGTTGGCTACGCCAGGAGTCGGAGGACGCAGGGGTGAGAATTATACCTGCAATGTACTTTTGTGCACATTTAATAGTAAGAGCTCTTTAGTCTGAGGTGTCTGGTCCTTGGATGGGTAACTTTTCTCTAATTGACATGTCATTTGTATCATCCTACTATAGTAGCTAAGCAAATAGAGCAATAACAGTGTAACCATTAAGATTTTATCTAACTTTTCCTGCAACTGTAACCATTAAGACTTTATATAATTTTGTAACCATTAAGATTTTTTTCATTTCTGCTTTGTAATAAATAGTAACCATGTTTAAGCTTCAGCCTGACTCCTTCTAGTTGCTGTAACTCGGCCAAACACAAACAAAGAACCAGTTTGGCTATATTCAGCCTGGTCAGTGGTAAGGTGCAGTAAAAGCTGGGCGCTGAGTCGTGCTGCCTCCACAGAGCAGACTCTTGGGGCACCCATCAGCCTCCCTGACTGCCCACTGTGAAGGGACAGTCTGTCCTAGCAGTCGGATGGGCCATGCTAGCAGCTAAAGACTCGGATGTAAAATAGGCTCACAGACCCCTCATTACCTGGCCATTGGCTGACAGAAGTTCACTGTTCATCAAAAATAACCAAGAGGATTTTTTTAACTTACCAATTATAGAGATGGGAGCCACAAAGAAGTCCTTAAAGAGCCTCATGTGGCTCTGGAGCTGCAGGTTACAGACTCCTGCTCTAGACCAAGACTATATATCTCCCCGCTGAATTCTGGTCTCAGTTTTACCCCTTAAATCTAAAAAGTCACAAAATTTAAATCAAAGTGACTCTGAACTTTAACAATTTAAAGTAGAATTTAGCCCATTCTATATACATTCATGCACACAAACCCTTCTACATGGATGTGAGGATCAGCTTGTAGCTACAATACAGAAGTCAACCTCTCCACCTCAAAAGGTCTGTCATTAGTCTCAAACATTAGATATGTGCTTGCTAAGTATGCTTTAATACACATCTCCTAGAACTGGAAGGGACCTTGGAAGGTCATCTAGTTCAGTCACCTGCTCTCTTGGCAGGACCAAGCACCATCCCTGACATCTATTTGCCCTAATCCCTAAATGGCCTCCTCAAGGATTGAACTCACAACCCTGGGTTTAGCAGACCAATGCTCAAACCACTTAGCTATAAAAACATTTATTCATTAAAGTTTAGGAATATTCTCATAATTTACAAATAGGCTTTGAATCGTGGGTTTTCTGCATTTGTCAGGGTTGGATCTCCCAAATTCTACCAGATCATAATCAAGAACATTTTAAAGGTTTTGAAACAATTAGCAAATCATCCTGGTTGAGCTTGTTTGTGTAGGAGATAAGTCCAGACTAAACTGATTTAAATTACAGTCCCAGTCACTCTGAGAAGTAGACCATGTTAAACAGAACCTCTGAAGCACTGTACCCTGGACAGGATTCTTGCTACTACAGGGTAAACATGATTGACCTAGTCAAAGAGGAACTACTTCAGAACAGGTTTTAAATGAGCAGTTATGCCCAGTCCACAGCTCAAAGATATTTAAACTATGTTCTAAAGTGGTCCTGTTGATGCATTGTAATTGTCGATGAGATCAGGCGTAAGTGTCCCCATTGTTCATTAACCTGAGGGCATGTCATATTCTAAGATTTGAGCCAAGATTTTCAAATGGAAGTGACACGAGAATTTCTCATTCAGTGATACAAGGCCATCCATATTTTCAGTATACTACACGTATGCATGGACTCTTAGGCTGTGTCTACACTAAAGAGTTTTGTAGATAAAACTGGGGTATTGTGGACAAAACTCGAGGAGTGACAAAAAAGCTGTGTAGATGCTCAGGGGAGCCCTTTTTTGACAAAGCAGATCAAAAGATCGATCTGCTTTTATGTGTAGACAGGATCCGTTGGCAGAAGTTTTGTCAGAACATCTCTTCCAACAGTAACTTCTGTAGACAGATGCTTCTAGTGTAGACATAACCTTACTATCTGAAAGAGGACACTTTCTTATATCTCTGAGGTATCACACATCTGAACTGTCCATTCAGAAGCTATGTATAAAGAATTCATACATGGTATTCAAATTTGTATTTAATGAGTAAAATTCTACTTTAATGATTAACATAGTGTATAAGGTTTTGGAAAGCCACTGGAACGCTTCACTTGTGTCTTTGAACTATCTAAACTTCTGTGAGGACAAAAATGATCTAGAAATATCTTCAGAACAGTTTGTCTCATAATATCTCCAGTTCTTTCAGATAGGACAGACATAATTCAGTCTTTCATGCAGAATTTCAGCACTTCTCCTTCCTGTGATGGCCAGAACCAGGAATGGAAAATTCCATTTAAAGGCAAGAAGATACCTGTCTGCCTCTTTCTTATTTCATTCATTCCAGTTTTCATCCTGCTTTCTAAAGAGTAGCCAACAACAGTGGCATTAACTCTTGCAACATTATTGCAAGTTTCACAATATTTGGTTCTTTTTTTAAAGTCCTTGACCAGTAATACTGAGACCTCATGCTTAGTGATGAACATTACCCACAAGAGCCACAATAATGTGAATAATTCATTGTTTTATTTACATTAGTATTACATACATATATTGAAACAGTCTCATGGGAACATATTTAGTATATGTATATATTATCTTCACAGCAAAATAATTATTCATGTACTGTATTATAATGTTATCCACTGCAGTTGCTTAATAACTATTAAAATCACCCTCACTGGTTAAGAATGTAAACTGGTTAACGATTCAAGTCACACACTGACAGAGAGGTGGCCGTCTTAGTATGTATTCTATCTAAACAAAAAAGCAGTCATGTACTTTAAAGACTAACATAATAATTTATTAGGTGATGAGCTTTTGCGGACACAAACCTGTCAGCCAGCACTTTAATGGAATGGGCCATTCTGTTAAAGACCCAAGAGTTTGTGTTCTACTGAAAAGAAACTTTAACAACCATCTACAGAGGGAATGCTCAGAACTAACATTCATACTCAAATTCGACACATTAACACATGGTTTGAACAGGGACAGCAATTAACTGACATTATAAGACTCTTTTACGTACTTTGAAAACACAAAAGCACTCAAGTAGCACTTTAAAGACTAACAAAATAATTTATTAGGTGAGCTTTCGTGGGACAGGCTCACTTCTTCTGACCATAGCCATACCAGAACAGACTCAATATTTAAGGCACAGAGAATCAAAAACCATAATCAAGGAGGACAAATCAGAAGAAAATGATCAAGGTGAGCAAATCAGAGAGTAGAGGGGTGGGGTGTGGGGGGGAATATCAAGAATTAGATTAAACCAAGTATGCAAATGAGCCCCTATGGGCTACGTCTACACGTGCCCCAAACTTCGAAATGGCCATGCAAATGGCCATTTCGAAGTTTACTAATGAAGCGCTAAAATGCATATTCAGCACTTCATTAGCATGCGGGTGGCAGCGGCGCTTCGAAATTGATGTGGCTTGCCGCCGTGCGTCTCGCCGCCATGCGTCTCGTCCAGACGGGGCTCCTTTTCGAAAGGACGCTGACTACTTCGAAGTCCCTTTATTCCCATGAGCTCGTGGGAATAAGGGGACTTCGAAGTAGGTGGGGCCCTTTCGAAAAGGAGCCCCGTCTGGACGAGACGCGTGGCGGCAAGCCACATCAATTTTGAAGCGCCACTGCCGCCTGCATGCTCATGAAGCACTGAATATGCATTTCAGTGCTTCATTAGTAAACTTTGAAATGGCCATTTGCATGGCCATTTCGAAGTTTGGGGCATGTGTAGACACGGCCATAGTGACTCAGAAAATTCCCTTCCTGGTTCAAACCATGTGTTAATGTGCTGAATTTGAATATAAAAGATAGCTCAGCTGTCTCCCTTTGAACAGTGGTGTGAAAATTTTGTTTTGATAGTATATAGACTAGCACGGCTCCCTCTCTGTTACTATATTACATACTTTGATGTTTTATCTAACTCTTAACTCCCTCTCCCCACCTCCATACCATCCCTCTGCTCCTCTGATTTGCCAACCTTGATAAATAATAACAGAGAAAGTCATGCTAGTCTATGTACTATCAAAACAAAAAACAGTCAAGCTGCTTGACTGCTTTTTTGTCTTGATAAATACGTTTTTTGATTTGTCAACCTTGATAGCAATTTTTGGACCTCTGTGCTTTATATATTGAGTCTGTTCCGGTAAGGCTATAGATCTGAAGAAGTGGGTCTGTCCGCCAAAAGTTCATCACCTAATACATTATTTTGTTAGTCTTTAAAGTGCTACATGACTGATTTTTTGTTTTGACAGAGTGATTTAATTTCACGTACTGCAAAGAAACACAAGGGAGACATTAAAGAGCCATTGAAGACTCACAAGCCTCAATCTGAGTTTTACTACTCTAGGCCCTGGCGTATCAACATACCATAATTTCACAGTCTATTAAAAAACATTTTCAGCCCTCAGAGATAGCCTTACAAATATATCCTCAAACATGAGAAGTAAAATAAAATTGATTAATGTTAAGTTATTTTAAGAACTTATGATTATTAAACCTATCTCATGTTTTTAGGAACCTGACTAATGGTTTTGAATGTCTGGGTTTGGCACTATTGCAAATGTTAACGAAATGTTCCTTAATCCTGCTAATTATGCCTGATACTTCACAGGGATAGATGATACTGAACAGTCTCTGAAAAGACAATGATGAATCAGAGACTGCAACCAACTCTTTAGTGGATTTAATACTGAAGTTTAGTTTGACTAAACACCTCCAAGCTTAGGTGTTTATCAAGACCCTCAGCTGCATTGTCAAACTGTATTTCCAAAACTGGTATAAAACTCACAAGATTTCCATAACACTAAAAAAGAATCTTAATAGAGCCTTCCATAAAAATTGAATAACCTTAGGATCTTACAATTAAGCATGACACTTGTCTCTGTAATTTTTTTTAAAAATGAACAAAATTCTACCCCTGTGGGGAGGAAGAAGGAAAAAAATGGTTTTCATGTTAAAGATGCCAGTCACATCACATAAAATATTTTTGGAATTTCCCTGGGTACTGTGATGAAAAGGGCTATGTAAAAATCTCAATATAAAACCACAGAAATTATCATTTTCATTCCTTTGTCTATCAACCATACATGTCATTTATTGTCTAATTTTGGACATGTCATTGTACTCATTGTGAGATACCCAGCATGCTTGTGGGCACCAGATAAATAATACCTTTGTTTCCTGTGACAGACAAAACCCGGAAGTACAGAGAGAAGCTAAGTTGAAAAAAAACTGACAAAATAATTCAGAACTTCACAAAAGGTTCATTCTGGAAGTAGACATCGGCAAAGATGCAGACTCTGTCGAAGAGAGTTATGTTTTATGCTGCCTGAGCAAATGTGTGCTATTTGTTTGTAACCCCAGAGGCACTGAGCTCATGTACTAAGAAGAGTGAAGTCTCTGCTCTAGGGCCTTGGCTGAGAGCCAGCTAGTCTGTAGCTGATCAGGTTTAACCCCTGTGGCTCTAGGTTCACTCCCTTCTGCTAACAACCTGGGTCTGTTGGTGTTACTTCTTTACACAAAACTCTAAATGTTCACGGCCTTTAGCGTGGCAGAGTTACCCAATGGCTAGAACAGCATGAGACACCAATTGGTCTGTATGTGGCTCTGCCAACCACTGGCCTGCCTTATGATCTCAGATGAATTACTTTCCCTCTCTGTGATTTATGCTGCCCCTCAGTAAAACGGGATTAATTAAACTGAACTTTGTAAAGAAAAGTTCACACAGTTCCTATACTAATAGGAGGCTTAACCTGTCTCTCTCTCAGGCAGAAGCAACTCCATCCAGCTCACCACCCCGTTCCTGATGCCAGGGAGAGTGGCTGAATGTGCCAGGGGAAATGTGTAGAGAGTAAAGGTCAGAGAATCCCTCTCCCCTCCCTGGGCAGGTAATGTGTGGGGCATTGAGAGCACTATGGAACCATGCTGGATGCAGGGTGGGGGAGTCACGGGGCAGCGGAGACACATGGTGGAGGCACCAGTCACCTTACAGGTGCAAAGGTCTGTACCTAGTCATTGATCCCTCAAGCCAGCCAGTTCCCCACATTCAGCACCTCTTTGCCTTTTACAGATTGGCTGAAAGAATGATAACCCTCCTACTCTGGAAAGAGAAAGTCCGAAATAGAAATGAAATCCATCATTTGTATAGTTGCTTTTCTGCAATGATTGCCTGTCTGCATTTTTGTCTGGAATCACAGCGAATATGAGGCAATCTCACATGTGGATGACAGTTCAAGGGAGCAAGGAATTCGAATGCAAGACAGTGACTCATTTTTGGCAGTGTTTTGCAAGTCCATATAAATAGCACAAGCACTTTAAAACCATGCTTCAGACCAATAGGCAGCCTGTGAGTCTAGCTCAGTTATATTAATTTGCTGATGTTTTAAACAATTATTTATCATTGTATACACTGTGCAATTGCCCTTACTGTAACAGCTGCTCCCCAGTGATTTAAATGGAAATCCCCTTTCTTTGGTTTTAAACAAGCACAGTTACCATATGAGAGATGTGCCATTGCTCCAAACCATGCCAAGTATATCTGGGATACTGACTGTTTCTTGGGTTAAGTAGACAGTGCACTGGACTGTCAATGCCTGACATAGGATCTGAACTGAAGCAATTTTTGATGAGCAGAGGCTGCAGGCTTTCTATTAGCTGGCTACAGTGGAAGCGCACACCCTACTTCTTGGGGGAGAAGGGGTTTGTGTATGAAGCTGGGTTCAAGGCTGGGCCAGCTGTGTGCCAGGGGCCAAAGTTAGAAAGATATTAAGGTGAGCAAAGAGGCATGCAGGTGCCTAATGGAATTCACAAAGATGTCTAAGCAGATTAGGTAACTATCTTCCTCCCTGTTCAGCCAAGCGGGATCCAGACAGATTGTTCAGTAGCCACATCTGAAAATATTAGCCCTAACTATTCATATGTCTGTGTCTCCACAATGAATAGCAGATATAAAAATGTGTGGGCAAGTTATGCTAGTTAATACAGACACTACCACTGGAAACAATTAAGCCTACTCTTTGTACTCTGATCTCCATTTACGTTTCTGAAAACAATTATGTATTCATGACATTTTATTTAGTGGCTTAAGGTGAGGAATGAGACAGATGCCTATTATTACTATGACACATACATCAATTTCCTGCAATAAGTTTGAAGGACTTTATGGTATAAGTTATATATTATTGTGGGCTGGCTTTGTGCGTAGCTTCTTTCCATGGGAGATGCTAAAGTGCCAACTTTATAATGTATGAAGGAGGGATGGCAGTGGTCCCCTTGGTCTCCTTTCTGCTCCTACTGCCCCCTTTTCTCCAAAACCCTACTCATTTCCAGCCTTTTCTGACTCCTGCTCCACCCCATCTTCCTCTTCCTGCTCCATTTCACCCTCTCCATCAGCTTGCCCTGCCTTTGGTCTTCCCTCCTCCATCTCCAGCACCTGATGAATGTCTCAGAAAAGCTGATCAGTGGGAGGTACTGCTCAGTTTCACTCTAATGTCTGGCTACACCTTCCTCTGCTCAACATTTGCTAGCTTAAAAAAACAAAAAAAAACAAAAACAACCCTACCCACAGGTAAATATACTCTCACCATTGGACTGTGTCAAATGAAATTGTATATATACTTTGTACTTTGGAAGCAGTCTTTCAAAAGCACTCATCATTGACCTGTTGCTGATCCTGTGAAAGTTCACCCTTGGATTCAATGGGACCAGAGTTAGGCCCATGCTAAGCGTTCCTGAAAATCTGCATCTTTAGTTCTCATTTGAAGCATAGCTCCAAATCGTAGCAGAATTGTACTCAGGGCAGTGAAAGATAAGTTCATTGGCTGAGGAAAAGTTGATATGGAAGTCTGTCATTAGAACCATCAGAAAACAACTTTAATTCTGTAAAAACTTTCAACGTTTGCTTTTGTTCTCCATTGGAACAAAAACCAAAACCTTGCTCACATTGGCACAAAACAGAATCAGTGGCACTGGAACATATTTTTTACAGGTGGAATGCTGAAAACCATTGAACAAAACTGTGAATCCTGTATGTCAAACTAGGGGGCAGGTTGGTGTTGCACTCTCAGGATGCCTCCCCCTTCCTGCACCCCTGGAATCAAAAAGATCTGGTTTTCCATTTGGCTCACACTCATTTTAAGTGACCAGACTTGAGAGGTCACCCTGGACCTTCCTGTCAGAACAACCATCAAACATGGATGTGTCTTTGCAAAACAGTGTACGTTAGTGAAACAGTATATTTAAAGCGGGGGGGAACCCCAACATTTTGTCAAATATGCCGAGCCTACTTGTATTTGGCAGGTTGGGTATTCAAACCTTCTCCGAAAGATGTGGTAAATGGGTTACGTAGCTGGGAAGGGATCTCCTCCTTCGTTGTGGAAATGGTAGGTCTAGCTGGCTACTGGGAAGAAACAGTGTTTGTGGTTGTTTTCTATGTGGGCTACAGAACCTATAATTCTACTGAGACTTTTGACTGAAATGCACCCATACTCAAGGCTACCTCAGATCAGTGCTTTTTTTGGTGCCAATACTAGTGAGTACTGAGTACCTGTACCTTGGCAGCCCCGAGTATTGGCTGGGGGATGGGTGTGGGGGGGGAGGCCAGCTGTGTACTGGCTGCTCTATTTTGTAAACAAACAACCAACCAAACAAACCCAACTTCTGAAGGATTTGACCAGCACAGGCGTTACTTATTTTTGGCATTTTTGCACCTAGACAATATACAACACAGCTAGTACTTCAATTGTTTGTTTACTGTATGGTACTTGTGGTGAGTTGAAAGTTGCAATTCTATAGGTATGCCAAACAGATCTGTTGCATGTGATCAGTTTTCACTTTAGCTGTGCCTGCACTAGCCCCTTCCTTTCAGAAGGGTCATAGTAATGAGTGAACTCAGACGACGCTAATGAGGTGGTTCCATGAATATGCAGTGCCTCATTAGCATAATGGTGGCTGAGGCAGTTTGAAAGTGCCATGCTCAAATCATGCACTGCCTGTGGAGATGGGGGCCTTTCGAAAGGACCCACCTAGTCTTCGAAAGCCCCATCTTCCTATCTGGTGTTAGGAAAATAGGAAGAAGGGTTCATTCAAAGATGCGGTTTACTTTCAAAAGAGCCATGTCTGCACTGCTTTTCTTCTTTCAAAAGAAGACTATGCAAGTAAAGTGTCAGATATGTAAACCTGGCACCTCATTTGCATTTTCAATTTCCCTTATTTGCATGCTTTTTTCAAAAAGGGAATGCTAATGTAGCCACACCCTTTGCAATTATTCAAACAGGTGAATGGTGAGCGAGCAAATGAATTAGGATCCCCCCTCCCAAACAGCCCTGCCCCCACCAAAAAAGCTCTGTTTTGTCAGGTTGCAGTAGAAGGTATGTTGGTGACAATTCAACATCCACCATTTTTGTCAGCTGTGAATATTTTTTCTACACAGCACCAAAGTTGAGAAGTCTCATTTATCTAGTTTTGAAATCTCTAGGCTGTTCTAAAATTTGAACATCAAATTGGGGATATTCAGATCCACCTGTGAACTTCATGTCTGTCCTTCATCCCAATACTGGATTACAAATACTCCAGATATACGAGAGTTCAGATCCTGCATTAAATTTTGTGACTCTTCCAACGTATCTGTGCTTTCTGTAGACACACATGTTGTGTCACAGGAAAGAACAACTTGAAGCATTTAGGCTGTGTTTACGGTACCACCCTCCTTCGAAGGGAGGATGGTAAGTAGGGCATTGAGAGCTTCCTAATGAAGTGCTGCGCTGTGCTTCGAAGCCCCTTTACTCCTCAGGAGTACCAGCAGGTTAGACGCGAGCTGGTACTTTGAAGTTTAAAACTTCGAAGTTGCCATGGGGGGCGGTGGGAGGGAGAATTTGATAATGAAGTGCTGCATATGCAGTGCAGCACTTCATTAGTAAGCTCCCAACACCCTCCTTACCATCTTTCCCTCAAAGGAGGGTGGTAGTGTAGACAAGCCCATAGAGACAAAGGATTTTTTGAGACCACTGATTAGAATCTACACTGAATTAATTTATTGTATACAAGGGAACAACAATGTTCTTTACTGTTAGAACAAGATGAAAAATCTGAGATATAAAAAAGCCACCGGTTTGAAATGTTACATAGCTCAGCAGATTTGCAATGTGATTAAAAAAAACTGGGGCAGAGACAAACATACTTAACCAAAGGCAGATGCAAGTGCTTGATAGAAAAATAAAACTTGTCCACCACTTTCATTTTGTTGTTATACGTGGTGCTACACCAAGGAAGTCTCTCAATTCCAGCAGCCTTTCAGGGTCAGTTTCTTTGGCGAGGGCGAAAGAATTTAGTGGCAGGTTTTAAATGAGACCTAAGGCTGTTCCAGAGAAGTTACCCGGCTGACTGTCTGCAGAGTTCTGTGTATGCAAACCCGGGAGCTGCCAAGTTCTGAGAACCTGCATTTCTCATGTTTCACTGCTTCCTTGCCAATAAATCATTCACTGGCCAGCATGCTTATTTAGCTGTTTCCAGCAGCAGGGCATGCATAGTACTGCAGGAGTAGGAAAATAAGCACATCAAGATGCACATCTCGCCGTAGGCTATTCTGTTAAAATAGTTTTATTCCAACTGGAACATAAGACTGTGCCTTTTAAGCACATTTGAGCCCTATGCTGTATTTTTAGCCTCTCTCCACTGCTAGGTCAGTCCCTACACCACTGTTCTAATTTGTATTTTCCAACTGAACATGTGTCTGCAGCACTAGCAAGGAGACAGCTGAATGACTCCTAGGATGAATCAGCTGAGATAGGCAAATTCACTGAAACTACAAGGGATTATGTAAGGGTTGGATGAACTCAATGATCTAGAGGTTTTGTTAGGCTGCCTGACTTTATGCCTTCAGGATGTCTAAACACATGTACAGATTGAATCTCTCTAATCTGGAACTCTGTCACCCAGCAACATCGGTAATCCAGCATGATTTTAGTTAGCTGGATGACCACTTACCATGGGTGTGACAAAGTTTCACATAGTCCCAGAAACAGCAACGAAGGGTCCTGTGGCACCTTATAGACTAACAGAAAAGTTTTGAGCATGAGCTTTTGTGAGCACAGACTCACTTCATCAGATGCTGGATCCAGAAAGTTTGTTTATAGCTACCGGTGCTGGTTTTCAGTGTTCTGTGCTATTATTTAGCTGTAATTTACCCCTAAATGTCTACTAAAAGCCCAGAAAGCCGTGGACATGTTAGTAATGCTGCTAGAAAATATTGACCTGTTGGTCAACAAATTCTCTTGTCCAGCTCTGGTCAGGTTCCAAAGGTGCTGGTGGAGAGAGGTTCAGCCTGTACCTGTTCCTACACCTGCTGCTCATTTCCTCATTTGAAGAGTCAGGAGTCCTCCCTCCTGTTAAGAACTGTGATTAAAAAGCTTCATGCAGGAAGCTTAGTCTACAACAAAGTCATGTTTATTGGTCTGACAAAACCCAGGAACAATGCACAATGTTCTTGAGTGCCATCTGCTGGCACCTTATTTGTTAGTTATGCACATATATACAGCATGTCTCCTTCACAGGACGCTTTCCTAAAATTTTCTTCACAGCTCAGTACTCTCAACAGTTTCCAAGTCTGTCTCCCTATTCCCCCAGCATACCTCTTTAGTCCCATGAGGTGACATCGTTCTTCTTTCTAGGCTCTAGCTGAACTTTTCAGATATTTCATTGTCTTCAAGATGCCAGCACTCTTGCCCTCTCCTGCACATCCCCTTATCTTTAGAAGTCACAGATGAACATGCTGGATCTGGACAATTTCACTCTTCGGTCCCCCATTGCTTCCCTAATGCATCTCAGCACTCTCAGGTTTGTGATGGGAAAGTCACAGAGAGAACAAGTGTTACTGAAATCTTTTGGAGCTTCCCTATGAAAGGGGCACAAGTCTCTTGGGACATCCCCACCCGCTGCAAACAGAATGCCACAAAAATCACAGGGCATAACGGCAGGCGAAAACTGGACTAGACCAGCAGCAGGTCTCATACTTCACTGTACCGCAACCTCCTTCCCATAACAAAAATTACGGCATGACCTGGGGTGCATCTACACTAGCAAGTACATTCGAAACTAGGATCAGAAGACCAAGTTCTTTTGAAAGAAGCCGGGGGGCAGCTACACTGACACGGCACTCTTTCAAAATTAATTATGAAAGAACTCCCCTGTTCTTTTGAGGTTGGTCCTCTGTTCCCGGGACGGGAAAAGCGCCCTCTTTTGAAAGATAATTTCGAAAGAGAGCAAGTGGAGATGTTCCGCGCTCCGCTCTTTCGAACGAGCGGGTCCTCCATGGCCGCGATCAGCCAGCAGGCAGCAGTGGTGCCACTCACAGCACAAGCGGAGCTCTATGCTCCAGCGTCTGGCCATGTTTCAGGACGCGGGCTCCAAGAAGCCCTCAGGCAGGAAGCTGAGCGCGTGCAGGCAGCAGGGAGCCCATGCTGCTGCCCAGACATCCAGAAAGGGCAACACTCTAGCCGCCTACCAGTCTCCCTGGCACCATGGCCAGCGCCTCTACCCCTGCTCACCCCAGGGGGCCCCCAAGGACACGGGGAAGCCCTTCCAGGAGGGGAGCCAGTCCCCCAAGTGCCAGGCCCCCTCCTGGACTGACACCGAGCTGCAGGACCTCCTCGCCTGCTGGGGAGATGAGGAGGTCCTGCAGCAGATGGGGGTCTGGCACTGAAAGGCGGCCACGTTTCAGTGCCTTGCCAAGGGCCTCACCAGCCAGGGTCACCCCACCCAGACCCTGGATCAGGTGAGGTCCAAAGTGAAGGAGCTCGGCAGGCCTACTGTCAGGCTCGGGACACAGCTGGGAGGTCAGGGGCAGCGCCCACCAGCTGCCCCTACTTTAAAGAACTTGACTGCCTCCTTGGGCCCAAGGAGGTGGGACCCACCCAGCCGTGTTCCTCAACATAGCAGAACCCACCCCCAATGGAGCCAGAGCTGGAGGGGATGGAGACTGAGGGGAAGGACTGTCCCAGACCTCCAGCCACCTGCAGGCGCCCGCCATGGATCCCAGACACCAGTGATGATGAGGGCTCGAGCGAGGGGGCCCTTGTCATCGAAGTCCCCTCGGGCCCATCCATTCTGGCCCCCTCAGATTGCGCCTCACCTGAGCTCCTGGAGGGACCCACAGGTAGGTACTGTGGACACAGGCGGCTGTGGGGCCAGGGGAGGGGTCACACATTCTCATCTGGGATGGCCACAGCCCACCCACAGAGACATCAGCCCCAGGGCATGGGCGGGCCAGAGGGCCCCACCGCCTCGGCCTCACAGGGCTGATATGTGGCACTTGGCACCATGTGGCCTGGACAGTACCACAGGCCGCCAGGCCACGGAGGGACCGAGGGGGGCAGAGGGGGATCCCCGGATGCGGTCCCTGCAGGACTGCCGGGATGGGGTGGCTGGGGTGGGGGGGTCCAGGGGGTCTCTCACGGGGACTAATGGCCCGTTCCTCTCCCCTTATGTCTCCACAGCTCCAGTGGCCGTCAGCCGGACCAGCCCCATGACGAGCCCGGGGAGCCCTACCACCAAGGGCAAGGGGGGATCGACCCAGGCCCCTGATGGGAACAGCGTGGGGCCACTGCCGGTCCCTCCACCAGTGCCACCCAGCTGGGGAGGAGGAGGCAGGGGACAAGGCCCACACAGCCACCCTCAGGGAGCTGACGGGTGTCATGTGGGAGTGGCTTGCGGTGGAGCAGCAGGCATGGGACTGGGTGGTGTCCAATCTGGATGCCCTCACCCAGGCTGTGGTCAGCCACCTGGCCCCTGCTGCTGCTCCATCACAGGCCACTCCTCCACCCCTGCCTCCTGTTGCCCCTTCACCATCCCCCATGCCTCCATTGCCTGTGCGTCCCCTCCCAGCATTTCCACTCCCCTCATCCCCCATCCCTCTGTCCCCACCAACAGCCCCCTCCCACCCCCGAGGAGGCCAACCTTGAAGCCCTGCTCCATCCCCATATCTCCCCGGCCAGCCTCGTCCACCTGGCTCACACCCTGTTGTCCAGGACTGGCCAGCTGGAGGTCGAGCCCCTGCTCCCCCCAACCCCCATGCCAAGCCTGGCACAGTTGTGGGGACCGTGCTTGAACTGTGTCCCTACCTCTCTGTGCTGCCAGCCCCAGCCCAGCCCTGATGGGGCCCCCAGACCTGGGGAGGAAGGGGCGGGCTTGGGCAATGGGGGTCCCAGCCACTGAACCCTGTGGAGGGGTGAGGCTGCCCACCCCAGCTTCCTGTTCACCCTCCCCCCCACATGTAAATAGTTCCCCCTAGAAAATGAGGGGCACAGTTTTTTCTAGTAAATGGTTTATTTTTGTGGTTTAACCTGTGTCCCCCGTGCATGTGTGCTAGTGGGTGTGTGTGCATGGTGCAGGTGGGGGGTGGATACTGTGGCCCCCGTTGAATTGCCTGGTGCAGGGCCTCCCTTATACACTCCCCGTCCTGCTGGGCCTGGTGGCACAGGGTGGCAGGGGGCTGTTCATTCCCGCGCCCCGCCTTGGCGGCCCACTCCTGCATATAGGGCTCGTGTTTCTCCTCCTCCAGGTTATGGAGGGTGCAGCAGGCCCCCACCACTTCTGGGATGTCGGGGAGGCCCACCTCCAGCCTGGTGTAGAGGCATCTAAAATGACCCTTGAGACGGCTGAATGCCCGCTCCACAGTGTTCAGGCCACAGTTTCAGCCTCTCGTTAAAAAGGTCCTGGCTTGGCTGGGTGTGCCTGGAGTATGGCTGCATCGGCCAGGCCTGCAGGGGGTAGGCCACGTCCGCCATGATGCAGGGCAGCATCGTCGTGTCCCTGATGGGGAGCTCCCGCCAGGAGATGAAGGTCTCCTCGGCCATATGAAGTCCCAGCCCGTCTCGTCTCTCACCCTTTGTGGAGACTACTTAGAGTATAACCATGCTGGGGCAGGATCTCCATCAAGAGTGCTGCGCATAGCGGATGTTTCAGTTCATTAGCTAGATAATAATAAAATAATAATAAATAATAATAAAATAATAAAAGTTATATTGGTTGAACAAAAAGGAACAAGTTTGCAATTCAGTGAATTGAAAAGTCATTTTGCATTGATCTAAGTTTCCTTCAAAATAAATTGTTTTGCTTAATTTTGAGCATTTTAAAAACAGTTTGAATTGTTTTGTAATAAAACTGAAGAGAATTTCAGAACACACATTTGAACCCCAGCCAGCCCACACACTGGAAACATTGGAACAAAAGTTTGTCAGACCTTTGTTTCTAATTGAAATAATTTGGCTCAACTGGCATGAATTTGCAAGACATTTTAGTGCTGCCAAATTTGCATTTTTAGCTGAGAAATGTTTTGCCCAAAAATTTCACTCAGCTCTAGGAGCTATGCCTTCCTCTGTACAAGCACCAAATCTAGCAGACGGGGGGGGCGGTGCTCTGAACTTACTGGGGACATAATCTTTTAGGCCGTACTCAAAGAACAGGCTTCAAAGGCGTAATGAGTGCACACTGGTAGCAGGAGATTGGGGAAGGATGGGTTAGGGTTCTTCAATTATGTGGGTCCATGAAGGGGTAAAAACTCGGGGTGGCTTAAAAAGTCAGAAAGTGTGACTGATCAGATCAGTTTTATTTGAAATGATTTATTTCTGTGTGCGTCAGTTTACACACTACTTAAATGATGCACATCACCATAGTATCCACATATCTACCAAGAACTGGGAGAAATAAAAATCCTCCTCTCCTCACATGGCAGGCAAAATAGCTTTATTAATTTACAGCTGCTTTGTCTGCCTGGCTAGGTTCTTGTGTGTGTGTATATAGAACTTGCTGATGAGAAACACAAGCAGAGAAATGAGCACTGCTGTTAGTTGTGAAAGTGACCTGGCCTACAAGAATTCCTAGGCCTTGTGGGAGTTAACTGCAGAGGTGAGATTCAGGTGACATTTTCCATACCATTGCCAAACTGACCAAAACCATCACATTTCATCTCTATCATCTGCAGAGATGGGGGATCAACTTAGATGTGCCTATCCACAGAAGGGCCAGTGAGAGATTAACTTGATGACACTTCATGCTGTCATTGGATACTCAAAAGAAAAAAATCATCTGCCTTTGTTGGGTTTCTTCCCCATCTCCTTTCTTGATTAATCAATGATACATTTATATTTCACTGTCTGCATATTTGTTCTGAAGTGTTACATTCATGTGAGACAGAACTATGTACATCTCCATCTTCTGGTAGCAGCTAAAACTACAATTCTTCAACAAAGCCTTTCAAATGAGGGTTTGTCGAAATAAAAAGATAATTTAAATAATCCCTTTTATCTAAAACAATAACAAATTTAAAAAATTCAAATGTTACATATTTCTTATCCACAGCAAATATGCCAGGTGTGCTTATAGGCAGAGGTGGAAAGAGTACCTCAAAATTACTTGAGTAAAAGTGCAGCTGTTTTCACTTCTGGGTACTCGAGTACAATAAATATGTGATGTGTGTTTGTTTGTGCATTTGTGTGTTTGTGCATGTTTGTGTGTACTTTTACTCTGGTGGTTTTCCACTGGTGGTGACTTGTACTGAAGTACACACCCCCAACAGTTGCATTTTAGTTAAATAACTTTTTGGGTACTTTTCCCACCTCTGCTTACAGGTGTGTATTTCCTATGTATTGATTGAGCTAGATTCCTGTTAGCCATCTATCACTGTTATGTTTTATCAGAGAGGTAGCTGAGTTGGCCTGTATCTTCAAAAACAAGAAATCCTGTGGCACCTTATAGCCTAACAGATATTTTGGAGCATAAGCTTCCATGGGCTTCGTGGCCCATGAAAGCTTATGCTCCAAAATATCTGTTAGTCTATAAGGTGGCACAGGACTTCTTGTTGTTATGTGCTAGTATTCCTTGTCTATCACAGTCTCCCAGCTGGTGGGTTTGACAGGTGCATTGTGCTGGGGGTTGTGTTTCTGTGGATGGAGAACCACCATGGGACAGCTGTGTTTTGCACTGAGTGAGATAAGGGTATTTGCAGACCAAACATTAGTAATGGGCTCCAGTTGTTCCCTCTTCCTTTCCAGGACAGGAAAAAGTCAGAATCACATATGACTCTTTTGCTGTGACTGTTTCCCTGGCTGCCTCTTGCATGACTAGCAGCCTAATGAGTAATCAGAACTTGGATAGATGTGCCATGTAGAGCTGTGTCTACACGTGCACGCTACTTCGAAGTAGCGGCACTAACTTCGAAATAGCGCCCGTCGCGGCTACACGCGTCGGGCGCCATTTCGAAGTTAACTTCGACGTTAGGCGGTGAGACGTCGAAGTCGCTAACCTCATGAGGGGATTGGAATAGCGCCCTACTTCGACGTTCAACGTCGAAGTAGGGACCGTGTAGACGATCCGCGTCCCGCAACGTCGAAATTGCCGGGTCCTCCATGGCGGCCATCAGCTGGGGGGTTGAGAGATGCTCTCTCTCCAGTCCCTGCGGGGCTCTATGGTCACCGTGGGCAGCAGCCCTTAGCCCAGGGCTTCTGGCTGCTGCTGCGGCAGCTGGGGAGCCATGCTGCAGGCACAGGGTCTGCAACCAGTTGTCGGCTCTGTGTATCTTGTGTTGTTTAGTGCAACTGTGTCTGGGAGGGGCCCTTTAAGGGAGCGACTTGCTGTTGAGTCCGCCCTGTGACCCTGTCTGCAGCTGTGCCTGGCACCCTTATTTCGATGTGTGCTACTTTGGCGTGTAGACGTACCCTCGCAGCGCCTATTTCGATGTGGTGCCGCGCAACATCGAAGTTGAACATCGACGTTGCCAGCCCTGGAGGACGTGTAGACGTTATTCATTGAAATAGCCTATTTCGATGTTGCTACATCGAAATAAGCTATTTCAATGTTGGCTTCACTTGTAGACGTAGCCTAGGTGAGTTAGTTACTTTGAAAACCTTAACTCCACTCCCTAGCTTCGAGGGTGACTGTAATCAAGGGTTAAGAGGCAGTTTGCATCATGCAGGGACGGTGACAGAATTGCTGAGCCCCTGAACAGTGGACTGGGGGATAGGGACTCTCGGGGGAACGGGAAGGGGCAGGGTTGAGGCAGCCAGCCCTCAGTGCCACCCAGAACATGGTGGAATGCCTCCTTCCCAGCTGGTGGAGAACACTGCTCCAGTGATGATTTAAAGGTCTTGGGACTCTGACTGCTGTTGCAGCAGCAGCAACCAGGAGCCCTGGGCCCTTTTAAACCTCTGGGCCCTGAGGCCACTGCCCCCATTTCCTTCCCCCTCCACTCCCCATTGGCAGGCTTGCAGGCCTGAGAGCCAAGAAGGAGCAAGCACAAGAAACCTGACAAGAAAGTACTTCTGGCTGCCCATCCAATCCCTCCTGCCCACAAGCTGTAAATCACCACAGTGGTGATCCAGTTTGTAGTATACATGGGACATTAGCTGAATTAAAGCTTTGGATGCATCTGATGATGTATTTATAGTTTTAGTACAGGGAAGGTTTTATTGTCCCCTTTCTGCCTTGTGACCACAAGGTTGTGTCTTATACAGCACTTCACACCTTTGGACTATGCCTGCTTGCTGCTGCTTACCGCCAGAGCTACAACAGGTACCTCAAGAAAAAACCAGACTGATACTCTGAAAACGGTGCTTGTAAACCAGTTTCTGTCTTTCTGCCTGAGATTCATTTGCAGATAATTTAGATGAATTATAGACATTTCCAAGACAGGCAGAGTTTTGCTCAAACTGTAATTCCAAGACATGGATTTAATTGAGTCAATGCTACATTTATGAAAAGATCTTTAATGGTGTACATCACTCTTTATTGCATAGTAAACTTTACAGCATATCTTCTCGATCTCTGTTATTACATTTGGGGCGGGAGAAAAATAGCCATATTTTTGTAATAGTTCTGGGCCTCCACAACTGTGTAGTATTCTGCAGATATTGCTGGCTTTGTTGCTTGGTTTCCAAAATACTTTATCTTTCATGGAACCTCTTCTGTCTGTGCTACTGAAATGCAGATGGCCTCTCCCCATTAAAAATTTCTTATTTATATCTCTAATAAATTGAATTTTGGGAGTAATGTCTCATGAGATCATCAGTAATAGTATAGGAAACCCTTAGGTAACCTGGTGAGTCTTAATCTGTAGCCTAAATTTGCCACTCTTCACTGAACACTAGATGTCATTACTATCTAACCTAGTGTTTGTTTAACCTGCAAGTAAAAATCTCCAGTGATGGATATATCACAACATCCCTAGGCAATTTATTCCAGTGCTTAACTATCCTTAAGGTTAAGAACTTTTCCTAACGTTCAACCTAAACCTCCCTTGCTGCACTATAAGACCAATGCTTCTTGTCCTCACCCCCACAGATCGCTAACTTGTTACGGTTGGGGGGCTTGTGTGTCTCAGTGACCCTGAGAGCTATGTCAGTGGGAGCCTAGTGCTCCTGGTAGGGCTACCCATGCTGGACAGGTGGAAGGGTAGAGACCAGACTAAGTGTGATCCACTTCGTCCTCCAGGTTGGGGGTTCAGCTCAGGGCTAACAACCGAGGCCTAGAAAAAGAGTATGTTACAGGAACAGCAACAAAGAATTCTCCTACAACTCTGTGTGGTGGCCTCCTTAAGTCTTCTATGGGGACCTGTATGATTGACACTAGTGAAAGCCACTGTCACAATGATGGACACCAAGACAAAGACCGGAACTGGATTTTGGAATGTACAAACCATGTATGACACTAGACAGCTAGCACAAATAGTCACTGAAATGAGATGACACAACCTACAAGTCATTGGTGTTAGCAAGAGTAGATGGACAGTATTGGGGGGACTGAAGACTTCTGCAGGAGAAACAGTGCTCTATTCCAGAAGAGACGATTACCAGCGTTATGAGGGAATGGCATCATCCTTAAGAAAGGCATTGAGAAATGTTTGCTAAAGTGGAAACCTGTCAACAGCAGGCTGATAAAATCAGACTGAATAGAAGACAAGTGAACACCACCCTGGTACAGGTTTATGCCCTAACCAATGACAGTGGTGAAGAAATTAAAGATACCTTCTATGAGCAGCTTCAGGCAGAAATGGAGTCTACATCACACCATGACCTTACTATCATTATGGGTGATCTGAATGCCAAAGTGGGAAATGACAACATACACAATGACTGGGCTATGGGCAGAGATGGGTGTGGCACCATGAATGATAGTGAGAGACTTGTAGGGTTCTGTTCTGTCAGCAGTCTGGTCATTGGAGTGACTCTCTTCCCACATCATGACATTCACAAGCTGACTTGGTGTTCACCAAGCGGCAGCGATAAGAACCAGATGGTTCCATACAATGCTGAAAAACTATGAGATGTCACCTTGAAGACTGCCTTCTCCATTCAACTCAGGAACTGATTCCAAGCTTTGCGAGATTTAAAGGATGACATACCTACCAGTATCACAGACAAAATCAACATGGTATGGGAACAGATTGCATCAGTCTGCACAAAGAGTAGTGAGGCTTGTTTGGGTTTCAAGGACAGGAAGAAGAAGAAGGAGTGGATCAAGCCTGATTCATGGAAGGCCATCGAAGAGAGATGGGACATAAAGAAGAGACTCATAGATGCTAAATCAACTTTGAGATGGCTTTTGACAGCATACACAAAGAAAGGCTTTGGTGCATTCTGAGAGCCAATCTAATCCCTCTACAAATGATCCAGCTCAAGAAGAGTTTTTACACCAACTTCACATGAAGTGTGGTATACTGGAATCTGTCTTTTGAAGTCAAGACTGGGGTCAGACAGGGGTGCGTCATGTCGGTACTACTATTCAACATGGTGATCAACTGGGTGATGTGGAGAACAACAGTATACGCATCAAAGGGTATCATATGGACACCCTTTTCCACATTGGAAGACCTTGACTTTGCGGATGACCTTGTGCTCCTTTCCCATACCTATCAACATATTCAAGAAAAGACACAATGCCTATGCACCATTGGATGCCAGGTTGGACTAAGGGTTAACCAAAAAAACCCAGGGATTATGACTCTCAACATAGATTCAGCAACACCAATCAAGATAGATGATACAGACTTACCCGATACAGACAGCTTTAGGTACTTAGGCAGCATTATCTGCCATGATGGAAGCACCATTAACGACATCCAGAGCAGACTAAGCAAGGCCAGAAATGTCCTCAGAAGTATGAACAATGTATGGAGATCTACCCAGTACAGTGTCCACACCAAGCTTAAGCTGTATGAGAGCTGTGTCATATCAACACTACTATACAGTTCAGAGTGCTGGAGGATGACAGAGTGTGACCTTGCCAAGCTCTTGTCCTTTCACACCACTAGCCTTCACAAGATACTTTACATCTTTTGGCTGAGGACAATCTCCAATCACGACCTGCTCCTGCGATGCCACAAGGAGGATATGACCATACTCATTATGAGAAGATGCTGGACATGTATAGGGCACATGATGAGAACGTGCCATTGTAAAAATAGCACTTCATTGGATGCCTGAAGGACGATGGAAACGTGGGAGGCCCAAGACAACATGGCGGCGTACTATTGAGGCAGACAGGAAGAGAATGAACTACAGCTGGGACACACAGGAGAAAATGGCCAAAGACAGACAGAAGTGGAGGACCTTTGTTGCTGCTCTTCATGCCAGCAGGTGTAATAGGCTTTAACTAACAGAAGGGGTGGGCTTAAGGCAGTCAGCCCTTAGCATTGCTCAGACCATGGCACTGAGCCTCCTCCCCCCACCCCGCCTCAGAGTTATATGGAACAGCAGAGCATCGCTGCTGTGCTATTACAAAAGGGCACCATGCAAGGTCCCTCCTTGTCCCCCTCCCCACTGGAGGGTCTGCTTATTTTAATTCCATACAAAAAATGAGAAGTCAGACAGCCAGATCTGCATTTGCAGTCCCTTTCTTCTCCTTTCCCACAGGGATGAGTTATTTCATTAAATATTTTCAGTGTGATTGACAAATAGAAATGAGGCATTAGTGACCTGAAGTTCTTCAGGGTGAAATATAAAACCCTGCCAAGGATTTTTTCCTGAAAAACAGATTGATGTTATTCACTCACATTGTAATTAAAACATGAACGATTATAATTCTTTTCTTAAATGCCTACAGCTTCTCTTAAATGTCTGCAGTGTCATGAATTTGAATGCCATGCTCGTGATTCCTTTAAAGAAGAAAAGAATATTAAATTAAACCCACAGGGTAATTTACAAGGTTTTTGGCACTGTTATCCTCTCCACAAGTTTTTAAAAGTGTGGATTGTTGGACAGTGAATTATTCTGAATTTACACAGAGTAGCTGGGATCGGAATCCATCCCTGTATTTCTTCCAGAACTACCAATATTCCCCAGGCTCATCTCATCTCATATGTAATTCAATTTTCCATTATATGCAGTGTAGATAGATTAGGAAACATTTACAATGAAATTACATAAAAACAGTGTTTTTTTTGTGCTGGTACTTAAGAGTACTCAGTACCAGCACCTTGGCAACCCCAGCTGCGGCATTCCTGGCCAGATGACGGGGAGACCCTGCCAGCCCCGCATCTGGGAGCTATCTGGGGTGCAGAGCCCTGCCATCACTCCCAGCTGCAGGCATGCTGGTGGGCAGGAGGGCAGGGAGCTGAATGAGTACCAGCTCCTTGTTTTTTTGTTTTTGTTTTTTAAACTCAAAAAGAATACTGCATAAAAATGACTCGTAATTTTAAATTGCATTAAGTGAAAAAAGTTCAGGAAACTGATTTCATAATTAAACTTTCAGTAGTGGTATAATACTGTCATAAACAGAGACCATTCTTATAGTTATAAATGCAGAATTAATCTTTTTGACTGAGAGCATTTCTAATGCTGGGGATAAATCAGCTGGTGTGAATTACAATCTAACACCTTTACACATATCGTTAATAAATTCTTTCAGTGGAGTCCAAATAATACACATAAAAAGTTAGTTTCAAAATTCTACAACTTCAAGAAACCAAATCAAACAAAGATTCAAAATCCAAATCTCAATCTTAAGAAAATAGTTTCAGGAGGCAGCTGTATTAATTTGTAGCTTCACAAATAACAAGCAGTCCTGTAACACCTTAGAGACTATCACATTTATTAGGTCACGAGCTTTTATGACTGAGACCCACTTCTTCAGATGATTGGAGACATCTATGAAAAATCAGCAGAAGTTCTGGAACAACTTTTAGGTCATGTCCACACGGCTTGGGTTGTCAGCTCCACTGCTGGCAGAGCTATGTTAAGCAGGTTTCTAGGAATTGCAAATGGCTTTCAATTTGCATACTCACATGGCTAATTAGCATAGCTGCATGAGATTTTTCTCTTGGCATGGGAGTCTGCGGGAAGGAAAGAAGCCGTCTAGGTGTGCCTCTGTCGGCTAAATCCCCCTTTGTCGCCAGTCCCTTATGCCCGAATTTCATTAAACTTTTTAAATATGATTCAGGCTGTGTAGATGTGGCCTTAGAGTGGGGCTGCTGCTGACTGAAACCATGGGGAGTGTATATTTGGTGTTTGCTATTACTACTTCCAGCACTCCAGTACTCTTAGTTCCAGCACATGGAAGATCAAGCTACTTTTTATCTATATGAAATGTATGCATGGGAAAGCTTTTTTTTCAATATAAAATAAGCTATAGATTTTTTAAACTGGTATGAAGTCCTCCCCCACCCCAACACTCTTATTATGGCATATATATATTTGGTTTAGGTCATGTTACTTAGGAAGACCAAACTTAGACAAAAAAAAGGAACTCTATACCAGAATAAGAACAAGCACAGTTTAGACCAATTACCACTATACTTGTAAAACGGGCAAAACTTCCCTGTGTAGCCAAGGCATGAGGTCCTGATTTAACAAAGCACTTAAACATTTAAAAACTTGTGCCAGCTAGCTTCTGCAGGAGTGTATATTTCCAAAAGAATTGTTCCTTCTCAAATAAAAAACAAACAAGAGAACCCAACCCCAAAGAAGCCCTCCCCTCCTTTTGACCCCAGTACTCCAACCCTAAATGGTAAGTTAAACATTCATGAAAAGTTAATCACTTGGGAAATTAGTACCTTCTTATGTTTCAGTCCATGAAACCAGCAGCGCCTCCTTTTCACTGACAGGCAAAACTCTGTCCTTTATCTTGAACCACTTATCCTTCAAGCAATCTCCTGTACAGGCAGCAGCTAGAGCAGCCCTGTGAAACACAGTCACCATGCCTAGACGCGAAAAGCCATCCACCACTGAGTGTGCTGGTAATTACAAATATAATTATACATCTATTCACTTACTTTACACAGCTGAACGTTCTGCAGGATTGCTTGAAACGATTCTCCCCTTATTCTTCCTCATAGGCTCTTACCTTCAAAGTGTAATTCATTATCTGTTTAGAGATGTATTTTACTTGAAAGCACCTTTGCTTTTAACGTGCTTCTTCTAAGAGGACAGATTAGTCTTTTTACTAGTTCATAAACCAAAACAAAGCAATGACCACCACTGCTTGACCCACAATTCTGTCAACAGATGGGGCAGCTGGAGAATACACAGAATTTTGGTGGCTCTTGCAGTCCATACTCACAAGCAACAGTCCCAATTGCTTCAGTATTTAAATATTAACTGTAATACACATTATTAATAAGAAAAGCCTGTGGTCATATTTCCATGTTGATGCTGTATTATTATATGCTGAATATTAGAAATGGTTTTTCTAGGACTGTATTATCTAAGGACTAGATCCTGCAAAGTGTTGAGCCTCTTCCAAAGGTGTGACATGTTCTCTGCTTTCATGGATAATGTGGCACTTTTTAAAATGCTGTAGGCATAAAATATCTGATTTTGCTCACAGAAGGAGGCGTTCAGGGATCTCACGGCAAATTGCTTTTAAATGATATTCATCAAGTTTCATTGAATCTCATGGCTGATAATCCAAAATATTTTTTAACAAACTCATTTTGTTCAGAAATAACTCAGGAAGTTCTATTTTTATAACTAGCAAGAATTGCTCTATTCTGATATCCCTTCATATATTTATTTTCAGTCTTTGTTCTCTTTTATTGATTGATACATTTTTCAAATAATGAATGCTTACGGTGACTATGAGCTGTTGTGTGTCAGTGGAATCTAGTTTTAATATGGGACAAATCCTGAATTCCTTACTCAACCAGAATTCTGACTGATGTCTCTGGGAGTTAGTTCATCTTTGATAATTTCTCACTTGAACGTAAATTGTCTACATGATTTACCCATAGTTGTTGGAAGTGGGTACTGGGCTAAATTTTAATCTCTCTTTCTGGCTAATCAGTTGCAAGCCTTTGCCCTCTAGGTCTGGATATTGGACTAATAATTCAGTTATGTTACTATATATCCAAAATAGTGATTCTTACCAGAATTATCATTCCCCAGACAAACAAGACCAGTGGATAATAGCATCATAATTAAACTTCAGATATATTTTACATCTGATTATATTAGTAACATACATGGTCATTTCACAATTTATGTGAAAACCCATTTGTCTTAGTGAAATTATCTTGATTCCATTTAGAGATGGGCTTATGCCATTAATCTCAGGTTTGGATCTGGATTTCAAATACCTAAAGGTAAATTGTGTTTATTTCTGGGGCTTCACAGTTCACCTTATTATACACACGTAACAATCATCTAAGACATGATCCTCGTTTGGATTTCATACCCTCTCAAGGGCTTTGGGTGTTTGATTCTGGGGTTTTTGGTTCAGGCTCATCTCTAATTGCTATAAAAAGGGTAACTTCTATGATATTAGCACTAGATTAAATTAATTTGGTGATAATTTGTTTGGTAGTATCTGTCATGGTACTTTAATTCATGTCGGAAACAATTTGGCATAAGTAGGTCGTAAAATTGGCTTGGCATAAAATTCAATAAAATTCAACATTATTTTTATAATTTTGACAGACATAGTATTTAAGTTTTTTATTTTTAATCTATTTAAAAAGTGAAATCTGCATGGAATTATGTCAGGGTGCCAGACAACTATTTAGAGAGAGCAGATGTTGGGATTCAAAATATTAAAACTTTAAACTACAAATTGTCAACATCACATTTTAAAATAAGTAAATATCCATAAATCAACACACTGGTTTTACTATTCATTTGCTAGTCCATTCAGGGTCCAGGGATCTGTGACCTTGGGAAGTTTTAAAGTAAAGCCTGTGTACAGGCAAGGCGATTCAAGTTTTTGCGGGCCCCTCATTTTCTGCGCTCAGAGTGCTAGAGCGGGGACAGAGCCCTGACATCTGGAATGATAAATTTATAAAGGCCTAACAGTATATTTAAAACTTAAAATCAGCTCATAAATAATGATGAAGAAAACGTAAAACAAAAGTGTTGCACCACGCATTCTATAATATCTAAAGTTGCATTTAGTAGGACAACTGACTTGTCCTTATTACAAAGTTTTTGCACATAAATCTCTGACAAACTTCAGGAAGTATTTCAAAAAAACCCAAATAACAACAACAACAATCCCACTGTGACTCACATTTTTATTCCCAAATTTAGTACTTTAAAGTAAGTACCTTCTGAATGTCCAGTTTTCACAATCTGACATTTAGTGGAAAACATCTTCCATTTTCTTCAGAAAGAAATTTTAGAAGAGTAGGTTTTTTTCCAAATACCAATTGCTACATTTAGGTTAGAAAGTATTATGAGCAGAGATAGAGGAACAGACAAGGATGTCAATCCCAGGGAAAGCAACAGCTGCATTCAAGACTCTTCATCCCATATGGAGTTCACAACTAATATCGGTGAAGATGAAATCACAGATCTTCAACATAAATGTGAAGAATATGCTCTTGTATGGATGCTAGATCTGGGCTGAAGTCTACACTTGGCCAAAATTTTGAAAGGGCCATGTTAATGGCCAAGTTGGAGAATACTAATGAGGTGCTGAAATGAATATTCAGCACCTCATTAGCATGCTGCCGGCTGTGGCACTTCAAAAGTGCCGTGTTTCGATTGCACATGGCTTGTCTACATGGGGCCCTTTTCGAAAGGACCCTGCAAACATCAAGATTCTATTACTAGCAGGGGATTTTGACGTTTGTGGAGTCCTTTCGAAAAGTGCCCCATGTAGACGAGCCGCACGTGATCGAAACACTGCACTTTTGAAGTGCTGTGGCTGGCAGCATGCTAATGAGGTGCTGAATATTCATTTCAGTGCCTCTTTAGTATTCTCCGGTTTGGCAATTAGCATGACCCTTTGGAAATTTTGGCCAAATGTAGACACAGCCCTGGTGTACTAAAAGTCTTCAGACATTCATAAACATATGCCTAAGGTACATCCTCCATGTCAAATGGCAAGACTTTGTCACAAATGAGGAGCTCTGGAACAGAACAGGACAAGAACCACCTGATGTTCAAATCAAGAGAAGAAAGTAAGGATGACTATGCCACACACTCAGAAAACCATCATTCAGCATAGTCTGTCAAGCTCTCACATGGAATCACAAGGAAAACACAAAACAGGAAGAGCTTGGACACCGTCCAGAAGATCTACTGAGACTGAAAGACAACTGGGGTGCTCCTGGAGTTATCTAGAAGTTTCGTTTGGAGACAGAGTGAAATGGAGGAAACTTGTGGATGACCAGTGCTCCAAATGGAGTACAAGGGTTTAAGTCAAGAAAGTCATTTGGCTGGAATGGGTCAGCAAAGAGAAAAGGGAAACAGTCGGGAAGGTATGGGGCAGTGGGGAGGAGGCAGGGCCTTGGAAGGGCAGGGGTGGAGCATGGGCAGAGTCACACGCTTGGGAGCTTGCCTCTCTAAGCAGCAGCTTCGCTTGTTACCTATGTATAAACAGGTTCTTTAACCAGCTCCTCTTAGCACATCTGAAATGTAAAGAAGCAGAAGCAGCAGCTTTGCTGTGCACACTGGGCTAGACAAAGCTAGGTGCTCAGATCCTGGGGCTGGATAACTTTGCAACGAGCACATCCCCCAAGATGTTCAAGAGTGGTTTGGAAACTTCTTATTAACACTGCAGAACCCTACGTACTGCTGCATCACTCTGGTCTGCTTTCTTGTGCTGTTTACAGGTTTGATCATGGAAACAAGTGTCAGGTGTACAGATGAAAATATCCCACATACTGATGTTTAGGGTCTTGCATCAAGGATTATAAACAACCACTTCAGCAAATCCGTGTAACAAGAAGCCTTCAGTTGTGATGCAAGGTGTAGTCAAGTGTCTGCCATTTTTGTAGGCTATGTCATGTAGAAGTGCATTTAAGTTTTGTGCTAAACAGAATTTTATTTAGTGTCACCATGAAATGTCATTTGTACATCGATGAAATGCTCCTCTAATAATTCAATAAGACAGGGCTTCCCATGAATAATGGCAGCATCAAACTGCAGGCTGCTTAGCTCCTTCTTTTCCGCTTAGAAAAATATTACAGAGTTAATGAGCTGAAGTAGCTGTCTAGTAATAATTGCCAATACAGTTCTAATAATTTATTGCTCCTATCTCTCAAATGTCCAAACCGCCAATAATTTTGGTCTTTTACGTATGTGTCAAAACCAACAAATAAACTAAAAACCTCACTTATAACCACAGTAAAGGTCTTTAAATTATATGTAATTCTACCTATGTGGTCTTTGTCACTCCTGCAGCTGAGAAGGGATCTGTTTCTGTAACAGAAGACTTACTTTGCATTGCCTGGTCCTTCAGGGTGGAGGGGGGGTGATGATGTGAGGGGTGCAGGACTCAGGAGAGAGAATTTGGGATATATGGGTGCAAGGGAGGAGGCTTGGGGCATGCAAGAGTGAGGGTTGTGGTAAGGAGGAGTTGGGGAGAGGGTCCCAGACAATGGGCCTTCTGTCTTTCTCCAGCTCCTTAGCTTGGAGGAGCCTTCTCTCCACCTCCCACTTTCCCACTGGTAGGGGCTGTCTTTCTTCCCCTCAGTTGGCAGGGGCCATCTTTCCCTCTCACACCCCATCTGGTAGGGATTTCTCCCTGTTGCCCTCACCCCACTCCCTGATGCTGCAGCCTAGGGCTGGGCTGGGAGGAGAGAGCTTTGGGACAGCAGAGCTGCTTGCCCGGTACGGTGGCAGGCAAGATGGTGAGATCCAGCCCTAGCTGGCAACTGTCTCAGTAGTGCTGCCCTCAATGGTCAGTCTGCAGTATTGCATTCCTCCAAACAGCAGCCTATTCCTTCCATGTTCTGGAAAACAGTCCCATTTTCAGCACTTCTCGTTTTCCTGGCACAACCAAACACTGACCTTGCTTTAAGATAAGGTAAGAGGAAGCTGTATACCAAATTTGCTGGCCCTAGCTCTTATGATTTAGGAGGAATTAATGAAGAAATGGATTTGCAGATTGGCAGAAAGACAGACACACAAATCTAGTGTGTGTATATATATAATCACTTTCATTACCCAGCTTTTCTAATGTTAATAACATGCAGAGCTATGTGGAAAGTTTGCAAGGAAGCTACTGGAAACACTTGTGGTTTCTGGCTTTCTTATAAAGTCCAAACTTAGGTTTGTCAAAAAACCCACCGGCCTTTCAAGAACCTGAACAGATCTTGTAACATGTTCATGTTTCTGTGAAGCAGAGAAAGTTTTGGTACTCACCTAACAAATGCCATTTGCCAGGTCTACATCCTGGCCTTAGAAGTACTCATACAGCACAACTGTTTTTTCTCAGCTTTGCTTTCAGCTACAGGTAGTGAGACCGCGGATTATGTGACTTTGCTTCAGTATATATTGTCCAGCAAGGCAGAAGTCTCATATATATTTTAAAAATTGTCACTGGTAGCAATGTACCTGACCTGTCTGAGGCCTCTGCATGCTACTCTAATAATCATGATGAATAATAATAGACATGCTCTGTTCTATTTGAAACAATTATGGTTTATTGCCCTTTTAAATTTTTGTTTGTGCTTGAGGGAGAATGCAGGAACTAACAATGCCCACACCGTCAATGTAGTCCTGAGGTGGGTTTTCTTTTTTTTTTTTCCCCAGAGGGATAGTAACAGGCATCCACCTTCATTATGAAATTTATCAGCCACTCACTCTCACCCATCTATAGAGATGCCAATTTTCTTAGACCGTACAGACTAGACATCATTTGCAGGCAGTGATAGCTGGTTTATCTGGTGTGACCGAGTTGGCAACCCTAGCAGTCTACTTATCATCCTAACATAAAACATAGGCCTCATCCAGAATGGTGCTCCACTCAGGCAACATTTCTGGATTGAAAGAAAGCAAGGGTGGTCTTCAATGACTGCCAGCAAGTTATCCTACAGCTGATCCTGGGGCATTGTTCTAAGGGACTCACAAACACTGTACCCATTAGCTGAAAGCTCAGGAGCTCTTATCTGCTCCTGACTCTGCCCGTGACCCTTTCCAACCTTCAGTGGCAATGCAGTGGAAACTGTGCCAAGTACTTTCATTTCTGCTCCAGGGTATGATTTATATTGGGGCTCATGTTGATGGTGATTCTGAATGCAGTGAGGAATTTGAGGGTATTAACAAAAAACTCTGATGTCCTTCAGCTCCCACAATGTTTCACTATGTGGAAATTCTTCCCTTTTATCCCAAGACTACTTATTTTGGTGAGGTACCTCATGAAAGGTACAAGTACACCTATTGAGCTTGTGGCCAAGGGATGATGGTTAGGGATGCAACCCCATGCTCTTGATGTCCCTAATCCTCTGTGTTCCATAAACTGGGACTGGACAGCTCAGTAATAGTACTGTTCTGTTAATTCCTTAGCAGCATCTGGCACTGGCCATTCTCTGAGGGGAGGATACCGTGTTAGATGAACCATTTGTCTGACTCAGTGTGGTCACTTGTATTTTCTTAAGTAATGCAGAAGGCTAGAGTGTTTGTGGAATAAACACACTAATTCCAGCAAATTTAAATGGAACCTGTGAAAATTTGTCACTTAAATGTTACTCCAATGCTTTCTCTTGCATAGGAAATTTGAGGGGTTTTTTACAGAGTACTGTGTCTGCATTTAATGGGTTTGCAAGGTCCATTTTTGCAGAAGAGTGAGTTCATGGAGGCAGTAACTAACTGTCTATCTAATGCTGAAAATTGCTTTTGCAAAAACAAGCAAAGAAACAAACAGAAAACCCAAACAAAAAAAAACAAAGGAAAAGAAAAAACCTCAAGATTGTGCAGAGTTTGCACTATGAACGCACTGCTCTGGCAGGTGCGAGATCCCTTATCATCCTCTCTTTGCACTTCTAGGCTAATCCAATGCTTATTCTCACCTCTGTTCCATAGTAATAACCACTTATATTTGGCTTTAAGTTTCTAAAATTTGTTTGGTGTTTTAAATCTCTGCTATTTAGCACTTTTAATGTTGGTCACATAGATAATCAGCCACGTAAACAAGTTGACTTTCTATATTTTGGAAGACAATGGCTTACCTCCTCCTCCTCAACCAGTCAGGATAATGAGCAAACCTATTATTTAGTGCAACAAATTATCTTGCCTGATATGTTGGATTCAGTTCAGCACATTTATTACCTCATGCCACTATATTTAATTAAATTCAATCAATTTCTTTCTATTGCATGTAAGTCCCTACACTGAGTACTGTATTGTTTTTATTTGTCCTAGATATAAGGTTAATTTCTGCATGATATACTTTTAGCTCTGATGCATGATTCAGAATATATTCTAAACCCCCAGCTGTTTGCTTATTGTCTGCACTCATCAGAATCTGCAGTAAAGCTAATCCTATATCATTATAATTCTTCCCTGGGAATTTCTCTTTGGCTGCAGGAGCTCAGCAAATTAGTTGTAAAGAAAAGGCCATGAGCTACTGTTGCATGCAACATATCTTTTTAGAGGTGTCTGTCTTCGTCATTGCAAGCTCTCAAAAGCAACGTAATGAGCTTTGTCAAATGTAGATCCAGTTACTGCCAGTAACAGAAGGCATATGTCCTGGCTGAACAAAAGAGCACTTATTTTTACGTCTAACTGATGATATTGCATGATCACATTTCTGCATAATCTTAAAAAATTATTATGCAGCTGTTGTGCAAATAATAAAAAAGTGTCATGACAAAGAGATGTTTTGTAGAGGGAATTTAAATTCTATGCGTACATCCCTGTTTTAATATGCTTGGCAAATGGTGAATAATAACCCTGTCCATGTAAATGCATGTACAGAAACAAGACTCTTGGTTGTTTCTTGTTTACAGCTATACATACTTTTACCATTTTTAATTTACAATGTCCTATTTTAGTAAAGCTAACAAGGAATGCCTGATTGTTTGGTTGCATTTTTGACTGGATAAATTAACTACTACATCATAGTTCAAGAAGCGATGAGCTGCCTAGCAGGAGCCTATGACAGAGGGGTTGGGGGAAGATAGTAGAAGAGTGAGGAAAAGCGAAAAGGCACACGAGGAAGTGAATAATAAAAATAGTTCTAGCTTCCTGTCGATGGAAAAATTGCTCCAGAAAAATTGAGTTGTACAGCTCAGTTGTACAGGTTCACTGTCCTGACTTTACCAGGAGAAAATTAGATAGCATATGTCAGCACATATAGAAATGCTATAACAGCTACATAGCTACATTATGGGACAATTATTTCTTAATCTCCCACCATATGTCAACCTATGTATTCCACCTACATACCTCAAACCCTCTCTCGCATGCTTCTGGATGTCCAGGATCAAACAAAGACACCTTGAGAACTTCTCAGGGAGCCAGCTGCAAGCTGCTTCTCTTACACCAGTAGAAATTTTTCTGAGGGAACATCAATGATCAATACCAGCTGGCCATCAGGTCACCAAATAGAAATTTTCTACAGCTGAATTTCTTTGGAATTAAATACATAGGGTTCCCAGCACCATCACCACCATTAGTTCAAAATATGCTGGTAAATTATATTAGAGATGTGGGAAGCTGGTACAAGAGATCTCCTGCTCTACACATTGGCAATCACTATTACAGCAGCGTGAATCATTCGGCTAGAGTGGCAGCTGAAGAAATGAAGATAGATTTGTTTCTAGATTTCTCCAGGAATAATAGACCCACTTTCATAAACATTGAGGTAGTGGGCTTGATAACATTTGCAGAACTCAGATCCATACTCTCCAATCACATCTCAGTCAACAGCAACTCAACCAACCTCCTCTATTCATTACAACCACTGCCCATAAGTACCCCTCCCTCTGTACGGCAACAATCAGCTTCCTCCCTCACCGCATTCATGGTCTTCCTCAGACAATAACACTCCAGCCATGCCCCACTACATGGGGCCAGAGACCCCCACTCCGATCTAAGTATTGTTGCAGTGGGAGTGGAAGGGGACCAGGTTCTCTCTCTGGAGTCTCCACTCCCTCTCTCATCTCTTGGGAGCTGTGAGGTAGGGCACTTACCCATCCAAGAAAGAACAAAACCATTTCTTGTCATTTTGCTTAGACATTGGAATTCTACATCTGAACCTCCAAGAGAAACTCCTCTCCCCTCTACCCATTAGCTGTGTTGCTGCTCCTAAATCTCATTCCCCCTCCACTCAGCTTTACCAGAAAATGCCTCTGTGTTAAAATTCACAGGTACTCTCAGAAATTCCCGTGCTCTAGTCACTGCTAGTCTTGTTCATTTTTAAACAAGTTTGAGACTTGCCTAGGGAGGCAGTGCTCTTTTCATCATCTTTCTGCTTTCTTCTAACCAGGAGATTCCTACCTTCCTCAGACCATGTCTTCTTCCCTTGTGAAAAAGAAAAAAACTCACTTTTTATTACCATCATTCTCAGCTCTGGTGTTCTGGCCAAAGAAAGGAGGGCAAAGGATTCCATACGAAATTGTGTTGGTCCATATCTCCCTGCTTGTACTCACTAAATAAATACTGTAAAACTTCAGTGTTCCAGTCTGTTGAGTTTATGTAACTCAAATATGTCAAAAATGACACATTCAAGTCATTTCTATGCATATCTTTAACGACTATTAATCTTTCAGTGTACAGCATGACATGGTTTTCTTTTCTAGTGGGCATTGAAGTTGACAATGAAGAAGGCAGTGCAGCTGAGAGTGAAGATGATGACAGCAAAACAGGTAATAAATGACGGACAATTTCAATTCTACATTTCTGCAGTTTCTTGCTGCAGTGCCTGACCTGAGACAGGGAGGCTTAATTCAGTTTATTTGGCAGGTCTCCTCTTAACAAATTGATTGGCTTTAGTGAAGAGACTCAGGCAGGATTTAAAATAATCACCTGAAGCGAAGACCTCTATTACCATTTGTATGTGGTTCCCGCTAATGGCAGGGTGGCCTAGTGGCTAGGCCCCTGCGGCGCCTAGAAGCCTGAGGTGTAGGTCTTTAACTCACTCCCAAGAGGCTGTTGTATTAGTTTGGGGGTGTGGCCCCAAGAGTTTAATTTCCCCTCCAAAGGTGGGGGTTTCTCTGGGATTCTCCCCATTTGCCTGGGGGAGGGTTCAGAGGCTCCATCCTCCAGTAGCCACCCAGGTGGCAGCTCTGGCTGAGGCCCTGCATGTGTCAGAGCCAGCTCCTGCCTCTTGGCTGGTCAGCCCTGAACTGGGTTGGCTTCTCTACTTTTATGCTGCCTCTAGGTCTGACATTGGCTGCAGGCGAACCAGGCTGGGGCTTATTGGGAGAACAGGTTCTGTTTAGCCCCTCCCCTGATTGGCTGTCATTTTACTCCCTTACACCATTCTTTTAATAAACCTTAATTCCCTAGTGAATGAATTACTGTAATCCATGCTTTGACCATAGCGCACTCTGAATTTCATATTTAAACTAACACCTTTGGAAAACAACTCCAATGCACTGGTTGGAAGGCAGCAGGGCAGGCTGTCAGCTAGGTAACCTCTTAGGGATCTAGGAGTGTGGTGAGCTGTAATGATGGAATCGTAGAAAGTGTGGCTGAAGGGACATTGAGAAGTTATTTAGACCACCCCCTACACCAAGACAGGACAAAGTAGAATTAGGGCTTTCTTGACAAGTGTTCCTCTAACCTGTCCTTGAACATCTCAATGACAGTGAGTCCAAATTTTCCCCGGGAATTTGTGGACTCGCTGTTACAGCTTTCATTAAAATTTGAAAGATGTTCTTATTATCTGACCTATCACATTTGTTGCAAAATAAGCAGTTTATTTCTTATCCTACCTTCTGTGGACGTGGAGAAAATTGATTAATATCCTCTTTATAGAAGCTCTTAGTATAGCTGAAGATCCCACGTCAGAAGGCTGGAGGTTTTGTGTCTGCTTCCAGAAGCTCTGCCTGTTGGTGGTCCTTTGGGTTATGTCTACCAGTGGTGAGAATTAGTGGTTGCTTTGCCCTGCAGCAAGTATCCTAGCCACTTCACTCGCTGGTGAAAGTCAATGGCTGGGGTTAGGGAAACTCAGAACCTCCCTGCTCCACTGGGTTCCAACCCAGGGCCTAATGAAGCAGTAGTTAAAAATGTGCAGCCTAAGGAGCAGTCACCCACATATATACTTGTGGGCCACTTCCTGTCCCACCTTCTCTTCCTCTGTTAGCGTCACTGGTTTGCTTGTGGATCCCTTCTGTATTCTGTCCATGCTCTGCAGGGTCTTCCTCTCTCAATTGTGGTGGGTTGGCATTGAGGAGTGGGTCTGGCTGCTTGGGGCTTCAGAAGCTTCTTGGCAGGAGCCTGCAACTATCCGCCTAAATGCTCCGGTTTGACCTTAGCCTCCTCTGTGTACATGCCCAGCAGGAGCAGCTGATCCAGGCTTTCCAGACCCAGAGCTATGTCTTAACCTTTGCCTCCCCAGTGCAGGGCTGCTCATCCCATCACATCTATAGTTTTATTTTCTCAAGACTAAATATACTCTTTTTTTAAAAAAAAAATTTTGTTACAGGTCAGATTGTCTAACCTTTTAATCATTTGGTTAAGTTATGTTCAGCTACAGTGTATCATATAAATAACAAATTCGGTGTGTGTGGTGTGGGAGTCAGAATTGCTGGTATTGCTACACAGTGTTAACTTTCTGGTTTTGTCTCTTCCACCCACACCTATCTTGATTGCAAAGATGAAGAAGAATCTGAAAAAGAAAAGAAAGTAAATCCCAAAACCAGAAGAGGAAATGCCAGAGGAAGAGTCAGAAAGGATTCGGAGGAGGAAGAGGAGACCAGGACAGCTGGGCAACGCAGACGGAGAAACAGAATAGCACAGAGGAAACAGGCTGGGAAGGAGGACAGTGATTCTGATGGGGAATCCTGCAAAAACAAAAAGAACAGGGCAAATCAGATCTCCAAGCAGCAGGATCCGGGTGAGGATGAAGAAGACAATAAAGGGGGCAGAAAAGGAAAAGGCAAAAATGAGACCAAACAGGAAAAACAACCCAGTGACAAAGGAGAAAAGGAGAAGGATGACAAGAAAAAAGCTAGAAAGAATGATTCAAGGTAATCATTTATGTCACCTGAAATCTATATGAACTTATGGTTATAGTTATGAGGGTCCCACAGACAGAATGACTCCCTTAGGTATAAAGGCCATTTAAAAAAACAAAAACAAAAAATCCCTCCAAGATTTCATAGAAGCAGCATTTGAACTGGTTGTAAATAGAGAGCATTCAGATCTCTTCCCTTCAAAAGCTTAGCACTTATACATAAACTAAACGAAAACTGTCAGAAGTTTTTGACCCAAGTTATTTTTTTGTAAAAATGCAATATAATTGAAATTAAAGTGTTTCACAATACAGATTGATTTCAGTTATTTTTTTCTAATTCCAAAAATAGAAAAGTTGAAAAAACTGTATTGGCTTAATTTTGAACTTTGTTTAAAAAATCAAGTTTTGTTTTTGAGGAAATAATTTTTTTGACCAGCTGTGGGTTGGACATGACACCCAATAAAGAGCAGTGGGGCAGATAAAAGTTCTAATGTATATGTTTTATTCTACCTTGTTTGCAATGTCTCTTTCATTCCATACAGCATCCTTTCCTTACTGACTCCACATTATCATGTTTTATTTCTCATATGCCCACACACATGCCTCTCAGAACCAGTTACAACACTTTTAATAACGTAGAGAGTCCCTTAGGTGAAAAGGAACCCTCCTCAGTTGCCTTGGTAAGAAAAGTCTTCACCTGCTTTGTGCTGCCTCAGCTGGTCCAGGGAGAAAGGATTTAGACCTTTTCTCATAAATAGTATAATAGTCTATTCCTTATCATTCCTTCTGTTGTTAGAAAGAGTTCTCCTTTGCTTTAGGATTCAAGTGCTTTGTGATGATATCTGAGACATTTTCTCTTTGATTATCAGTACATTGACCTAGATCTTCATGTCATTCTCCCACTTGCTCATCTCAACACCAAATAATAAATATGTATGATTGGTTATCAGCAAGAATCTTTCTTTCTGGAGGGTTTCTCCACACCCAGCAGCGTGATTTTTTATGGCATGTTCTTGCTGAATTTTTATGGACAATGAGTTCAACTCCTTTAACATTCAGCTCTCTTTGGTATGTAGCATTTGATTCTTTATTAACAGACAATTTAGTAATTGTAGGATCCTAGTTTTTTTTCCGACTCAGTCTAATGTGTTTCATACAATCATCTCTTTTTATGTTCTTCCCACATAACAGTTGTTACCAAAGCTAGAACTGAGTGAAGAATGAAAAAAAAAATTACTGCTTTCTAATAAGAATTTAACTTTGCCTGTGCTGGTAGAACTTTTATTAGCTTTCCATGGTCATTCATGCTGATAAACGTTTTGGTGCACGTATTAACAAAAAACACATTTTTGGTCCATAAGTGAGGTCCAGTTAGTCACTCAACTCATGGTTCTAGCAAATGGAATGTGTTTTGATGGGCATTCAATGTAGTTTATAAATCCTACATTATGTGACTTAATCATGTAACTCAAATATCAGATCATGCACATCAAGCATTCAGAAATGTAATAGCAGCAATTTCCTGTGAATGGCGATCCACAGTCAACCGGCGCTGTGAACAGTCATACCTGCAGACACATAGGAAAATAAAGTGACTGGCGGCCCATCAGGGGCTAACCCCAGTGAACCACCTCTGGCCCTTGGGCCACTTATTGCACACCCCTGGTCTATAGGCTAACCTTTGCAGGAACAATCCATTCCTAAAACTAATTCAAATAGTAGCTTCCTACAGGCTTCAGTCCATTCACAGAACATTTAAGAAACAGGAAAAAGAGCTAAAATCACTGCAGTAAATTGTTTGCTGAGGTTTAGCCGTCATCCTTAAGCACTGATTTGAACTGAGCTCAACTATTTTAAAGCATTTTCCTGCCTGCTGTTGCTGCTGCAAAATAGTTTCTGAGACCAACAGTTATTTGTTGGTGGTCATATATGCAAGAGAAGTGGGTTATGTGGCTTCAGTTGCCACCGATTTCAGTTCCCCACAGCTTCAGCTCTGGGTCTAACCATAAGAATCTCAGTGTTCACCAGGGTGGATGCTCACAGAATAAATACAGACCCCAGCATTGGTCTGGTTTTAGGTTTATCTTTGAACGGTGGGGGGAGGAACTAGTCAGGCTATCTCAGACTTCTAGCTGCATACAGTCCAACTCAACCAGATCACCTCACCCCACTTCTGCACTAGAGTGGTCTGCTGAGGGGAGCCCTGTGTGAGCCACATCTTATACAGTGATGATGACTGCCCTGTATCCCCCCACAATAATTTCAAGCATAGGTTATATTCCACAATTCTTACATGGGGTGATAACATAAATTGTGACTTTACAACAATAAGTTGTTTACGATAGGTGAAACCCCACTGCTTCATCTGCTACCCAGCAGGTCTTGCAAACAAAGCAACTATTTATTCACATAGACACGCCTTGAAACTCTTCACCTTCCACGTAAGTGAGCCATAAAGAACACATTCCTCAAATCCTTGCTACCTTACACAGGGAAAGCATTAAGAACAATTTAACAACTGCACTCATGCCAACACTTACCCCAGAGATCACCCCTTATCACAACAAGCACCATTCTTTGTCCATTGGTCTCTGAAGAAGTAGTTTGAACTAGCATATGCAAGTCAACCCAGGAGGTGGCATTACTCTGCAAGGGGAGTTACAACCTAGCTGATTTTTCTTAATCATCATCCACTATTATTTGTTCCTGGTAGAGTTGTGGTAGTGCTTCCTCACAGAGTAGAACGTGATCATGCTGTCAGCCGTTCAGATAAAGCAATGAACACTAAAGATGCTACATAGGGATTGCAATATTTGTCTCATCTCCTGCTTAAAAAAATTGTGATCCAAAGTAATATGTAAGCTTAATACCAAAGGGTCTTTCAACGATAGCTCAGAAAATTGCCATATCTGTCACAACTATCTTTAGCCATGTTATTCAGTTCAATATTGAGGGAATATTACCGAACACAGTCCCATATCCAGTACATTCTGAGCTACCCACTAACAGCATGGAGTCAGCTTAGCTTATCTTGACTGTAATATGTATCTGCCTTCATGTATAATTGGAGATGGGCTGCTGAAAAGATGTTTACATATTTATTAGATTTATGCTGGAGTTTAAATTAAGTTTTATGCTGGAGTAGATTTGGGGTTGGACATTGCTGAAATCTCACAATGTTTTTCCTCTAAAGCAGAAGTCATGTAAAAATAGCTGATTTTGTGAGAGTTGCAAAATCAATTTCTCATGAAAACTTTCCATACCATTATGGGGTAATAAGATTTTGGCCACATATAAACTGGACTCCCAAAATAAGCCCCTTTGGAACCAAAGCCATGCAGTGAGGCAGAAATTAGAACACAACACTCCTTCCTCCCAAATTCAAAGGAGTAGAGATCTGAGATTCTGGTTCTAGCCCCTCAGCTTGTATAAAACATGCATAATTTACAGAGTTATTTGCTCTGCTTTTCTGCATTAATAGGACAGATGGTGGTCATTATTGCAATTTAAAAGCCAGATTACGACTAGCTCTGCTTAGGTGTCAGGGGATGAGAGAGTGATGTTATTGCTTTTACTAGTCCAAACAAGCCCACAGAGGCAAGCCTTCATGGGCGAGAGTGAACATTGTACTGTTCAGCAGGGTTTGCAGCTCCTGGCCACAGTTCACTCCCCAGGGCTTCAGAGGGAATTCTGTGTTAATCATAAACTAAAAAATAACTGGGGGAAGAAATGGCTGTCTCAAAAGGGTGGTTTGCAAGCTCCCCTCCCCTCCCCTGGTTTAAGCACCCCTTTATAAAGGACTATGAGATGTGCCAGATTAGGTTTCCTTACATGAACCTTTAAACCTAGCAGATTGGATTACCCATGAGGGGCAGCTCCCTTGCTCTCTAAAGGCCTGATCCACTGCCTATTGAAGTCAAAGGAAAAATTCCCATTGGCTTCAATGGATTTGGATCAGGTCCTACATCTCTGTCTCTGTCTTAGTCCAGCTCAGTTTCAGTACTTCAAGCTCCAAATACTTCATTTCAGGTTCAGGGTTACGGAAATTCAAGTTCAGAGTTACAGTTGCAAGACACAGACCTAGAGTATCATCTAGTATTTCAAGTTAAGGAGTTAGTACCAATTATCTGCCTGAGTGAAACCTTCTATAACCCTCATGTTTTTCAACTGACTGTATCTATCCCTCCATTTTTGTTTGAAGCTCTGACTCCAATGACTCAGAAGAGGAGCCAATTACAGAGGAGGAATTGGCCAAGCTGAAGGAAGAGGTAGAAGAGAAAAAGAAACTAATTGCCACATTACGAAACAAGCCCTGGAAGATGAAAAAGAAACTAGACATCCTGAAGTATGGTCAGATTCAAAATGAATAACACTGTCACTGTGGTGTCTGTTGTGTACACTCTCTTTTTATAGTTTTTCCTCATGTTTTACCTTTATTTCCATATCTGTTGAACTCTAAGCAGCCCCACAGATCAGGCACTTCTTAATTTTAACTTTTTTCCCCTCTAAAAGTCCATCCTTGGGACTCAGGTGGTATTTAATGTCACTGCTCCTTAACCTCCTTAGATAGGGGGTCAAACTATGATGAAGTTAACTCTAATCATTTATGAATTCAGAAAACAGATACATATAAGAAAAATCAAGGTTATAGAGAATACTCTAGACTATAGAATTCTCACATAGTTACAGTCTTTTAATTTTTTTTTCACTTTAAAGTTCAGTTTACCCTTCCAGCATTAACACTAAAAGGCTCTCATTATGGGCTTGTCTACACTACCACTTTCCTTGAAAGGAAGGATGGCAATAAGGGTTTGGGGAGTTTACTAATGAAGTGCTGCTGTGCATACGCAGCATTTCATCAAGCAAATTCCCCCCCTCCCCCTCCCCCCACCAGTGGCAACTTCGAAGTTTTAAACTTCGAAGTACCGTCATGCATCTAGCTGTGGTGCACCTGCTGGTACTTCAAAGTGCCGGGGTAACTTCAAAGTCCCTTTACTCTTCAAAATTTTAGTGTAGGTGGATATGCTATCTGGTGTCTGTTGAAGTTGTCTCATTTTCAGTTTCTTTGTGTTTTATGGTTGTGTTTTGGTATTCTGGTTCAGGGATTTTCAATTTAGATAATCACTGAGCAGTTTTTAAAAGCCCACTCCAGGTAATTTTCTCACGTCTTTTGATATTAAGATGCCAAATTTTAAAACAATATATTTACGTTAATTTAAAATTTTTAATTATATGCAAATTAATTAAAATAACTTAGTTAAAATAACTTGTAAATTTAGATTAGTTAAACTATACTTTTGCTATCCTGATTCGGAGTGTAGAAACATATTAAACTTTATTTTCTCACATCAGGGTCTCGTGACTGCACAAGTACATATCAATGTGCGCTTTGGTGTCTTTTCAAAATAATAGTTTTTTTTGTGCTGTGTTAAACACACAGCTGTCTTTGAAGTAGGCTTAGGAGCATTTTAATAGCTGACCCTAAAAATATCAGCAATCTAGGTAGAAATGACAGTTCTTGAGATCAGTTCTTTATACAAAAATCTATTTTTGTAAGCCAATGAATCATATTTGTTACCATATAGGAGCATCAAATACATTCCAAAAAGTAGTTAAATCTAAATTTATATAGTCACCATCATGTATAGAGATTCATATCTCAGCTCAGCAGAAAACCAAACAAAATGAAACTAGAACCTAAAAGTTAATAACTAGGCCACAGTTTCAAACACTGCTGCTTTAAGTTCAGCTTCTAAATTCATATTTAGTTTACAAAAGTGGGTTGATTTCACAGAAGTCAATTCAATAGTGAATGCACATCATCATTTTTGTTCTTTATGCCTACTGGCAGGTAGGGCAGATAAAAAGGTCTTCCACTTCTGTCAATGGCCAGCCTCTCAATAGTGCCCCGAGTGTGATTTATGCTCTTCATTTCTGCTTCAACACTTTGGCACCATGTTGTCTTGAGTCATCCTTGTTTCTGCTTCCCTTCAGGAGTCCAGTGCACAGCGGTCTTTGTGATGGAGCTTCCATCTTTCCTGAGCATGTGCCCAATCCATCTCCAGCATCTTTTCATAATTATGGTGGCCATGTCATCTTGCTTGCCCCTGAAAGTAGGTCCTGATTTGAAATTATTCTGGGCCAAAAAATATGGAGGATCCTCTGAAGGCTTCAGGTTTGAAAGTTTAACAATTTATCAAGGTCATACTCTGTAATCCACCAGCATTCAGATCCATATAATAACGTTGATAAAACATAGCTCTGAAAAACTTCAGTTTGGTGTGGATGCTGTATTGTGGTATGGATGCTGTACCACACAGCATTCAGACTCATGAAGACATTTCTGGCTTTACCGAGTTTGCTCTGAATATCGCTTCTGATGGTCCATCTTGTCTGATGATACTACTCAAGTATGTAAAGCTCTGTGTAGCAGGTAGGTCATGGCCATCAATCTTGAATGATGCCGATGCCCCAGTGTTTAGGGTAATGACTTCTGTCTTCTGGATCACTCTTAATCTGACCTGTTTTCCAAAGGTGCAGAGTTGATTTGTCTTCTGTTGCATATGACGAAGAGTATAGGAGAGCAACAGGAGGTCATCAGAAAAATCAAGGTCCTCTAGTGTGGAGAAGATGGACCATCTGATGCCTCTTGGCTCATTCTGTTGGAGGGTGCATAACCCAGTCTAAGACTAAGTTAAGAGCATTGGAGACATGATGCATCCGTGCCCTTACTCCAGTCTTAATTTTGAAGCACAGATCACTGTTTCCCAAGTTAAATTGTTATAAAATCTCTCGAGCTGTACTACTTGTTGTGATATTCCATACACTCTCAAAATACACCAACTATCCCTATGAATGCTGTTGAAGGCTTTTTCAAAAATCAATAAAGTTAACGAATGATGGCCTCTTCCATTCAGTGAATTGCTCATGATGTTATGCAAAAATTCGAACCACACACCCACTTCCTTTGTGAAAGCCAGCTTGTTCTTTCCTCAGTGATTTGTCAACAGCATCTGAGATCCACAGAATAATGATCTTAGCAAGGATCTTGCTTGGCAGAGAGGAAAGCAATGCCATGTCAGTTGGTACAGTCATCGAGTGTTCCTTGCTTGGATATTTTAACAATAATTCCATTCGCCCTTTCCTCTAGCACCTACTTCCCTTCTCATATTGCCGTAAAGAGTTGTTGGAGAGTAGTGGCTGCATGTTCTAGGGCTGCCTTGAGCAATTCAGCACTGAGGTTGTTGCGTCCTGTAGCTTTTCCATTCTTTGCTTATTGCCATGACAGTTTCTTCCATGTTTGATGGAGCGGTATTTATGTTAAGGTCTGTTTCTCCTTCTAGAATATTGGCTTCTTCTTCTGGTGGTGGCTTGTTTAGAAGTTCCTGAAAGTATTCTGCCCAACCAACCTCTTGTTCCCTCCCCATTGTAAGTAGATTTCCTTGTTTACCCATGACAGGGACACATGTACTGGCACAATACCTACTGCAAACAAGCTTGGTGATTTTAAAGATCTTTCCTTCCTCTCTTTATGGAATCTGGCCCCAAGTGCCAAAAGTAATTTTCGAAAAATGGAACTTAGGCTATTTAGTCACATTGGGAGCTTACACTGATTTTAACAACTCAAGCTTGAGAATGCTGGTCTTCAATTTTAATTTTTATTAATGTATTTGCTCCATCCTTCTCCTGGTTATTCTATGACCAGCTGTACTCTCTGACAACTGGAGCAGATTGGTGCAATTCTTATGAAATAGTTAGTACCTGGAGGAAGAGGCTGGGTACTCCAGTACTCTATAGTTAGAAGGAGGCAAGTTATTCCATTATGCTTTCTCGAATCTCAACCAAATAAGATTTCATTGGAGGCTGTCTCACTATTCTACCTGTTTCCTTTGCTTCAGTTTTTCCTAGGGAAAAACTTATTAACTCAGAAGTTTTGGTTAAACTTCCATGACAAAGACATAGTAATAGACAAGCATCACACTGACTAGAAAAAGAGATCACATTGAAAGAATTTTGTTGTATTTTTTTTTGGTCTTTAGTTTTGTTCTGAAAATGTATGTGAACTATATATTTATACCTACATAAATTATCCTGCAATTATACAACAATGTGCCTTACAACTATACTTCTCCCATGTTGAAAGTTTTCATTCCATGTGAAAGCTACCCAAAGAAGTGAACTACTAGGATGACCATCTGTCCCACGTTAGGTGGGATGGTCCTGTATTTGGTGCACCAAAAAGGCGTCCCGACTTATTTTTCAAAAGGGATGAATTGTCCTCTTAGATCCTCAGAGGCTGGAGGTGGGGCTGGGAGCACCCGCGGCTGCTGCTGCTTCCCCGGGGCTGAGGGGCAGACACCAGCTTCCCAGCATTTGGGACAGGGAGATATGGTCGCCTTAGAACTACAAATAAATGAATAACAATGGAATATGAAGGAAATAGCAGATATAGATCAAACCTGTACCATTCACAAAGTATCTTCAAAGAAATATGGACTGCAAGGAGAATCTTCAGATAACTTGGGAGCAGCTATAGGAATGGTGACAGTGAACAAGGGATACTTGGGAGGACCTCAAATTAAAAGGAGAAGGGAAAGAATCCAGAAGCTATTACCAGTATCCCACAACAGGGGAAGGAGATCCCAGTGGCTGATACTGGAATCAACAGTCACACCCTGTTGCACTGAAATCAGTGGTAGCATTCTGACCAACTCCAGTGCAGTACTGCCCCATGAGCATTTTTTCAGTGGATGATTTCTAAATAAGAGAGGAAGTCGTAGGCAGGGGGCATTTAAACGGCATCTTTCTTCTCCAGTTGTTTTACCTTCCAATCAATACAATAGTCATACAATAGAGTTATTGTGCCAGAATATTCTGCAAATGCAACATGACAAACAAAAATAAAAACAAAAAAAAAACAAACCAACTATCACAAGCTTCTCAGTGGGATGATGAAGGAAAAGATTCGCTTCTATTAGCTTCGTACCCTCCCTGTATCAGTACTTTGATTCTATTGGTCTGATCTTATTGGCAGCCACCAAACTCAAATTAAATGGCATTTTCATTTGTCTGTTTTACTGTTGAGCCACTTCCCAGTGAGCTGCCACCTGGCAACCATTGTGTCGCTGTCAACTTTTAGTCCGTCTTTTTAAGGCTGACTTGGAGAAGTCCAAAGTGATCAATATTAATAGGACATTTCTTTTTAATGCCTTTTTACATGTTGGTGACTGAAACCTTCCTGAACTGTTACTGAAAAACGTGAGCTACCCATTTGAATCCTGTTCACCGGCAGCAACCTCTAAGTGCTGTAATACATCCTCTACTTTGTAAACGCTGAACTGCCCTACATGCAGTATACCTAGCACTTTGGAAGCTGCAACCTCATACCTAGGATTAATAATTTACTTGGACTACTTAAGGGCAATACTACCTGGCCCTATGAAATATTTATTAGCTCCTTGTGTTGGTAATTAGATTAATAAGTTTTATCCGAACCTAAAAATGCTCTTACAGTTAGAGAAAGGGCTACACTTAGGGCCTCTTTTGTGCGATTGCTAATTTACCTATAACAGGATAGAAGTGATTACAAAGCTCACTTTCACCTTTTGGTATTGTTTTTGAGACTTTCTCCTATGTGTGAGGTTGTCCCACTTTGCATATAGCAAATGATTTTTTGAAGATGCATCTCAGAACTATGCAGCTGGGATTTAATAAATTGTTGCGACGGGAGGACTGCTTTTCCTGTGCTTCTCATCAAGTGAAGAGGCTTGTTATGATTCTCCAGGGATGTACAAATAAATAAAGTTCCTATTTTCAGAGCAGTTCAAAATATGCCTAGGAAACAATGTGCTTCACATAGAAATGGGTAGAGGACAGGGAAATAGATTAATTGGGCAAACGTAACCTGATAGTTGCATGTTTAGAGCCATGCAGGACACAGGAAGTTTAAGAGGGAGTGTGTGTGTGGTGGCAGGGAATTTCCTTTGTTCTTCTTCTAAGATTCAAACCACTGAGGTCCTCACTAGGATCTCATGGCAAGTAAATCAGAAGTAACTCATTTTAATTTACTGGGGTATCCCCGTACAAAGCCATTGAGAGTCTCTGCGGGAGGAAGGATGAGCAGGCGCAGGGAGAAAGCACTCTGCAATAGCTGTTTAGTAGCTGAAGCATCACATGGGGCCTATGTCTTTCTTATTAACTTCCTTATATTCAACTACACACATTCTCTGCCTCATCACCCACAGGCCCCTTTTCAAGCTCTGCTCCACCAACAGATTTGTGTCATATCTTTTGTTAAATACTCCAGTGGGAATTTTTTCATGGAATTAAATTGTTATTGAGAAATGCACTCAACTACCAATTAAATAGGAACTTGAAGTTAGGAATGCAAATATTCCTGGATATAGCTGGGCTGGTGCAGAGCACAGAATGCTTTCTCTCTATATTTTCATGCAGCAGGGTTCCCCCCATGAGGATGCTATTTACTGGATCTTCCTAAAGCTATAACGAGTGTACAAAAATGCTCTCTAAAGCCCAGCTATAACTGGAACCTGCACCACCCACTCAAGATGAGGGCATGTACATAGAACATCATGTAACTTTGACACAGAAAATGCTTTTGTTTTGACACATGATGCTGAGTAGTGGTGAGTTTTTTCCATTTACCAGCTAATACCATGTGGTGTGTGTAGTACTCAGAAGTACTGAGACTTCATCTAGGGAGAGTGAAGTCTCTGCTCTATGGCCTCGGCTGAAAACCAGCTGGCCTTTAGCTTATGCAGTAGAGTGCAGGGCTTTAGACCCTCAGGTTGCCTGCACCAGGGATAGAACCTGGAAGCAGAGGATCTAAAGCCCTGCACTCTACCACATGACGTAAAGGTCAGCTGGCTCTCAGCCAAGGCTGTAGAGCAGAGACTTCACTCACCCCAGATGAGGTCTCAGTACCTCTGGGTACTACATTTGTATTTCCTCATTTCCTCATTTGGTGTAAGAGAGGTGTCAGAGTGGTTCCTTAATAGGAATGGTGAGTGCAAAGGTGCTTAGATAGTTCAATATGAAATATGCAGTTGTTGGTAAAGTGAAGGGCTCCTTTCTGCTTAAAACAGATCAGCTACGTAAGTGGATAATAACTAGACTAAATGATGAATTTGACCCAATGTGATTAATAAAGCTAAGCCCATAAAAGTATTGACAGATTAAATAATCATGCAGCTAAGGGTTTTTCATAACACACCCAAAGAACCACCAGGGGCCCAGTCAGCCAGCTGAAAAAGATACAGAGAGGAAGACAAGCCTAACAGTCTGTAAAGAGTGGAGGGTACCAAGTGAAAGAAGGAAGAGAAGGGCAATGTCACTGGGGAAAGTCATGGGAATGCACCAACAGTAGTCCAGGAAACCTGGATCACTACATCACTACAAAGAATGTAGCTTGCTATAGAAATCTACATCCAGCTTGCAGATAGAAACAAAAAACTCCATCCTTGCCAAAGAATCCAGGACTCCAGAGAGGGGAATAATACTGTATTCTAATACAGAGGAAAACATGTAAAAGCCATTCAGGGTGACATTCATTGCATTACAATCAGACATTACCAGTTTACATTGTTTGATTTAACTGAAGTGTTGAATTAATAGTCTAAAAATACATGGTTTTATAAAATTTGACACTGAAAAACAGTTTCATTGTTTGGGCTTAGCTAAAGTCATAATAATTTGGTAACAGAAAAGAGAATTTCTGGAGATTTTCCGGGCTCAGTTTTGGATATATGATTAATTAATGTATACAAGGGAGGAATTTGTTTCATATTAATGACATGGTGTCAGACTTCTGTTTGACTGTTATTCTTCTGACTTTCTACCCTTTTGTTGCACTTTGAAAAATGTGTTTTTTAATTTTGAAGACTGGAACAGTACAATAAAGTAAGTGATTTCTTCAGCTTTCACACTGTAGGGCTTGTGCTTGGATACAAAGTCTCCACAAATCAAGTAGTGCCACAGTGAAGGTCATGAGGTGACATGCTTCCTTCTGAATTGAACAAATAACGTTAGCAGGATCAGGGCTAGTTGCTGAATGCTTGTCATTAAATTCCTACAGTATTTTACGTGAGAATAAGAGAGATTAACTCTGGTTTATGCTGGTTGGTTTATAGTCTTTTTCTTACATAAAGCTCACCTGCAGATTTTGCAATGTTCTGACACATTGCAGCATTTTTGTTGGTGTGTATAAAGCCAGTGGGCAGCAGATTTATGCCTAAGACATAACTCCAGTCAGAGAGATTCAGGCAATTAACCTGTTTGTATAGCTTTTGGAAAAGAACCATCTGACTAATAACTAGCAGCTCTCCAACTGCCCACTAGTTTCCACATACCCATACAGGCAGTTAATCAGACTATGCCAGGCACACTGTATTTATGCTATCTCCTAAAACTCCCCCAATATACTGTTTTTGATATGACTGTGAAAACATTGGATTTTAAGAAGTCAGGTTTCTTCTATACAGTATTTTAGTCCTGCTCATTCAACAGTTAAAGCAGCCACTTCTCCTCAATAAAAGTTCATACACTGGTTTCTCAGAGTTTGTACTTACAAAATGAGAATAAAATGTGGGGTGAAGAAGATGAGCAAAATGACTGCTGTCACCTGATTATAATTTTAAAGTGCTGACATGACACAATATCTTGAAAACGTATTAAAGGAACTCTCTCCCTTTTCCTCCCCTTTCACTCTTATGTCCTTTCTGTCTCACAAGGGAATACTTTAATAATATTGTCAGTCAAAACTCTAATCTTCTGGAGCCAATTGAAGCCACAATTATGAAAAAAATGATTCAGAAACTGTATAGTTAGACAAGACATATGTGGAGGCACTGAGGAGAGAGAAATATATGTAGTCTAGAAGAAAACAGACACAAGGGAACCATGATTACAGTCTATAAAAATCTTGATGGTAACAATTAAAATGAAGAAGAATAGTTCCAGTGGATGAACAAATTAGGATCAATGGCCTGAAGAGAAGGACATACTGCTGGGGAAGAGACTAGGTTACAGAACGAGGCACCAGACTACAGATATTCAAGAATTACCTATTCTTGAATGTTTAAGAAATCGTTAGCAGAAATTAAGTAAAGATCAATTGTGAAAATGCAGTTGGCTCAGACTAGATGACTCAAGGTGTTTTCTTCTGGTTGCACTATGACAAAATTTCTGGGAAATACAAACTATAAGGGCATTACAGTAAACTCTTTCATATCTGGCAGCCCCAGGACAGGGAGGTTGCTGAATATTCAAATAGCCTGGATAATAGAAAGGTATACCTAGCAATGCATAACACTAAAGAAAAACAAGATTAGATATTAAAAAACAAATGTATGCAGAGTACTTTATTTGCCAACCACAGCAGCATCATACACTGTAAACTTATACTGTATTTGTTGTATTTATTTGTATTCACTTTCACTGTACTGTACTTATGGAAAACATAACTAAAATTTACTTATGGCTAAAGTGCTGGTTATTTGAGACTAATTGAGAATCCCAGATGATAGAATGCTGGTTATGAAAGAATTTACATAAGGAGAACCGGGATAGCTAATCATGCAATGTGGACGAACAGGACATGTTTTTCAAGACTTAAGTAGAAGGAATTCCTGTCTTTCTATAATAGGACATGCATGTCTCTTTGTTCTTATTTCTCAGGGAAGCCCAACTTTTTGTAGAAAAATTTGAAGGCGCCCTTGGAAAAGGAAAAGGGAAAAAGTTTTATGCATACAAAGTGATGATGACAAAGGTAAAGACTTTATTTCAGCAATTTCACACAAGGCAAAGGAATAGATTATTATAGATTATCACTCACCATATCGGCATAATTACCATCCCATTCTTCACTTGCATTTTTGACACTTTTAGTCCCCCTTTATCCCAAAGTAGATGAAACCATACATGTTGATTCAACCGAAACCTGTTGATTCGTCTCTAGCCTGATTATAAAAGTTACAGTTTTCCATTCAGACTAACCACAACAAAATAGTACAGTTCGAATTTCAGATTTGGAATAAAATACATTAAATGATCTGAAACAGTTTCAGCTCAAATCATAGTGAAGAAACCTCACAATCTGCTCAGACATCCCACAAACAGAAAAAAAAAGGCAAACTAGCAAATTAAGTGTTTGTTACAAATGATTAACTCAGTGCTAAGCTGGATCTCAGAGGAGTGAGTGAGAATGCATATGAGAATCCTGAGAATGCTGCTGCTTTTTCTTTGTGATCCTTTACAGAAATGGATGAAATTTCAGCGTGACTTTGAGAATTTTAAAACAGCCTGCATACCATGGGAAATGAAAATCAAAGAGATAGAAAGTAAGTACTTGTGGAAAATGACAAAAAACACTTAGCAGCAGGTGTACCCCAGAGACATCCCCGATTCCAAGAAAATTCTCACTGCTTTTAAAAGTGGAATACATTTGTACTTATTGAATTTCACCCTGTTTGCTTCAGACAATTTCTCCAGTTTGTTCAGATCATTTTGAACTTTAATCCTGTCTTCCAACCCCACTTGCAATCCCTCACAGCTTGGTATCACTGCAAACTTCACAAGTGTACCCTCTCTGCCACTGTCAAAATAATTTATGAAGATATTGGACGCACAACTGATCCCTCTGGGATCCCATTTGATATGTGCTACGGCTCAACTGTGACCCACCCTCTGGGAATAGTTTTGTAAGCTATTATTCACCCACATTATAGGAGCTTTATCTAGGTTGTACTTCTCTACTTTGCTTATGAGAAGGTCATGTGAGACAGTATCAAAAGCCTTCTGAAAGTCAAGATATATCTATCTCTTCTATTGATAAGGCTTATTACTCTGTCAAAGAAAGCTATTTTTGGCTTGACATGATTTATTCTTGACAAATTCACGCTGTTACCCATCACATTATTCTCTTCTAGGTGTTTGCAAACTGATTGCTTGATTATTTGCTCCATCATCTTTCCTGGTAGTGAAGTTAAATTGACTGGCCTGCAATTTCTGAGGTTGTTCTTATTTCCCCTTTTATTGATTGGCACAACATTTACCCTTTTCCAGTCTTCTGGAATCTCTTCTGTCTTTCACGACTTTTCAAAAATAACAAAGTTTTATTTATATTTTAGTTTTACATCAACTGTAAAATGTGCATTACTGTCAAAGGGGAATTGCATTTTCATTCAGACCTACTCTGGGTCTGAGATTCTTTCTGCTTGGGTCACTAGCCCCATACATCAAATGGAGATTCTGAAATAGACAGGTGTATCTAAAATACTTCTAAAGGTCATTTTGTAATGAGTTTTTAAAAATTACTTAGCTTGAAAAGATATTAATAGCTAATAATCAAATATATCTGTGGAGATGGATGTAGGAGATGGACGTGTTATGAGTCTCTGGGTTAGACTAAGAGGGGTAAAAAACAAGGGTGATGTCCTGCTAGGAGTCTACTACAGGCTGCCTACCCAGGTGGAAGAGGTGGATGAGGCTTTTTTTAAACAACTAACAAAGTCATGCAGGGCCCCGGATTTGTTGGTGATGGGGGACTTCAACTATCCAGATATATATAGGGAAACTAATACAGCAGGGCATAGACTATCCAGTAAAGTCTTGGATTGTACTGGACACCATTTTTTATTCCAAAAGGTTGAAAAAGCTACCAGGGGGAAGCTGTTCTAGATTTGATTTTAACAAATAGGGAGGAATTGGTAGAGAACTTGAAAGTGGAAGGCAGCTTGGGTGAAAGTGATCATGAATTCACAGAGTTCACAATTCTAAGGAAGGTTAGAACGGACAACAGCAAAATAGAGATAATGGATTTCAGGAGGGCAGATTTTCATAAACTCAGACAGCTGGTAGGTAAGGTCCCATGGGAAGCAAAACTGAGGGGAAAAACAGCTGAGGAGAGTTGGCAGTTTTTCAAAGGGACATTATTAAGGGCCCAAAAGCAAGCTATCCCGCTGCATAGGAAAGATAGAAAATATGACAAAAGACCACCTTGGTTTAACCAGGAGATCTTGCATGATCTCAAAATAAAAAAGGAATTGTATAAAAAATGGAAACAAGGACAAATGACAAAGGATGAATATAGGCAAACAACACAAGAATGCAGGAGCAAGATTAGAAGGGCAAAGGCACAAAATGAGCTCAAACTAGCTACAGGCATAAAGAGAAACAAGAAGGCTTTTTAATAAATATATTATAAACAAGAGGAAGACCAGGGACAGGGTAGGGCCATTGCTCAGTGAGGAGGGAGAAACAGTAACAATGGAAATGGCAGAGATGCTTAATGACTTCTTTGTTTCAGTCTTCACTGAGAAGTCTGATGAAGGAATGCCCAACATAGTGAATGCTAGTGGGAAAGGGGTAGGTTTAGAAATTGAAATAAAAAAAGAACAAGTTAAAAATCACTTAGGAAAATTAGATGCCTGCAAGTCACCAGGGGCTGATGAAATGCATCCTAGAATACTCAAGGAACTGATAGAGGAGGTATCTGAGCCTTTATCTATCTTCTTCGGAAAATCATGGGAGAACGGAGAGATTCCAGAAGACTGAAAATGGGCAAATATAGTGCCCATCTATAAAAAGGGGAATAAGAATAACCAAGGAAACTCAGGCCAGTCATCTTAACTTCAGTGCCAGGAAAGATAATGGAGCAGGTAATTAAAGAAATCATCTGTAAGCACTTGGAAGGTGGTAAGGTGAGCGGAAACAGCCAACATGGATTTGTAAAGAACAAATCATGTCAAACTAATCTGATAGCTTTTTTTGATAGGATAACGAGCCTTGTGGATAGGGGAGAAGTGGTAGATGTGGTATACCTAGACTTTAGGAAAGCATTTGTTATGGGCTCGCATAATATTCTTATAAAAAACCTAGGCAAATACAATTTAGATGAGGCTACTATAAGGTGGGTACATAACTGGCTGGATAACCATACCCAGAGAGTAGTTCTTAATGGTTCTCAATCCTGCTGGAAAAGTATAACAAGTGGGGTTCCGCAGGGGTCTGTGTTCGGACCAGTTCTGTTCAATATCATCATCCACGATTTAGATATTGGCATAGAAAGTACGCTTTTTAAGTTTGCAGATGATACCAAGCTGGGAGGGGTTGCAACTGCTTTGGAGGATAGGGTCATAATTCAAAATGATCTGGATAAATTGGAGAAATGGTCTGAGGTAAACAGGATGAAGTTTAATAAGGACAAATGCAAAGTGCTCCACTTGGGAAGGAACAATCAATTTCACACATACAGAATGGGGAGAGACTGTCTAGAAATGACAACAGCAGAAAGGGATGTTGGAGTTATAGTGGACCACAAGCTAAATATGAGTCAACAGTGTGATGCTGTTGCAAAAAAAGCAGACATGATTCTGGGATGCATTAACAGGTGTGTTGTGAATAAGACATGAGAAGTCATTCTTCTGCTCTACTCTGAGCTGGTTAGGCCTCAGCTGGAGTATTGTGTCCAGTTCTGGGCACCACAGTTCAAGAAAGATGTGGAGAAATTAGAGAGGGTCCAGAAAAGAGAGACAAGAATGATTAAAGGTCAAGAGAATGTGACCTATGAAGAAAGGCTGAAAGAACTGGGCTTGTTTAGTTTGGAAAAGAGAAGATTGAGGGGAGACATGATAGCAGTTTTCAGGTATCTAAAAGGGTGTCATAAGGAGGAGGGAGAAAACTTGTTCTTCTTGGCCTCTGAGGATAGAACAAGAGGAAATGGGCTTAAACTGCACCAAGGAGGTTTAAGTTGGACATTAGGAAAAACTTCCTAACTGTCAGGGTGGTCAAACAGTGGAATAAATTGCCAAGGGAGGTTGTGGAATCTCCATCGCTGGAGATATTTAAGAACAGGTTAGATAGATGTCTATCAGGGATGGTTTAGACAGTACTTGGTCCTGCCATTGGGGCAGGGGGCTGGACTCGATGGCCTCTCGAGGTCCCTTCCAGTACTAGTGTTCTATGATTTTATGATTCTATGATTAAGTCTTAGTTGCCTCACCAGTGGCACCAACAGGTGCTGTGGGCCCTGGGAAAAGGTGAGTGGGGAGCCGGCTCCATGCATGGAAGGAGTGGGACCAAAGAGCAGAAGGGGTGCGGGCTAAGGGCAGTCAGCCGTCAGCATCACCTGTACTATCACACTGGCCCCTTCCAAGCTCTGGGAAGCTGGAGCAGTGCTGCTATGGCATTTCATAGATGCTTGGGGGCAACTATCCCCTTTGCACCTTCCCTCTGTTGGCGGCCCTGTGCCTTACCTTAATAATGCAGTGATAAGCTTTAACTGTTTTTATTACCCAATATTGACATTAGCTCTGAAAAAGTGCTTTTGGCATGCAGCTTAAAGGCTGGCTTTGGTACTTTGCATATAATCTGCTAATTCTTTAAGTGTTCTCAAATCACACCATACAAAATAAAAACCAAAAAAAAAAAAAAAGAGAATATGAGCATGGGGATGATATTGTGTATAAAAGTGTAAAGAACTTGTGATTCCTCTTGTGGCAAAATTTGAGAATGTTCTTATCATAAAGTATGTGTTATATTTTCCAGGGTGAGAGCCCTTCCAGTAATGAGCTAAGTCTCTAGCAATTCCCCCCTGAAACAAACTTGGCTTAACATCACAGGGATTTGAATGGGAGCCTAGGCAGTGCTCAACCCTAATTACAGTGCAAGATAGCTTTACTGATGGTGGCTTTGGTACATGCAATAGACAATGTCAAGGTGGGAATGACCTGGAAAATGGTCAACTGCGAGTTTTAGCTGATCTGTATTTTGGGTTGCAAAGAAATTCTAGATGAGGCAGCAGTAGACCAAAAAGGAAGGACATAATAACTTGAAACTCATAGCATTGTGAGCAACAGGGAACAAAGCAGTTGATGCAATCACTGGCATATAATTTAGCACACAGAAGAAGCTATTGAATAAATGCAGTTAATTCAAATTGAGCACCTGGAGACAAATGTTTCTTTTAGAGGGCTGGTAACAGAATAGAATTCATTCTGAGAACCCATGTGAGGGATCCTTCAGCTCTATTTGGTAAATAAATGGGACCAGATCAAATTGTTTTGCCATTAAAACCCATGTTTGCCTCAGGTTTCATTAGTAGGACAAGTATGTAAAAATAGACTAGGATAATTAACTGAATAAGTCTGTGTACAGTTTCCTCTCCTGTCATGAAATGAGCTTTTTTCTCTTTTCCTGATCTTAAAGATGCCTTGACATTCAGATTAGCACAGTATAAATGTTACCTTTAAAATGACCCTCAAAATTTCTACAAAAGAATGAAGTTTGGACAGAGACCAAGCATAACGTGTCAACCAAGAGAAAGATGTTCTGCAGCATTACGGTACTCACTGCACTGCTTTTAAACTGCAGGTTCACATGGACAGTGTGTATGACTAACCAATACCAAACAACAAAGCTGAAATTTGAAACCTAGAATATCACCAAAGTGAACCATATAATGCAATGATGAAATGATTCAGTCAGATTTTCAGAACTTACTGTCTCCCATCTAGCACAGGGGACATGAAGTTAGTTATACCTTTATGCCTGTCTACCAATCCTGGAGTCACCACATGCTTGTCCAATCCTGATGTTCATTACAACATCTGGGAATCAGCTGGTGTGCATTTTATGGTCCTTTATGCAAGCTGGGAATCAACCACACTTAGTTCCTCCTAGGGCTGATCCACATGTTTGCTGCTATGCACCCACGTGCTGAGGTATAGAGAACATGCAAAGGAGCTGAGAATTTTCCTGTAGTGAGTGGAGCCAGTTAAAGTAGATTTTTGGCTATTTTGTGGCACAAAGGGTTGAGAACAGGTCAGAGGCAAAACCTATCCCTTTGTCAAGTTACAGTTTTCTACTTAAATGGCGCTACTATTGGAAGTACCTGGAAAGCTAACATTAGAAAGAATAAGGCTTCCCCTCATCGGAAGTGCAATGGTCAATGTGATGTACAGGCAGTGCCTGTTGCAAATGTTACCTTAATGGCTCCGCATCTACATAAACTGGAATAAACATTTCAATTCCCCTGAAACAAGGGCCTTGGACGATTGTCCCCTCCCTAATTCAGTCCTAGCTATTGACAGCTTTAATGAATAACTACTGGTCAACTCTTTAATTAACTGGAGTAACAAGGCTAATCTTAACTGATGTTGTGCCAAGAGAGCCATTAGCAGAGAAAATAGGTAACATAGTAACTAAACAGCTTATGAAATCATCAGGTACAATAAATGCTCACATGTCCCAACCCCCCAAGAGCCACTTTAGCAATAAATAAAAAGTTCACATGACCAGCATTTTCAGTTACTGCAGCTGTAACACCAGACCCCCATGGGGATACAATTCTCTTTGGACCTTCATTTAATCATACATTTAATTATTTATTTTAATGGATATTTTGTCACATGGGCATGCAGAACCAGACCCTAAACTGCTATTATTTTAGGATGATGATGATAATTGTAGTAGTAGTATTAGTAATAGCAGCTGGACACTGTGCAAACACACAGAGACACAATTCCTGCCCCATAATGCTTACAGACAAGGCAGACAAAGGGTGGGAGGAGAAAGAGACGAAAGGAATGAAGTAACTTTGTCAAAGTTACACAGCCGGTCAGTGGCAGAACTCAACTGAATACTCTGCCCCTTTGATCAATGTACCTCCTGTTGGTCACCTGTTCTTTCCTACCTAAATCTCTCCTGTTTACACTAGTAATCTTTTGCACAATATATACTGGTTTTCTAATCTGGAATATGAAAAAATCTCTTGTTGTCATTGCCATAACTTTTATATTACCGATGCATAGATTAATCAGCCTGTTGTGAAGAACCTTTTGTAGTGAGTAAGTGTGTGCTCCTTGTTTTCAAGGTATTCTGCATCTGGTGTTGTGAGAATCCATCAGTGATTTAGTCTAAAAACACCACTGTATTCTGCACAATAATGACACTAGCAGCACCACTACTGCACATTCTAGTGTTCTGGATGAATGTTGGAGAAGAGTATATGTGGTGTGATAAAGTCCCAAGCAATACCTCGTGGGCCCTGTGCTTTGGGGCGGTTAAGGTAATGCCTCAGAGGCTCGTTGTGCCCCTTTCTGCTCTGCCTCTAGGGCAGGGCACAGCCTACTGAGCCGTACTCATCATAGACACTGCCATGAATGGGGGGAGTCCCCACATGGAAGTTGAGGCTCCCCTGCTCCTTCCGAGCTGTCGTGAGGAGTCTGGGGGAAAACCCAGTCCCCTCCCGCTTGATCAGGGACTGTTCTCCCTCTGCCACCCACACCTGTCCTGTGGCAGGGACTGAGCCGCTGCCCACCTGTGTCTATCAGCTGCGGGGCCTGTAAAGGTGTCTGGCCTGAGGGTGGTCATGGCCCCGAGGCCCTGACACCCCATGCGCTGAAGGGTGAGATGCACCATTTCTTGGAGGACATTCATGGCTCCAAGAATAAGGTAAATCTCACTCTTCAGTGCTGGAGAGACTAAGAGGCTAAAGATACTGGGAGGAGGGATGCCATGGCCTACCAGTGGGCCCGTGGCTTCCGTGATGCCCTGCTTAATTTGGGGGTTGGTCATGGACTGCTGTGAGGCCCTATGGGGACCATGGGCATTCCCTCTGGTGAGGAGCCTTCCCAGCCCTCCAAATGCTGCCAATCGTCTTTGCCACTTTGAACACCAGGGGCTGCAGGTCAGGTCTCCATAGGTTTTGGTACTCTCCTTCCTTCAGGAGCAGAGGTACTTGGTCACCTTTCTCAGGGGACCCACACTGCTGCAGCTGCTGAAGCCAGCTCGTGTCTGGATCGGGGAGATGATTTTAGCCACCTCTCGGCCTGTCAGGCCAGAGTGGCAACCCTATTTTCCCTGAACCTGCAGCCCAAGGTGCTGGGGAGTGTCAAGATCAAGCTGGGTCACCTGCTGTACCTCCAGGTCCAGGTGGAGGGGCTCCCGCTACATCTAGTTAACGTCTATACCCTGACCTCTGGCACCAAGAGGACCCATTTCTTTCAGCGAGCGTCAGCCTTCCGTGACACCGTAGATGCTCACGAATGCCTGGTCCTGAGCGGGAACTTCAGCTGCACCCTGAAGACCGGGTCTGCATGGGGATTGATCATAACTGGGCCACCACAGGCATCCTCCATGAGCTAATTGACCATCGCTCTGTGGTGGACATCTGGCGCAGCCACCACCCAGACGAGGACACCATGTTCACCTTTGTTCGGGTGGTGGGCCAATGAGTGTCACATTCCCTGTTTGACTGTATTTACATTTCTCGCCACCATCTCTCATGTGTCCCCTCCTCCAGCATGTGGCCAGCCCCTTTCTCAGACCACTATTTGGTGGCTATGAAGGCTTCCTTCTCCTCTGGGAAGCCAGGGCTGGCCTATTGGCACTTTAATAACAGCCTGCTGGAGGATGTGGGCTTCATGATGTCCTTCCAGGAGTTCTGGCTGGCCTGGCATGAGCAGCAGCATGCCTTTCCCTCGGTGCGGTGGTGGTAGGATCTGGGAAAGGTGCACATGTGGCTCTTCTGCTGCGACTATATCTGGGGCCAGCCAGCAGCGGGATGTGGTGATAAGGCTGCTGGAATGGGAGGTCTTAGAGCTGGAGGGGCATCTGGCCACCACCCCTGGGGATCCATCCCTCTGTGGCACACACCAGGAGAAGCAGGAGGAGCTCCAGGCCCTCAAAAACCTTCGGGCCCTGGGTGCCTTTTTGAGATCTCACATCCACCTCCTTTGGGAGATGGATCGTGGCTCCCATTTCTTCTATGTCCTGAAGAAAAAGAGGTGGGGCAAAGAAGCACATCCTCTGCCTGCTCACAGAGGATGGCACCTTCCTCGTAGATCTGGTGGAGATACGCAAGAGGGCTTGCGTCTTCTTTGCCACTCTTTTCTCCCTTGATTCAACTGATGCCAACACCCAGAGAGTGCTCTGGGACCAACTGGGACTGCTGGAACTACCTCTTACTCTGGCTGAACTCTCGGAAGCCCTCTGTCTCATGCCCACCAATAAATTCCTAGGCATGGATGGGCTGACCACGGAGTTTTACTGCGTGTTTTGGGATGTCTTTGGCCCAGAGCTCTTCAGTGTCTGGGCTGAGTCCTTACTAAGTGGGGTCCTCCTTTTATCATGCAGGCAAGTTATGCTCGCCTTGCTACCTAAAAAAGGGGGACCCTGCAATCTCAGGAACTGGTGTCCCATCTTGCTCCTGAGCACAGACATCAAGATCATTGCCAAAACCATCTCCTTTCACTTCTGGTCTGTGCTGGCAGACGTGGTCCACCCAGACCAGACCTAGAATGTCCTGGGCTGCACCATCTTCAACAAACTTTATTTGGTCCAGGATCTCTTACACCTAGAGTGTAGGGATGGTCTGTCATTCACCCCCCTGTCCTTGGATCAGGAGAAGGCATTTGACAGGGTGGACCACAGGTACCTCCTGGTCACTGTGCAGGCCTTTGGCTTCGGACTTCAGTTTGTGGGTTTTGTCTGGGTGGCGTACGCTGCCTCAGTGTTTGGTCAAGTTCAACTGGACCCTGACTCTGGTCAGCTTTGGGTGAGGAGTGTGTCATGGCTGCCCACTGTCAGGCCAGGTGTATGCTCTGGCCATTGATCCCTTCCTCTGTCTCCTTTGCAGAAGGTTGATGGGGTTGGTGCTCTGTGAGCCAGAGTTACGACTGGTTCTGTCACTGTATGCAGATGACGTGCTCCTCGTGGTCCAGGACCCAGGTGACCTGGCGTGGGTGGAGGCCTGCCATGTCATCTACTCAGCAGCCTCCTCTGCCCAGGTCAACTGGGTCAAGGGCTCTGGCCTGGTGGTTGGGGCTGGGGGCAGGCAAGCCACCTCCCACCCATGCTTCAGGCCATCTGGTAGAGCACGGGTCCACTACTCTATCTTGGCATCTTTCTTTCCACCACGTATTCACTCCCTGCGGGAGAACTGGCAGGGTTTAGAGGGCAGGGGGGCAGAGTGGTTGCAGAGGTGGATTGCCAGGGAGGGCACTGGTGATCAACCAGCTGATCATGTCCATGCTCTGTTGTCGTCTCAACACCCTGGTTCCACCCCCAGAGTTCCTGACCCATCTCCAGAAGCTGATTCTGGAGTTCTTTTGGCCAGGACTGAACTGGGTCCCTGCAGGGGTTCTCCACCTTCCCCTGGAGGAGGGAGGGCAGGGCCTGATGTGATTGTGCATGCAGGTTCACATATTCCAACTCCAGGCCATGCAGGGACTTCTTAACAGTGCAGCTAGTCCGGCATGGAGAACGTTGGTGCACACTTTCCTCTGTCGTTTCAGAGGGCTCCGATATGACTGACAGCTCCTTTACCTTCCTTTGAGAGGTCATCTGTGAGATCTGTGAGTTGCTGATCTTCTACCAGGACCTCTTACAGACCTGGTGGCTGCTTGCAGTGACCAGGTCCTTGGAGGCCACCATGGGGAAAGACCTCTTCACGGAGCCCCTATACAACCCTCATTTTCATGCGCAGGTGGCGGAGTCTCCCTCAGTGTGCCAGAGATTGGTCCTGAGAAGAATCACCAGAATCAGAGAACTCCTGGACTACGACTGGGGAGACTGGGTAGAGTACCCAGTGCTTACACAGCGCATGGGGCTCTCCACCCTCTGTACTCCCTGGCACGTGTTTTGGGAGGTAAGGGCTGCCTTACCATTGGCTGCTCGGGTCTACCTCAGCCATGTCGTGTGAGAGGGGGCACACTGGCCCCCTCTGACCCCTGGCCATCTGGATTTCTATATAGGCACTTGGCCCCATGTGCCTTCTCAACTGCCCCCTCCTTCATCACCCAAGATGGCTGCATGCTTTGCATCCAGTTCCCTTTTGAACCGTGACAAGACATCACCTGTACACACTCGTGCTCTACATGATCCATACTCTTGTGTCCCACCTGGACACCAAGCGGTGGGACCTATTGCCACCAGCAGGGGAAGAGGAGCCCCAGGGGCCAGTTTGTACTCCACTGTAGTCCCATGGCTGGCTGGGGACATCAGCTGGCAGACCCTCCACAGGGCAGTGAGCCTGGGTGTGTACTTGGCACGCTTCACCCCTATCCCTGACACTTGCTCCTTTTGTGGTGCGAGGGAGACCCTACCACACATCTATCTAGAATGCGCCAGGTTACAGGCCCTCTTCTGGCTCCTCCAGAACCTCATCTTGAGGTTGTGGCTGCCCTTTTCCTCACACCTCCTGATCCTCTCCTACCCCATCTGTGGTTCCACGAAGTCACCAGACCTACTCGTCAGCCTCATTCTGGCCATGGACAAGGTGGTCATTTACAAGACCAGAGAGAGGTGGCTGGCTGAGGGGAGGGGAGACTGCTACTGTGGGGCCTACTTTCATTCCACAATCTATTCATGAATCCAAGCAGAGTTCCTCTGGGCAGTGTCTGCTGGCTCCCTTGACACCTTTGAGGAGCAGTGGGCACTGCCAGGGCTCTCTGCTCAATATCCCTTTCCGGCTCCCTCATTTTAGCCATATGACCTCCACACCCATCCCTGTTTCTTGTTAGTTGTCTCCCGAATTTATCTGGGGCTCATGTTTTTAGTGGACCTTCCATTTTCTAAGGGGATCTTGTAGCTGTGGGTGGGCATTGATCCTTAATAGGTGTAGACTTCTATAACCTGCTGTGAGCTGTGGTCTGACACAGTGGGTTTTTTTTTTGTAGTAACTCTACAAGTTGTCTTTTCAGCAGCAATTGCTTTTTCTCTGGAGAGTAGGCCAGAAACAAAGCATATGTCAAAAGGCACTGATAAGCTCGAGAGACCAGGATTTCAAAGGTGTTTTGCTGATTTCAATGAGAGTTAGGTGCCTCATGGGATTTCCAAAAGTGCCTAGCCAGATCAGCATTCTTAGGCAACCAAATACCTTTGAAGATCTGACCAAGAGAGATCATCTCTAATGCAATTCCATCATGTTAGTGTCACTTTACTTATATTCCTTCATTAGAAACATATAATCCTGGTTTTGGCTTCTTTTTCTATATCATGCCAATGAAATGAATGCCAGTCTGAAATCCTGAAAAAACTGGTAAATGATAAAATTAAACACATTAACACAGAATGATGAAAAAGCTGATTATTTTGGTATCTGAAGCACTCATGAAAATGCTCAAGTAATCTTGTCTCAAAGTAAGAAGGCAAGAAGTTTGATCTTTTTGTCATTTCAAATGTTTTCATAGGTCATTTTGGCTCTTCAGTAGCTTCCTATTTCATATTCTTGCGCTGGATGTATGGAATAAATATGATTCTCTTTGGACTGACATTTGGCCTTGTAATGGTGCCTGAGGTGAGAAAGGGAGATTTGGGATTTTTTTATATTGCATTTCTTATTTTTAGAGAGGCATGAAATGTCATTGAGAAAAGTTACTCACTCTTTTACCTTTTTGACTAAAACATTTAGGCTAAGTCTACATTTTCATTTCTTTTTCAAAAGAGGCATGCAAATGAGTGAAATTGAAAATACAAATGACCTGTAGATTTATATATCTGTGCCTCATTTGCTTATTATTTTGACAGAGCTTCTTCTGAAATCAGTAAAACAGTATAGATGCAGCTCTTTCGAAAGTAAACCCCATCTTGGAAAGAACTCTTCTTCCTGAAACAAAATAGGAAGAATGGTTCTTTTAAAGATGGGGTTTACTTTCGATACAGCTGTGTCTACACTGGTTTTCTGCTTTTGAAAGAAGCTTTTTTGAAAGAAGAATATGCAAATGAGGAACCAGATATTTAAATCTGCACCTCATTTGCATTTTCAATTTCACTCATTTGCGTGTCTCTTTTGAAAGAGGAATGCAAGTGTACGCACAGCCTTAGGGTGAGATCCCTATGGCTACTTCTACAAGGCATCCTGAACTCTAAATAAGGTACGCAATTTGTGCTAAGCAAATTGCATATCTTATTTTGAGTTTGTTTAGAAATAGGATATTTCAAAGCATTTCTTACTCCTCCTGAAACAAGGAATACAGGGATTCCAAAATAGTTGACCTGTTGTTTAAAAAAATATTTTGAAATAGCAGGCACATTTCAAAGAGGTGGAGTAACTATTTTGGCATACCAAGGTATTCCGAAATAGCTCTTCTGTGTAGACATAGCTTAAGGCTCCAGCCCTTTTAAGCCACAACAAAGGGACGGATTGGTGTAAAACAGACCTAAAAGCCCTGGTTCTGTTACAGGTACTGCAGAAGATGCACTGCGCAACCCAGGGGTGAACTTGTGGGCAATTGGGGGTGCCACCGCATGGCTGAGTGTGAGACAGGTGTGGAAATCAGGGCTGCATCCCATAATGCTGGGGATACTCTGGGCAGAGCTGGAGCTCTTAGGGCAGCACAGAAAGTCTGTCTAAGTTATGGGAGGGGCATCTCCATACCTGGAGCAGTGCAGGATTGGCACAGGGGGAGGGATAGGAAAAACACAGAAAGGTGGTTTAAAGCTTTTTTAGCCCCCATCCTCTGGCCTGTGAGTTCTGCACTATAAGTTGGAGATATTATTTCCAGCTTGAGGAGCTATCCTGCATACCAGCTGTGAGCAAGAGCTAAAAATAAAGTGCAGCCACAATGGCACAAATGGCAGGTACAGCCAGCCAACTAGCTTCCCTGACTACAATCCCGTTCAAGATGCTATCAGGAAAGCTTTTGGTCATGCTGCCCTGGCTACCCCTCACTTTTAGAGGGCTAGCTTGCTTAGGGCTAGTCTGGGTTATGTGTCCTCAAGCTGTTAATGATACCTCCAGTTCAAAATATAGGCATATCCTTAGACACATAGCACAGAATCTCACCTGTAAGGTGGAATTCAGATCCAGTTGAAGTTATCTCATGCAAAGGACCAGTATAAGACTTAAGCATGGCTCAAAATAGGATTTAAATGGAATTTAAGTGGTACATCAGTCTTGATCTAGTGCCTAAATTTCAGCCTATTAGCCTCTTGATTACACTTCCAGTGTGTGCATGTAAGGGAGTGCCCCTTATAATATCAAGCCCATGAGATTCATTTAGGTTGTGATGTTTTCCAAATATTTTCCAATGTTTTCAGTTACCCTACTGTAGAGAAATTGAAGCTAGTTGAGTTACTTTGGATTTACACCATCTTAACAGCCTTGTCCGGCTTCCATTGAAGTCAAAAGAGAAACGCCCAGTGACTGCAGTGAAACAGGATGAAGACCAGCTGAGAGTAGAATCTGGCCTAGTACCTCCTGTGATTGTGCAAACCTTTCAACAGAGGTTCATATATATATATATATAAAGAGTCTTGATTGTCTTCTGAAAACTGGCTCACTATGTGCAAAATTTTTTCTGTGAGCAAAAGCAGCAAAATCAATAGCCCAAGAAAAATGAATTTGCATCACTGAAAGAACTCACTGATCTGATGAGATTTGTTACCCTCTTTGTTGCTGCTGAAAATAATAGGTGTAGCTTAACAGTCCATTGATTTTTAGTAGAAAGCCATTTAATAAAAAATTGGTGCAGCATATTTCAGCAATAGCTGCAATCACTAATCAAAGATGTGAAGGCAAAGAATTTGGAGAGGTGAACTGATATTAGAGAATTAAGGAGAACGATATGCTTTTGGTCACTGGTATTATGTTTTGATCTGTTATCTACATACATCACATTTTGCCTACAGGTACTGATGGGGAAACCTTATGGCACATTGCCTAGAAAAACTGTTCCAAGAGCTGAAGAAGCAAGTGCTATGAATTTTGCAACTTTGTGGGATTTTAGCGTAAGTGTGCATTGTTGAAAGGCTGCCTAGTATTATGACTCTTTTACCTCTACAAGGCTTTGATTTTAATGTTCAGTGCTTCACTGTTCAATTTCAGTAGTTTAAAATGAAGTATGTCAGGAGATAATTCAAAAGCATAGAGATCAATTCAAATAACTTTTCGATTACTTCTGAGCATAGATGGTTTTTTGGCCTAAAATGGAATAGATGAAAATTCCTTGTCCATTAATGAATCATTAGAAATAAAAAAGGAAGAATTTGGGATGAAAGAGTCTAGACTTATTTAGTCTCTGCGTAATTCTATGTGCTTTAGTGGAGTTGAACTATAGATGAAATTTGACGCTTTGCATTTAGATTTTGTTGAGTGTTGCTGTATAAGTTTCAAGTAAGACAAGAACTTACCCTCTAGGGTTTCTTTTAAAGATAGACTCGAAGCAAAATTCTGGTTTTGTAAATTTGAAAATATTTAGCTGTAGTAAGGATGGCTGAGTCCCTTGCTTTTTGCTGCTCATTGTATCCATAAGAAATGAATTTCTATTATGAGTCTGAAGGTTGACTTCTAAATACTTTTATGTATTGAAACAATATTTTCACCACTTTTCCTATAGGACTGGCTTCCCTACAGTGATTACATTTTTAAACATGAAATAAATTTAATGATTGGGCTGAGCCCAGGTGCCAGTGCCTTAGTTAAAGGATGATGGGTAGTTGGAGATACATACACATCTCCTGGAGCTGGAGGGGACCTTGGGAGGTTATCTAGTCTAATCCCCTACCTTCTTGGCAGGATCAAGAACCATCCCTGACATCCATTTGCCTCAATCCCTCAGTGGGCTCCTTAAGGGTTGAACTCACAATGCTGGTTTTAACAGGCCAATGCTCAAACCACTGAGCTGTTCCCCCCTGGCTACATCTACACGTGCAGCCAACATCGAAATTGCTTATTTCGATGTTGCGACATCGAAATAGCCTATTTCGATGAATAACGTCTACACGTCCTCCAGGGCCGGCAACGTCGATGTTCAACTTCGATGTTGCTCAGCCCAACATCGAAATAGGCGCAGCGAGGGAACGTCTACACGCCCAAGTAGCACACATCGAAATAGGGATGCCAGGCACAGCTGCAGACAGGGTCAACGGGCAGACTAGCGCTTCCGGGGCAACAGCTAGCCGCTCCCTTAAAGGGCCCCTCCCACATACACTCAGCCTGCACAGCACGCGGTCTGAGGAGCCATATAGGCACACAGACCCCGGGCGCCGCAGTCATGGACCCCCAGCAGCAGCAGCAGCAGCAGCAGCAGCAGCAGCAGCAGCAGCAGCTAGAGGTCCACCCAGCCCTCCCGGCAGGAGCAGGGCTTGCCCTGGCTCATGCCATGTGGGAGGCAGTTGAGCATCTTCTTGCCCCAGGGGAGGAGATGCCCCCAGGGCAGCAGGGCTCAGCCCCTACCCCTGCAGCACCCCGCTCCACCCCCCGCCTCACACGCCGGCGGCTGTGGAGCTACCCCACCAGCACCGACTGGTGGGAGCGGCTGGTGCTTGGGGAGTGGGACGACGACCAGTGGCTCAGGAACTTCAGGATGACCCGCCAGACATTCCTGGAGCTGTGCCAGTGGCTCACCCCTGCACTCAGGCACCGGGACACTGCCATGCGGCGTGCCCTCCCTGTGAAGAAACGGGTCGGCATCACTGTCTCGAAGCTGGCCACTCCGGACAGCTACCGATCCGTGGGCCAGCAGTTTGTGTCGGAAAGGCCACCGTCGGGGCTGTCTTCATGGAGGTAAGAGAACCCACAGGGGGAGGCCAGGGCAGGGCACGGGGGCCAGGGCAGGGCAGGCCAGGGCAGGGCAGGGCAGGGGGGGCAGGGCAGGCCAGGGCAGGGCAAAGCAGGGGGGCCAGGGCAGGGCAGGGTAGGGTAGGGCAGGGCAGGGCACGGGGGCCAGGGCAGGGCAGGGCACGGGGGCCAGGGCAGGGCAGGGGGGGCAGGGCAGGCCAGGGCAGGGCAGGCCAGGGCAGGCCAGGGCGGCCAGGGCAGGGCCGGGCCACGCACACCCTGCTCACCCCTCATTGGGGCTGTCCCATGTGCTTTCTCTGCAGGTCGTGCGTGCCATCAACGCCATGCTCCTGCACAGGCTCGTGAGGCTGGGGGACCCACATGCCACTGTCGCCACCTTTGCCACCCTGGGCTTCCCCAACTGCTTCGGGGCTCTGGATGGGACTCACATCCCCATCCGCGCCCCGCACCACAGCGGAGGCCGATATCTCAATCGGAAGGGCTACCATTCAGTCGTCCTGCAGGCCTTGGTGGACAGCCGGGGACGGTTCCAGGACATTTACGTGGGCTGGCCTGGCAGCACCCATGACGCCCGGGTTTTCCGGAACTCGGGCCTGTGCCGCCGGCTGGAGGCGGGGACCTACATCCCCCAGCGGGAGATCCCTCTGGGGGACACCACCATGCCCTTCTGCCTCATCGCAGATGCGGCCTACCCCCTCCGGCCGTGGCTCATGCGCCCCTACACGGGCCACCTCTCCGCCAGCCAGGAGCGCTTCAACGAGCGCCTGAACCGTGCGCACCAGGTGGTGGAGGGCTCATTTGGCCGCCTCAAGGGACGCTGGCGATGTCTCCTGACCCGCCTGGATGCCAGCCCCAACAACATCCCCCAGATTGTGGGTGCCTGCTGTGCCCTGCACAACCTCGTGGAGAGCAAGGGGGAGAGCTTTCTTCAGGGCTGGGCCGCGGAGGCCGCCAGGGCACACGTGCAGCCACCTGCTGCCCCCAGTCGGCAGGTGGACCCAGAGGGGACCCGGGTCCGGGAGGCCCTGCGTGCCCACTTCGACCAACAGGCCGCGGGGTGAACTCTGCCCAGGCCCCCTACTGCCCGCCCCTTCCTCCCCCACACTCCTGCCCCAACTCCCACACCATGGAGCACCCCACCGCCCCACCCCCCCCCTTGTCCAGGAGAAATGACAGCACGAACTTGTGGGTGAACGTAAACGTTTTTTTTGTCTTAACGAATTTTTTTTTTTTAAATAAATAAATATCTGACACAGAAACCAAAAAGAAGGAGGGACAAACGTTCAAGCAAATCAAGATGGGCACAAATAAAACAATACAACCACAAAGCAAATAAAAAAGTGTGCACCATCAACAAAAAAGCAAAGCAGGGAGGAGAACGGGGCGAACTATTTACAGAGGGGGGACGGGGCAAACAGGGGCACCAAAATAAAGCAGTCCAACAAAAGTATGTCCAACAAGGGGGCGGGGGGGCACGTCCCGGGCCCCTCGCCCCTACAGCCCAGCACTGGGCGTGCCCGGCCGGGAGCTCCGCCGGGCCTGTAGTCTGGTCCGCGGCTGGGTGGGAGCGGGCTGAACCGGAAGGTACTGGTGCTGGCGAGTCTCGGGTGGCTCCAGGGGTCCCTCGGCGCGGTGGCCCTTGCGGGGAGGTGGTGGGGCGATGGCGGACAGCCCGGCGACGGCTGGAGCAGCTGGTGGTGGGGCTGCAGGAGCGGGCAGGGCGGGCGGTGGCTCAGCCGGCGCGGCATGGGGGGCTAGGTAGTCAACCAGCCGGTTGAATGTCTGCATATAGGCCCCCCGTGCCTCCTTGCGCCAGGCCAGCGCCTGCTCCTGCAGCCGGAGGTGCTGCTCCAACACCTCCAGCTGCCGGCGGAGGATGGCCAGCAGCTGGGGGTCCGTTGCCGCCGCCGGTAGCAGGCGCGGGGTCCGCCGTCTTGCCCTCCGCGGGGCCGGTCGTTCCTCTGCCGAGGGGCTGCCCTGGAACGAGGGTCCCGGAGGGCTCTCCGGGACAACAGAGGCCTCGCCGGCGCTCTCTTCCGGTCCTTCGGATGGTGCAGGTGCAGGTGCAGGACACAGGAGAGGAGGGGGGAAAGAAGAATGGAGACAGGCGTTAGTGTGGGCCCCGAGCCGTGGCCTTTGTCCCCCCCGCCCTGTGCTGCAGGTTCCCCATCCCCGTCCCCGGGAGATGCTGCTGTGATGGATGGGGGTCAGGGGTCCCCCTGCCCTGCACCCCGTCCCCTGGTGGGAGCGACTCTCACTTCACCCCGCAGGGTCTGAGAGCAGGAGAGCTTTCTTAGGCCACAGATGGCCAGTTTCTGGCAGGAGTGACAGCACCAGCTGTCGGAAGAGACAGTCCTTCCAACCCGTCGTGGGGAGAAGACCCCAAGGGGGGCCCCTCTGGGATGCAGCTTTCCCCCTCCTCTGGCTGGCTGCCTACCAGCTCTCCTTACCCCTAGCCTCTACCTGTGGCCCCCGCCCTCGCCCCCCAATTCCAAGCCAGCTCGGCTCCTCCCTCCTGTTTGCTCAGGGCAGAGGTGTCACCTGCCAGCTGTAGCGCCAGGATCCTCCTTTGGCCCTGGGAGCTCCTCGGCTCTGGTGGCTCATATGTAGCCCGAGTCTCCCTTTGGCACTCCCCCCACTCCATCACATGCTGCTGATGCGGGGTGTCCCACCCCCTCCGCCCGGGGGCCCCTCGAGGTTCCGCTCCCCCCTGGCCCGGGGATGGGGCATGGCACTGTCATGCACGGTGGGGGGGGGCAGAGGCTGATGGCTGCAGTGCTGTGAGGGCCATGGCCCTGGTGTCCTTGGGGCCATGGCCATGTGAGCGTGTGGGGGGCCCTGGACACATCTCTGTTCCCCCCGCCCCTCAAGCCCCAGGGTGTCCACCAGAGAGGGGTACCTACCTGTGGGTCCGCTCCCACGGTCCGGAGATCCCCGGGGGTCGGAGGCCCTGCTGCTGCTCCGGGATGGCAGGAGGAGGATCTGCAGCCCGGATTCTGCGGAGGAGGAGCCCCCCTCCTCCTCCTCCTCCTCCTCCTGCCGCGATGTCCCGGGGATGGCCTCCGGGGGGGGGCCCCCGGGGTGCGGGGCTTGCCTCTGGGTCGGACTCTGGCTGCAGGGCCTGCTGGGGCTCGTCAGCCGAGGTGTCAAGGGTGGCCGGAGGGGAGGAGGTGTGCCGGGAGCCCAGGATGTCCCTGAGCTCCCTGTAAAAGGGGCAAGTGACGGGGGCGGCCCCAGATCGGCTGGCCGCATCCCGGGCCCGGGCATAACCCTGCCGCAGCTCCTTGACCTTACTGCGGACATGGTCAGGAGTGCGGGCAGGGTGACCCCGGGCAGCCAGGCCGTCGGCCAGCCGAACGAACGCATCCGCGTTCCGCCTCTTGCTCCCCATTACCTGGAGCACCTCCTCCTCGCTCCAGAGCCCCAGCAGGTCCCGCAGCTCGGCCTCCGTCCAGGAGGGGCCCCGCTGCCGCTTCCCAGACTGGCTAGTCCTCTGGCTGCCCTGGCTGCTCTGGCTCCCCTTGGGGGGGGGTCCCCCGGGGGCGCTGGGGGGGCTGCTGGGCAGCCATAGCCGGTGTCAGGGGCTGAGGGCTGTGCAGGCTCGCCGCGTGTGCAGGCAGGAGCCTGCACGTTGCCTCAGCTTCCTGCAGTCAGGGCGGGGGAGGGGACCTTTAAGGGGCCGCTCCACGCGGCCACCAGTGAGCTGAGGGGCTGGAGAGAGCGTCTCTCAACCCCCCAGCTGATGGCCGCCATGGAGGACCCGGCAATTTCGACGTTGCGGGACGCGGATCGTCTACACTGTCCCTACTTCGACGTTGAACGTCGAAGTAGGGCGCTATTCCTATCTCCTCATGAGGTTAGCGACTTCGACGTCTCGCCGCCTAACGTCGAAGTTAACTTCGAAATAGCGCCCGACGTGTGTAGCCACGACGGGCGCTATTTCGAAGTTAGTGCCGCTACTTCGAAGTAGAGTGCACGTGTAGATGCAGCTCCTGTCTGTCAAGCAGCAGCAACAGCAGCAGCAGCAGCAGAAGTTATTGTAACAGACTTTGCACAAATGAAAAAGGTGGAATCATTCAGTTATGGGTGTTCTCCAGATTAGTAGAGATAGCATTTAGATAAGGGCGATTTTGCCTGCAGGTAACAGGAGACACAGCAGTGAATTCAGCAGGTGATGCCTATTTAAAAATAGGAAGTAGTGACACAGAGAAGCCTTTTAGTAACATGGAGGCTCTAGCAAGAAGAGTGGACTCTAGGGCCGTGTCTACACTAGCCCCAAACTTCGAAATGGCCATGCAAATGGCCATTTCAAAGTTTACTAATGAAGGGCTGAAATACATATTCAGCGCTTCATTAGCATGCAGGCGGGCGTGGCACTTCGAAATTGATGCGCCTCGCCGCCGCGCAGCTCGTCCCGATGTGGCTCCTTTTCGAAAGGACCCTGCCTACTTCAAAGCCCCCTTATTCCCATCTGCTCATAGGAATAAGGAGACTTCGAAGTAGGCAGGGTCCTTTCGAAAAGGAGCCCCGTCGGGAAGAGCCATGCGGCGGCGAGAAGCATCAATTTCGAAGTGCCGGGGCCGCCCACATGCAAATGAAGCGCTGAATATGCATTTCAGGGCTTCATTAGTAAACTTCGAAATGGCCATTTGCATGGCAATTTCGAAGTTTGGGGCTAGTGTAGACACAGCCTAGAAGAAGGGAGGAGAGGTCTATATGATTGTATGGAGAAGGTGAAAGAGAGGAGACTTGAAAGAAAAGAGAAGGCCAGAGATGGAAAGCTTCTGGTAACAGAAAGAAACAGGATCTAGCAGCTCTGCAGGAGACAGACCAGCAAACTGGCATAACTGAAGAGTTATAGATAGTATAAGAAGGAAATGGGGAGACAACGAAAAAATACTTGGCTATAAAAGCAAAGAAAAAGATAGTGAAAGTCATGGACCTCAAGAACTAGTGGGCAAGAAAGAACTTCTATATATGAAGTACCAGGCCAAAGAACATTCCCAAAGGACAGTTAACCTATATCCATACAGGGATGGGAGAAGGGACCTTTCAGCTGAGATAATGTTCGAATTTTTTTCAGGTCCAAAATAAAATGATAGACTAACATATTTATTTAATTAATTAATTGTGTATCCTAAGCAATTTTCCAACATAATTTATTTGCAAAATAATAACAGGCTGTAAAATTTGTAGCAAAATTGAGCCTGGCCTAGTCATCCTTGGGAATGTGGCTATTTTGGTCATGTAGAAATTGCTCAATTGCTGTTGCTTTTTGTATTTTAATCCTGAATTGAAATTTTTATATTTATATGTTCTGCTGTTCAGACAATTACCCTACTCCATAACCCCAATCAAAATCTCATTGCTCATTATAATTACACCTTCAGCGGGAGAGAATATGCTCATCTATCTTATGCTAGGCTGCGGTACCAGGGTAGTGGGAGACCCTATACTTACGGCTACTACTTCACAGCTAAAAATAGATCACATTCCACAGTTAAATACAGTAGTCAAAGCCCAGGAAACAACATCCTGAATTAGTCACAGTGCAGGACTTATCCAAAGGCTTTTAAACACCTACAACAACACGGACTTAGAAGAGCACGGTGATTTTTAATCTATTTTAATGCACAGTGTGATCTAAACAGCCACCCAAGAATGCATGAAGCTGTGTATAACTACAGATTAGTTAAGACACACCCAGAATAAATTATTTCATGAAACAACACCATTTCTTAACAGGAGTATAGATATTAAGACAAACTATTTAATATGGACCTGCCTTGCACACTTCTGGTGCTATGCAAATATTAATAGTCTCTTTACACTAGACTCAGATGCCTAATATTGTCTTTCCTCTATGCATATCTTTACAGCTATTCTGATACCAATACAATAAGGAGTTACACTGATTACCAAACCAAGAAATCCATGAATATTACCTTTAGTTACCATATACTAATATTTCATTTTCACTTCCACCACAACAGCAATAGAAGTTTTGCAGAGTTTGTTGTGATTCATTTCAGACATTTTAAAAGCTCCAATAAATCAAAGCTTGTAATTATAATATCTATAAATTAACATCGTTCTGACTGTGTAACCTATGAATGAATTAATTTTTAAGAAATACAGCAGCTAAACAGAAGGAAAGTAAATGGACATTTTAAAAGTAGGAGGACTAACGCACTCTGCATTAGCACTGTCCGTTCCTAATCAGAACATCTTATATTCATCATCACCATATTGATAGATTACACTTTGGCATGCTGCATTCTGGTGTTTGATTTAATTGTGCCCATTTGGGGATTCATTGATGCTCTGCATGTGGTATGCTGTTCATCAAAGAGCTTTAAATACAGGAGTAAATTTTTATTCCAAGCCAAATAGTTGTTTTAGTGTGGCAAAAGACTATCCTGATTACTTTCACACTCCTGCAACTGCCTATTAAATTAGTTTCAAAAATAATAATCCAAGCTAACAGAAACTTCAGTCATATGATTTTTAAAAATATAAATGCAATTTTTTAGAACCAATCTAATATATATATATTTTTTCATAGACTGGAGGTACAAAAACCATTTCAGAGTCCAATGAAACTCAACCATCTGCTGAAGGAAATTAATCAACTGTTAGCCAGCACACAGCAACACTACCCTGTATTTCAGGACAGGAAGTGAAGAATTTTGTATCAAACTGAAACTGTAGAGAAATTTTAAGAACATGACATATACATAAACAAATTTTGTCTTTAGCTGAAAAATCACTTTCTGTCATTCTCTACCCCGGCCACCCACTGCCCACCCCCTCAACAAAGCCACTTGGATGAAAAACCTTTCAGCTGCTATGTTGTAGATGACATGCATAATCTACAGGTTATGGATCTGACAATCAACATGAAATCTTTTTCCAATCCTTTTTAAGGCTACGTTTACACTAGAAACATCTGTCGACAGTAATGTCTGTCGACAGAATTTTGTGGACAGAAACTCTGTTGACAGATTGCATCTACATACAAAAGCAGATCGATAGAGCAATCCGCTCTGTCGACAGAATGGCTGATTGGGAAGTTCTGCAAACAGGGCTGCCCAGTGAAGCGGAAGCCATCTCTGTCAACAGAAAAGTCTACGCTGCACTTTTGTCGACAGAACTCTCTGAACAGAGTCTTATGCCTCAAATTGTTGAGGGATAACACTGTTGAGGCAAAAGCAGAGTTCTGTTGAGACTGTCAACAAAATGCTTTATATGTGTAGCTGCTCCCTGAGTTATGTCAGCAGAAGGTCCCTTTTGCTGATAAAACTCTCTAGTGTAGACACAGCCTAAAGGTCTCAGAATAGGGCTGTTTTGACTTCTCTCAAAATAATCAGGCCCCGGCTGTCAGGCTTACCATTAGGATGTCTGGAGATGTTATGAAGGCATAGAAATGAATGTCTCCTTGGTATGCACTGCTTCATGAGGCTTGGTATGCCTACGTATATAGATAACAGGCTACTTACTTTTACATTCACTTTTCAGGGCCTTGCACAGTATTCTGTGCTCTTCTATGGCTATTACAACAACCAGAGAACAATCGGATGGCTGAAGTTCCGGATGCCTCTTTCCTATTTCCTTGTGGGCGTTGGGACCATTGCCTATAGCTACATGGTTGTCATCCGAACGTAAGTTCCTTCTGTTTTTAGGGAAGTAAAGAATCAGTCAAAATAACTGCAATTCTCTTTATGAAGCATGGGGCCAGAGATGATCATGTAGCAGTTTTAAATGCAGGATTGGTGCAGCTCTGGTGCTGCAAAGCTGTAAGGAAATGCTGGACTAAGTCAAAAACATGTATTAATTTCTTAGGCCAGTGTTTGTTTATTTGTACCAGAGAGTGCGTCTCAGTCTGGCAGAGGTGGAGTAAAAAACGGAAATAACATTTTTCCCCAGACCTGGTCTTAGGGCAAAAGGAGCAAAGCAATTGATTGCCTTGGGCCCTGCGACTTCAGGGCCCCGTGCGCCAATTGATTTCAGCATCTACCACTCACTGGCTGGGCTCTGCTGTCAGCCTGCTGCCTTGAGTCCCACCCACTGGCCAACCCCAGTATTGGTTAGTTCATATTTACATGGTAGTGTAGAAAAACTAATGCCATTGGTCATGGCAGAAAAACTAGTCTCCAGTTGTGCTCTAAATATAATTTAATGGTGGGAGTACAGTACTAAAAATAGTAGGAAGAATATGGGCAAGTGGGAGGAAGGAATGGTTTCGACCCAGAAAGAAAGTGAGTTTGGTTGTCTTATTTTAGGGGCAAATTCACCTCTGGTATAAACTGGCAACTGGTGGTATGCCAGTGGTGATTTGGTTCATTGTACCTATTTGCTCATATCAGAAAACCGCCTAACATAAGCAACATCAGTAAATAAACAAACATACTGAAGTATTTCCTTAGAATAATATTAGGATTGGAAAAGTCAGACCCTGGCAGGTCAGGATTACCTGGTGCTCCAGTGCAGATGGCAAAAATCATATATCCTTAATATACCCTATCACAGGTGTGGTCAACCCACAACTATTTGAGCCATTAAACATGGCTCGTCCTCAGAGCTGAATACTGGCAATGCCATCCGCGTTCCCTGCACATGCTCCAGAGCTTGGTGGGAGAAGTGCGTGGCGGCAGCGGTGGCTCCAGTGAGTCACAGGCATTGAATTAGAGTGGACGTGGAGGGAGGGTCTGGGAGGTTCCTGGGGGATGGGGAGGGCATTAAGCAATGTCTTATACATATTTTTATATATCTATACATCCATCTATATTTATTTTTATCCATTCATCTATATATATTTCTGCGGAGGAATATAAATATAAATAAATATATGGCTCTTTGCACTCTATCCACTGCTATTTTGGCTCTTTGTCTCTAACTGGTTGGCCATCCCTGCTCTCTGAGATTGTTTGTTTTTCACTTTCACAAACACAAGATAACTCAAATAAAACATGGTTTGTTAGATAAGGTAAGAAGCATTCACAGAAAAAAAAGTGTTTTTAGAGGAAGAACAAAACATTTGAGGCAGTAGGCATGGTTTTTGATTTAGAGCAGTTTTTAAAAATGATTCTTTACTGGTGTATCCCTGAAGATTAGAAGGTTTTTCTCACTGAATCCTCTTGGGGAATTATATTTGAGTGACTGTCATCCCAAAAAAAGAATCCATATAACCCAGACTCTCTGAGGCCAAAACAAAGGGAATATCCTTAGGGAAGCACACACTGTATGTGGTGACAAGATACTAGTGCTAATCCACATTTAGGTAACCCTTAGAGCAATTCTTTAAAAATAATCTTCTGCTTAAGGCTATTTTTTCCAGAAAGCAACACAATACGTATACAAGCTAAAACCTCATGTCATTAGGGTTGTTGTTTTGATGGTGGCTGGGGGGCAGAGGAGAGATGTGAGTGAGCAAGGAATTAATTACTCCATTTATAGAAATCATTTTGAGCTAGAGCACAAACCAGCAAGTTCCTTCCTCAGCCACTAAATGCTAATGGAAAAATCTGCAGCCTTAAGGGTGCAGAATTCACATGTTTATGATCATTTTAGTTTCAGACTCTCAAAGAGTTTCTAGTACTTCATACAGTTGGGGCTAGATTTGCCTGGCAAAGCAGTGGGTAGGGCATGTGGCTGTCCATACCCACAGCTGCTTTGAAATTCATAGACTCTCTGTGCAGTTCTTAGGGGCATCTTCAAGTGTCTGCCACTCAGCCAGGCCCACAAGCTCCATGTTACACTCTGGACCCCCTGTCTCCATAGAAGTAATTGGATGGTCAGGAAACAAAATACAGAAATAGGTCTGGTAGATTTAAGATATCGATGCAAAGAAGCTGTTAGATTTGGAGAGACTATGTGCCTTTTCCCTTTCTCCCTTTTCTTCTCTGTCATGGCAAATAATGGATATCTATATGGATATCTACACTATTTAGTTGATTCTCGCTTAAACGATGATCACACAGTCTTCATATAATCTTTAAATGCTTGTGGAACACGATACAGGTTGAACCTCTGATATCTGACACTCTCTGGTCCAGCAACATCCCTAGTCTGGCCAAACCATGAATGTTGCTGGACCAGACAGCCCCAGTGGCTAGGAGTGGGACCAGCAGGGAGACCAGTACTTGGGAGCCCTGGCCAGGTCAACCACAACCAGGCTCATGGCAGGTGGGCCAGCAGCAGTCAAGGAACAGTGGCTGGGCCAGGAAGCTGAGGCTAGGAAGTGGGTGGCCCGCAGCCAGGAAGCCATGGCTGGGGCTGTGGAGTAGGCACACAGGGCCAGGAAGCTGTGGGGGACCAGGAATGGGAAACTGGTGGCTGGGGGAGCCTGGAAATGATGGTGGCTAGGGGGGGAGCCCCAGAGCAGGGACTGGAAGCCAGAAGGTGAGCATTCGCTTCCCCTGGCTTGGCAGAATCCCCTGGTCTGGGACTGCTCAGGTCCCAAGGGTGCTGAACCAGGAATATCAAAATTGTATTGGAGAGTATTTTCCGAGATAATTTTCACAGGAGAAGGGGATTATAAGAACAAGAAATATCAGAAGAAATCTTAACAACAGGTTATTTTCATATTGCTTCAAACAACACAATTCCATCCCTAGGGATGAGGAAGGAGGAATGCCATATAGCAAACAATTACCTGGGTTAATGCATATGTTTTCTTGTGCATTTAGGAGTTTTCTTTTAGGAAACATGGGTCATGTTGTTTATTTCTAGTAAAACAAAGTCTGCTCCACAGTATAAGCTTAAAATAGAAACCATTTTTCACTGAGCATGAAATTAATGAGGAAACAAAGGCCAAATTTATCATTCCCTATTATGTGCTCCCCCTTGTGTTTAATAGACTGAATTAAGTAGTATAATATGCAGCAACCTGAGCATCAACATTACAAGGCTGATAATACCTTGAAATAGGGAAGTTAGCAATACAAAGTGAAGTCAAACCACTTAAGAAAGAATTTGATATTGGTGGACGCTACCATATATCCAGTTATAAGCACATAACAGACTAGCAGAATAAAAGAAAACAGCATTTGTAATTTGTTTATTCAGTGCAACCAGTTTTTTCCCCAGCCAGTTATTAGCATTTATTTTTCTCTTGGCCAAACCTAGGATTTGCTCAGCAGCATTGTAGTGTGTTTTATAGGTTTTTGTTTAAGATTACTCTTCTCTCTTTATATCTTCTTTCCTGCTGTTTCCTCACTCAGCTGAATTGCCTTCACATGCTACTGAGGAAAAAAATAATAAATTCTGTAGTAAGAAAATGAAGTCACTCCACTGGATACGATCTGTCCATCATTTCTTCATAACCATGGGAGACTGGTGTGCATCTCTTGGATGGGTGATGGCATGACATGATATCCTATGACATTAGGAACTCTGAGACCATTCTCTTGGAAAATCTAAATCACTTCATAGAGCCCACAGCTCCTCTCTAACAGTGGGTTCTTTGTATATCTTTCTGGCCTTTACAGAATGGCAAGGAATGCAAACGAGGAAGGTGGTGGGGATGATACAAGTTTTAATTTCAGCTGGAAAATGTTCACAAGCTGGGATTACCTGATCGGCAATCCTGAAACAGCAGATAATAAGTTTGCTTCAATCACAACAAGTTTTAAGGTAAGATTTAGCTCACTAAAGAAAGGAAACCTAATTTTCCCGTCACATCAAAGTCAGTCCACGGACGTAGATCACTATAAAATCTAGTATGAGAAAGGAATGAGGCCCTGTGGTATTTCACTCTCTTCTCTGCTAGTAAAGCACATAAGCAGCACTCGTAGCATAGCTGTGTTCTGCGGGATTGCTGTACACATCCTTGCAAAATGAGTCCCATGCAAACATGTTTTTCTTCTCCTCCTCCTCACCTTTCTGAGCTTGCAGTTTCTATGGTGCTTTCATGTACAATGTATAGTTTGAAAAAAAGCTGGTGACATTTTCCAGCACTGACATTATCATATTCTCTTGCTGCACTGAAGAGATATGATTAGACAACACTATTGTTGCCACAAGGGCCCGTTCAGCATGTCAAAAAAAAATTGATTCAGAAGTTTGACACCACACCTGCATCTCAGTGAGATAAAAAAAAAGGTCACTTTGTTTTTCCTCACAACAAATATTCTATTTTTCAAGGGGAACACAGCACCATTCCCGGAGAACCACCACAAATTCACCGCCTGTAATCCAGACTTAGGGCTCTCAGGGGCTGTCAGCAATCCCTGGCGTGCTCATGGGATGTGTGAGAGGTAGTGAAACAGCCGTGGCTGGTGGCATTCTATTTGCAGAGTGCTGAGGCAGGCACCTAAGGCACACTAGAGGGGAGTGCATTCAGGAGCCATTTCTACCAGGTACCTCATCTGGTATGCACTCTGGCGTGAGAGGCCAGGGCTGTGCTAAGGAAGTGGAGGAACACGAGCTCCATTTGTTCCATGTTACACAGAAAGTACAGGAGGTGTGGCTGGCTGAAGTTCTGCCCCTCACCGCACTTTATGCATAAAAGGCATTTCTCCCCAACTGAAGCATGCCAGTAATTTCACTAGGAGTTACTCAGGACCCGTGGGTGGAAAACAAGGTCCAAGGAGCTCAGACACCAGTGGCTTTGTGCAGTTTCCCATGGGGCTCAAGAGCTGTGGTCTGCTGGTCCTTGCCTCACATTCTCATCTACCTATGTGGGGGACAAAGAGGATCTGGCATGAAAAAAATCAGTTGAGAGAGAGCATGTAAAGTTCTTGATGGATATCCCCAGATGCAACCATCCACCTTTCATTTCTGTGAACATGTAGGGTACTGAACAGTCAAGGCATGGGAGGTGTGAGAGGTGTGAACACACCCCCTTACATTTCGTTTCTCTCCTTTCCACCCTGCTGTGCTGTACAGGGGGAGCCTGCTGGACATGATGGGGAACCCAAGGCACCCTGGGAGCTGTAATTCGTTGTTGAGCTCCCTACTTTGAGAGCCGGCCCAAGAGCAAGGAGGGGACTACATTTTCCAGCATGTTATTGGCCACTAGCAACAGGAAAGGGAGGAGAATGAGGGAATATTGTTTTTCATTTATGATATTACAGCAATAACCTCGAGGGTAATTCCTATAAAACCTTTATTACTGTTTAGTATGTTCTAACAAAATAATTTTACCAGTCACTGTTTCCACTTAAATTTTTCACTACCTAGTCTTATGCACACTCATTGCATGACTATTTTGAACTTATTTATATTTAAAAAATTGCAGTCCAGATTTACAAAAAGAGCACCCCCCCTTTTCCCCAGGAAATCCTGCACCTGGGCCTGCTAGGGGTGAATTATTCCTGGCCTCACTGAACCCAGTAGGAGTTTTGCCATTGACTTCAGTAGGATCAGGGCTCCACCCAAGAATTTCTGCTCTCTTATTTCTCTTGGGTAATAGACAAAAGTGAAGCAAAGAAAGCAGAGCCAGGCAATGTTACCAGAAAGCAGGAACCCAGCAGTCCTACTGGGCGATTGATACATTTATGTAAAGTAATGTAAGAAGCTGTAATTAAACTCTCTCTTCACAAGAATATCTTGGCAACAGTATGAACTCTTTCTACTGATGAAGTTGGGCGGGGGGGTGGGGCGGGGGGCTTAGAGTTATTTCAAGAGCCCTGAAATTCACCTGCATTGTGAAGAGTAACATGCAAATGTTTCATTTCAAAAATCTGGAATTGCTCAGGCTTGGTTTAGTCTGGAGTTCCTACACAGAAACGCTTTTCAGTCTCCCTAAAGTGCAGTCCCTCAAACTGAAACCTTGCTGCCTCCAAAGACACGCATATTTTAAGTTTATGGGTTCCTTAACGTAAAGGTTTCTGACAAGTGATCATACACTTATTCTTCTGCGCCTCCAAACTCTCAGCACCTAGTGAATTCATACTCAGTGCTGGCTTTGTTTTGAATCACAGCTTTGGCATGTGAATTCAGGTGAAAAGAAACTCAAAATGAAACTTCATCGGGACAAAGCCATAGAAAATAAGCCCAATGATTCCTATGCCAAATGCAGCAAGTCTCTGCAGTTTCAACAGAGATTTTGATACAACCAAGTCACATTCTTAAGAAACCTGGTACCCAGGACGGAGTAAACGCCATTCATTGCAACTCATTTAAAAAGTCTCTGCTATCTATTAGCTGCACAGAAAATATAGAGCCTGATACTTTTAACACTGTTCATTTACAGCTACACTTTTGTTTCCAATAAGTGCAGGAAGCTATTGTGGAGGAGCAGGAGAACCGAAAAGAAGAAAACATTCACCTAACCCGGTTCCTGAGAGTTCTCGCTAATTTCCTGGCCCTGTGCACACTGGCTGGGAGTGGTTATCTCATCTATTTTGTTGTGAGGAGATCCCAGAAGTTTGCCTTGGAAGGTTTGGATAACTATGGCTGGTGGGAGAGAAATGAAGTTAGTTCTAGAAGACTTTATGAAATAGATATTGTTTGTGCTCTGCAGGGTGCTTTTTTCTGGTTGTCTTCTAATTAGGACTTGGATGGTAAATGTGTAACAAGGGATTTCCCTTTTTTCTTCTCTGTTTCTCATGTTCATTAAGGCAGTCGTGTTTTGTTTTGCTTTTTAAAATAGCTTTTCACTTTGAGCTCCCCCGCTTCACTTCCAGATCTGACTATAAACTCTTCCTCCATACCCTTTGGGCTAGGATTTTTTCAGCTCCTAAGGGGACTCCCAAAATTCCTGCAAAGGGTCTCCTGTTGTGTTTAAGATGTATAAGAAAACTCACTCCATGGAAAACTCTTTCATGGTGGTGTGTGTGTGTGTGACAGAGAGAGAGAGAGAGAGAGAGAGACAGCAGGGGAATCACTGGGCACTGAGGAGCTTTTAGGCAGGCGTGCCAGAGTGGTGGGTGACACTGAAGAAAGGCTCAAATGCTGAACGAGACTGTTCCCTGTCTGCAGGTGAGCAGTGTGGTAGGAGCTCCAGTACACCGGGGATAGAAGAGGTACTTTCATTATGATGTGAATGTCAAGCAATTCAGCGTGAGGAAACTAACTGCTGCATAGGGCTCAAAAGGGAAAACACTGGGCCAGATGCTCAGCTGGAGTAAGTTGGTGTAACACCATTGATTTTAACAGACATATGCTGGTCCATTGCCTGTGGCAACTTGCGATAAAGGCAATGGGACCAGTACACTGTTACAAATTTACAAAACTGAGTACCTATTCAGGAATAGATGGCACCAGTGGCCGTGGGCACACTAGCCCCTTCTTTTGTAAGGTCTATGGTAATGTGGCACTTCAGAATATGCTAATGAGGCAATGTCATGTATATGCAGCACCTCATTAGCACAATGGGGGCCATGCGCGTTTTGAAACTGATGCTTTCAAAATGCACACTGCTTATGTAGCCGGGGGCCTTTTGAAGTGACCCCTCCAATTTTGAAAGCCCCTTCTTCCCAAAACCAGATAGGAAGAAGGGGCTTACGAAATCAGGGGGCTGTTTCAAAAGACCCCTGGCTACACGGGCAGCGTGCTTCTCAAAACCGGCAGTTTCGAAGCATGCACGACTCCCCCTTATGCTAATGAGGCACTGCATATTCATAGAAGCACCTCATTAACATATCCTGAAGTGCCACATTACCATAGCCCCTCTGAAAGGAGGGGCAAGTGTTGCCATGGCCAGTGAGTCTGGGACTCACCCTAATCTCTTGCTCCAAAAAAACCACAGGTCTTTTCAGCTAATGCTTGAAGAAGATTCTCATATCCTTCTGATCACTAAAGGGCTTATGACTGCTTTGAGCAGTTCTTGTAGTATCTAATTATGGGCAGTGGTAACTGTGATCCTGTTCATTACAATGTCTTTATCTAGGAATCATTGTAATAGATTTCCTGCCCCCGCCACCAGATACAGTTGTGTGGATTGTACTTTTAACAAAACAGCCATTCTCTGTAAGAAGCCGTTCTTTGTTGGAAAAATAACAATTAATTATGTGAAGCTCATTTAGTGAGGTTTATAATAAACAGTGTGCTTGTCTACACTTTAAAATTCCGCAGCAACACAGCTATGCCACTGTAGTGCTTATCATGCTTCAGTGCAGACTACAGGAGGGATTCCCCTGTTGACATACGTAATTCATCTTCCGGAGCTGCCTGAGCCATAGCTAGATTGAGGGAAGAACTCTTACATTTACTTGGTGTTCTACAAGAGGATTTATGTTGGCTTAACAATGCTTGTTGTGTGGAGAAGGGGAGGATTGTGCATTTTTCACACTACTGAGCAGCACAGTTATGATGACCTAATCTTCTAGTGTAGGCCAGGCTAGAATATAAAGCTAGTCACATGGATTCTGTTCCTCCCAGAAGGCAGCAGCCAAGCCAGAATAAACAAGCTCTAATCAAAAGCAAAATGAAAAACACCAAACCAACAAGAGAGTCCAGGATATGGGTGGAGAAATTGTGAGATACATTGTGTGATAAAAATTATTTGATTCCACTTCCAGAGAAATAAAAGTCAAATATAGCACCGCTTGACTAAAAAGAGTTCCAAAGATTTAATCATATAGCTGTCTCATAGGCCATTGTGAGGGCAGTTCAATAGGAATGTAGCTTCTTTCCATTGTGACAGGTGTGGTAACAGATTTTTGTTAACTATTATTGCCACCACAGTTGTTACATCACACTAAGTTAAAGTCTGGAAAACAGCTAACTGCACTGGTGTTTACATATTTTGAAAAAGGCTGAATTTCCTGTAAGAAGCAACTGGACAGAAGAGTTGAGCTCTGCTGAAACCCTCTCTAAAGAGGGTTAGAGGTGGGGTGTATTGGGATGGACCGGGGTCCTGGCCAGTGCTTTGTTTGCAAAGGCTCAAACCTGTCGAGTACTGAGCACCCCTGTGTGGTCCTAAACACCCTCAATTGCCACTGAAGTAAGTGGCAGTTTACCCCTTCCAGTCCACTGAAGTCAGTGGGTATTAACCCCACAGGAATTCTCAGCACATTAGGAGGCTGATTTACACCTGGAATGTTGGTAAGGGCTCGGATTTGTGTTTATTGAGGGCTTGTCTACATTTCAAATGCTACAGTGGCACAACCTGCAGCTGTGCTGCTTTAGTGCTTCTGTGTAGACACAACTGATGCTGTTGGGAGGAGTTTTCCTATTGGTTACTTTGCCTTTGTGAGAGGTGGAAGCTATGTCGATGGAAGAACTCTTCTGCCAACTAACCACTGTCTCCGGGTGGGGGATGGTGGCTCAGGAAGGCTTAACTGTGTTGTACAGGGGTGTGTATTTTCTACATCCATGTCATGTAGCTATGCTATAGTGTAAGTTCCAATCTGAGACCAGCCCTTATATGGTTATATTGGTACAAGCACTAGGGAAGACAGTTACACCAAAATAAAGGAGCCCTACAGAGTTATAGTCATACCTCTTCCCTTATGGGAATAGCTATACCAATAGAAGGCAGCTGACAACAGGACTTGTACCACTTTACTATATGAATATAATCAAAGCAATACACCTGTGTAGTGGAGATAAGGCTGGAAATCAAACTTCAGTAGAAATGACAGTGTGTCTGGACTCCCTCTTCAGGTTAAAGATTTTCAGGGCTGGTCAGAAACATAGGTCAGCATAACTCACCCCACTGAGTAGTACAGGTTTGCTGACCTAACTCCTGTTGTAGCCAAAGCTAGATTTCAGATTTTACCCACAGCCAAAACCTTTTACTGGTGCTGTGTATGAGTAAACGAGCTGTGTACAGGAGGGCGGGTGGTTTGCAATAGCCACTGGAGCTTCTGCACATGACTCTCTAAGGAAATCTTTCTTTACAATGATGATACCCCTAAAAAATAAGAGTTCCCACTTGTCTGGTTTATGGACATCCCTGTACAGGTTTATACCACTTCTGTGAAACCACCCTTTATGTCTAACAACTGTGGCACATTTCCCCACCATACAGAACACCCCTCCCCCAAAAAAATAGGCCTGACTGCCTTTCCATTTCCACTGATTTTATATTGGTGTAATTCATCATCTTCAATATTATTCCTGATTTACACTGATATAAATGAGATGAAAGTAACAGGCTTTTGCTACAGGTAGCTGAGGCAAAATTCTTGTTCTGTGACAAAAGAAGAGCTTTGGTTGGTGCTTTACAACGTCCTCTATTTAATGTTGTCTGGCTTAATTCCCAGGTCACATTCACACAACAGTGCTTGACATAGCAAGGAACTGTAAACTATGATTTATTAAGAGTATTCAGTACCTTACTCCAGCAAACTTCATGATGGCTCTATTGGGAGAACTTTTAGAGCAAGGAGTGACTAAGAAGTGATGAATTGCACCCTGTATTTGGAATAATGGCATAATATTTGTCACTTTTCTTCTAAAAAAATAACGTTGGGCCAGACCCTCTCTTGAAGTCCAACCTTTTGATGACCCTCTGGGAGTGCAGGAGGGCCAAAGGGCACAAAGATACCTTGGTAAGCTGGGTCATTATCTCGACAGAGCTAGTATAACTGGCTATTATGTCATCCATCCCAGTAGCCACCAGCATAAGGTGATAGGGCATGGCCAGAATACTAGGTGGCCCAGCTGTTCTCCACTGGCATAATCCAGGGCCAGGGCAGAACTGGCCCCAGAAACAATCAGCCACAATTGGCTCCACTTATGCACCCCCCACAGCTGTACCAATCACACCATGTACAACTGGGAGTGTAATCTATTTCTTGGAAAAGAAATAAAATAAACATTGACTGGCCTTCTGTAGACTTGGTACCTAGCTCTTGGCTCTGTCAGTGGCCTGGTGGGTGATGTGGGTGAGCTACTTTACCACTTGGTGACTCAATTTTCCCATCTGTATAATGGGGCTAATCAGAGAACTGGAAGGGACCTCAGGAGGTCATCTAGTCTAGCCCCCTGCTTCAAGCAGGATCAACCCCTACTAAATCATCTTTGCCAGGACTTTGTCAAGCTGGGACTTAAAAACCTCAAGGGATGGAGAATCTACCACCTCCCTAGGCAACACATTCCAGTGCTTCACCACCTTCCTGGTGAAGTAGTTTTTTCTAATATCCAACCTTGTTCTGCTATCTGACACCACTGAGAACAGTTTCTCACCATCCTCTTTAGAGCTCCCCCTCAAGAAGTTGATGGCTGCTATTAAATCACCCCTAAACTGGAAGGTACCTTGGGAGGCCATCAAATCCGGTCTCCTGCCCCCTTGGTAGGATTAAGAACCATTGCTGATGGATTTTATTTTTTAAAATACTTGTGCCAGATCTCTAAACAGCCTTCTCAAGGACTGAGCTTACCACCCTGGGTTTAACAAGTTAATGTACAAACCACTGAGCTACCCAGCCCATAGTAGAAGGATACTTGCATTTGGCTATCTATTGATGCAAAGCCCTATATAAAAGTGAGCTATTATTTTGAAGAAACTAAATAGTGGGGGGTAAAAGTCAAATAACAAGTTCTATTTGTCTTTACTGTATGTATTTTCAGTGTGTCCGTACTACCTAACTAATAAAACTACCTAATAAAGGGCATATACAATAATAAAAGCATAAAGAACTTGTGGGAAGACAGACTGATTCAACCAAAATAGAGTCATTAACAGCACTGGAAAGATAAGTTAAAAAATAAAATCCACAACCTAACTGATTTTACATGTAAGATGAGGCAAGCTCAAACACAACAGATTTGTGCAAAACCATATCTCCCAAATTTAAGAACTACCAGCAACACAGACAGGGTAGATCACTGCATTTGTATTTCACAAGCCTCTAAGTCAACTTTCAGTTTTAATTCTAGACAGCTCAAGGTTTTGCTACTATAAAATATAAATCCTCCTCCTAATTAATTTTAATGAAAAATAGACCTTTATCACTGCCTTCAGTAGCAGGGAATATTAGACAAGGCTATTATTATTGCATTCAGCAAGAAGGGAAAGAGTGATTTATATGTACTAAACTGTTTATTCTTAAACTTCTAACTTAAACAGTGAGCTATGGACATTCAATATTCATCATTGGTGTGATTTAAGATGCTGGGGAGTATAGACTTCACTGCAGTCACAGCACTATTTACAAGATTCACAACTTTACTTACCAGCAGGAAAATCACAGTTGCTTGTGCAGCTGCTATTTTCTACCCCTCCAAGTGCCATTCAAAAGAGTGTGCTATTCTCCAGAATAGTTGGCTTCTCAGTGAGTGAAAAGCTGTGTTAGTTAGTGATTACTCTGGTTAGTAATCTGGTGATTATTGTCCCATGATTATCTACAATCCCAGCTCCACAGGGTAGGCATTTCTTTTGAAATTCAGTTCCCACTTCTTGCAGGTATTTAGTGGCTAGCAAAAATCCAGCAGATATGGAGAAGCTGAATATGGGTGTGCTTGGGTGGCCACCCAGGAGAGATTCAAATGCTGTGTAATGTAATGTTGGCATGGACAATAGGGGAGATCTGTGCTAGTATCCAAACTTGAAGCAGAGCAAATGTCCAGGGTGAATCTTTGCTCCCACCATATACATAGGTCAGATATATCTGAGACTGAGTTTCTGAGAAAAGTTTTTAATGAAATTGTGGATTTCAGTGAATACATATGAAAAACTTTCAAAGAAATGTAAACAAAAAGGTTGGTATTTTCCAGACAGCTAGAGAGGTGGGATTTTTGGGGGGTGTGTGTTTGAACAAACAGTGGCAAATAGATTTTGCAATCTTCCATTATAACAACAAAAACTGCTAGGGATGACAGTGGCATACTTTTTATTTGTTCAGTTATAATAAGTACAATTTATTTTTGCTATGGTTAGTTGTTTAACCAGTGATTATTAAACATCTTTCTATATTTATAGGTAACAGAACTGAACTTGTATAATAATAAAACTTCCAGCTATTCACTTTGCTATTAGGCCTGCAAAGAATTTGCTACCATTTGTCTATAAATATGATAATCCAGCACCCATTAAAATCCAAGAATAGAAAAGCAACGAGTAGAGATGTAATTTATTTCTTACAATTCAGAACACTGATTCCACAGATGAAATACTATGAAACTCCAGTGCTTTGAATTTTCAGATGCAAATGGGTAATTTTTCTTGCCTGTGTAGTCCCTTTGTGGTATAATGGTACATATGCAAACAGAAGTATAATCTCAATTTTCTACTCTTTGTAATTAAGATGTACTAAATAATTTAAATGTATTACATTTTGTTTAAGTTTTTGGCAAGAGCGGGCACAGAAGAGATTAATTTCAGCACAGTCTCAAGATATCTGGGGGGGAAAATCAAACAAAAGAACATAAATCTATTTCACGTGTATTTCAGCAAACACCTTATTGGTCTAAATGGAATTTGATCCCATTGGTGGAATGCATAATCCATACTGAGTTTTAAAATTATTAGCAGATAATAATAATTTTCTCGGACCATTATCTTGGACCATTCAATTCAGTACACTTCCATACAGTTACATAGACAAGTTAATGCAGTTAGCAGAATGCTAATCATAACAGACACCTTTAGCTATTAGTCTGAACATGCACAAGGATTGGATCTGACAGGAAAAATTACTGGAAATTGGCAAATCCCTCAATACAGAATTTGTCCTCAGAATAGGTGCCATTTGGAATAAAGTAGCTAATGTTTTACGATCCCTTTCGGAGCCTGCGGTTAAAAAGAACTTTAAAAACAAAAATTAAGAGTAGTTTCCCAATTATCCATTTAGAGTGGATTATAGCTTGCTATCCCCGAGGAAAACATTTTATGTGAACTCTCACAAAAAGTTTTGTTTGTGCACTGGGTGAAATACCAGCTAAAATGGCAGGGGAAGATGAAAGCACAGGACTTGTCTCTAACTTCTTCTTGTGTGATTCTTTGCAGGTGAACATGGTCATGTCTCTCTTGGGAATGTTCTGTCCCACTTTATTTGATGTTATCAGTTCTCTGGAAAACTACCACCCCCGAATAGCTCTGAGATGGCAGCTGGGGCGCATCTTTGCTCTCTTCCTGGGCAATCTTTACACATTCATCATTGCCCTGATGGATGAGATCAATCTCAAGGCAAGCTAACCAGAAAGTCTTCCATCACCATTAAATATATGGGTTTTTTAAAACATTTCTAAAGACTTATATCAAGGGTTCCCAAGATGGGACTGTAACCTTCAGGGAAATCAAACAGGCGTTAAGGGGTGGTTACAACAGGGCAGGAATTTTTCAATTTAAAAAGTTCATCAGACAAATTCTAATTTGTTGAACCTAAAACTGATTGGAAAAAAGAGATCATTTAAAACAAATTGCTCTGCTGTTTCTTATTTCTTTTCTGAAATTGGCAAAATGACATTTTCAGAACACACTCTTCTCATTTGAACTGATTTCCTGCTCAGATATTTAAGTTAATTATAATAAAAAATAAAGTAATGGTCAAAATCAAAACACAACATTATTTTTCAATTTTGTTTTGCAGTTGTTTCTGCAGGCTCTTTACTTTTCATTCTGATTCAGGATGGTTTTTTTTTCTTACAAAATCTCGAATAAAAATTCACAAGATAGGTAACTTTTCCCAGCCTCTCCACTCCCAATGCTAGCAGTGACCTCTCCACCATGTCCATACGGTTGCCTCCCAGCTATAAGGGAGCCAAGGTCTAGGAACTGGAAAGATTGAGAACTACTGAGTTAAAGTTCATACCATTAATCTGTTTATTACAAACACAATTAGGATTTCTTTTTCTAGCTGGAAGAAGAGAAGATAGTGAAGTATAACATGACAATATGGGAAGCCAGTCTCTACAATGGTACGATATCAGAAAATGCTACTGCTCCTCCAATACAGGTGGATCCTGCAGATGTCCCTAGAGGGCCATGTTGGGAAACAATGGTAGGGCAGGTAAGACAGGGACCCATGTCACTCCTTAGCTAATGGGCAGAGAAATACTTATAACTTTATTGAATCCTCTGAGGCCCTCACCATTTTCCTTGCCCTCACACATTGGCTATTGCTTGCAATGTCTAGAAATCTTTTTTTCTTCTGTTTTTCTATGCTCTTGTAGTTCTCTCTCTCTCTTTTATTTAGCACTCATGAAAGGTGATGGATGACCACTTGGAAGAGGAGTGGCATCATTTTGATTGGAATTTTGATCACCAAGACACATTTGTATCAGCAAAATGAGTGTACCAAAAGGTACAAAATGTGTTGTTCAACGAGGCAAGTCTCACATAATCATGAATAGCCATTGCTGTCCTTTCAAGTTATTTCTCCATCATTTATACAGCAGGTGACTTGCTGAAATTTAAGACTTGGGGGATTTTCAAATGGCACAGTTTCATGATGGATGTACCTAGCAGTTCGGTTTTATTCTGTTTAATATATATATTCATCTGAGCTATTCATGTTCTATGTGTCTTTGATTTTCCCCCGCTTATTTTTCTTCCTATGACGAATTCTTACGCTCTCACTCCAACCTTTCACTATTTTCCACTCTGAGACCAAATTCTCCATCGAGTCTTAGTTTTTGATACTTCAGTCACACTATCAGTTTTCTCAGTGGCAAATCAGGGTCTTTCCTGGGAAATCTTACAATACTCTCAAAAAACCTGCTGGAGATTTCATCACTAGGGGGCAGATTGCCTGGAAGAAACTAAGTTTGGGGGGGCTCTCCGCTGGACACACTGGTGCTGAATTACAAGATGTGAAACTCAGCCTCGGGTCTGCCTCAAAGGAACAAAGGTGTTCATTCAGCAGCATTTCAGATCAGTCAGTGACAGTGATAAGACTTTCTGGAAACCACAATAATGGGACCAAAGGTTGAGGGAGGACTAGATCTGGGGTGAGGCCTGATAAGTGGTGAAGGCTATAGTGGGGCCTTCCAGAGGTATGTGGGCAGGAAACAATGTTTATGGAAGGATTTTCCCACATTTCCCTCCATCACCAGCACCTGTCAGAACTGGAGTTGGGAAAGAGATGATGGTGCACCTGACATGTTTGAATGCTTACAGTAGCAGGGTGAAAGGGACGTTGGCTATCATCTGCATAAGAATTCCACTGGTGCAGCCCTTCCGCATCCCAGGCTAGTGGGGGTTCTCCACTTCACAGTGAGGACTGCATTACATTCTAGCACTTAGCAGGCTGTTACCCACCATGGTACAACAGTCTTAGTAACATGCTGGGGGTGGGGGGCATGAAGTTTGGCCCCTGGCAAGCCCCAGAGGTCCGTAGGGGTAGTAAAGGGGCAGAATGTTCCCATCTTCTAACCTGTGCTAAGCACATCTGGGGATGTCCCCCCACAGTATTAATTTATTACTGGCCTAAACAGTCTTTTAAAAAAAAACATTGTGTCAACAGGAATTTGTGCGACTGACAATCTCTGACACTATGACAACATACATCACAATTCTAATTGGAGATTTCCTGAGAGCTGTCTTTGTCAGGTTTTTCAACTACTGCTGGTGCTGGGACTTGGAGTATGGATTTGTAAGTATCTCTCTCTGTTTCAATCGCATTGCCAGATATTCACTTGACATATTAGTAGTCATTTCTGTTTTCCTCTTGAGCATCCCAAGTTTAGAGAAGACAGGACACATTAGCTTCAAAATCCCTGTACAACTTTAAAAACTTTTTCTTTTGTCACTCGTGTTACTTTGCTTTGTTTACAGACATTTTGGCTGGTTTTACACTGGGCTCTGCCCAGCGCTGCTGCCTGCAGAGCTATGCAAAGAGAGCTTCTTGGGATTCCAAATACAAAACCCTAACCCTAAGCCATTTGCATACTCCTGCAGCTCATTACCATAGCCACATGAGAGTTCGGTGCTGGCAGGAGGGGGTGCAGGCACTGGAGAGGCTGTGTGGACATGCCTGTACCAGCCAAACTATCCCTCTGTTGCCAGTCCCTTATGCCTCAAACTGTTAATGACTTGTGTGAACAGTACATCAAGCAGGTTCTAATACAATTAAGCCAACGAGTGAGATGCGGGGGATGTATCCTGGTTTTAAATCAGTTAAAAATTGTTTTAGTTGGAACATTGTTGTAACAAAGATTAACCACGTTACATTCACCTGATTAGATCAGCGACTCAATTAATTTAGTGACAGGTGCATTAGAAAGATTTGAAAGCATGTGGCTTCATTTGTCTTTGGCAAAAAAGACACAGACTTCCATGAAGCAAGGAGTGGAATTAATGAAAGCTTACATCTATATCTGCACAAACAAATGCTGCCAGCACAGCTGTTTGTCAGGGCTGTGATCCCTGTCTGATGAAATATACCTGCATAGTCCTCTAATGTAGATACAACTGTAGCATCCAAACTGTGATTTTAGCATTATAGCTTATTCTGCTCAATGAGGTGGTGTTCTGGTAAGGGCATATTTTTGCTGATATAAGTAATGCCAACACTTGAAGTGCTGTTGCTGGTCCAGTATACAGGTATACTAGTAAAAGGTTCCTTGTGTAGATGTGTCAAATATAAACAAAGTTCCCTTACAGTTATTTTCTTGGTATTTTTCATGTATCCATCTTGGTACGGGCTGAACCTCTCTAGTCCAGTAGTCTCACATCCAGCAACACCCATAATCCAGCATGATTTTAGTTAGCCGGGCGACCACTTATCATGGGTCTGGCCAAGTTTTCTGTGGTCCCATAAGGTTTGTTTACAGCCACCAGTCCTGGCTGTCAGTGTTCTGTGTTGTTCTTTAGCTGTTATTTACCCCTAGATGGCTTCTAAGAGCCCAGAAAGCAGTGGAAGTATTGGGAATGCTGCTAGACAATATGGGCCTCCCATGGTCTGGCAAATCCTCTCCTTTGGCACAGATGAGGTCCCAAGGGTGCTGGAATAGAGAGGTTCAACCTGTAATATTAAACACCAACACAATAAATAGAATGTAGTGGTAGAGCTGTACTCTTCCTTCAATCTTTATTCATCCGTCTTAATATTATAATCATTAATAAATCCACACATACTTTCTTAGCCTATGAGGAGTTATCTTCAGGAAAAAAAATGACACCGAGCCATTCAGTGGAGCAAAAAACTAGTGCAGGATGGTTAGGATGCTCGCCATAGGAACATAGAATGTTAGAACTGGAAGGAACCTCAAAAAGTCGTCGAGTCCAGTCCCTGGCATTCATTGCCATTCTAGTTTCTGGTGTACGAGTTCCATGGCTATGAGCCAGCTACTGAGAAAGCCCTCTTTTGTGGCAAGTTTCAGCCTTAACAGGGTTAACACCAGCAGCACCCCTGACAAATGGAGCTGTTGTGGTGGGTCTCAAGAAACAGCCCAAATACTGTGTCTAGTTCTAGATTACCCAGTTCAAAAAGGAGAGTGATAAATTTGGAAGAGTTCAAAGAAGAGCCAGGAGAATGAAAAAAAAAAGTTTGGGAAACATGGCTTCTATCAATAGTCTTAAGGAGAGTGCAGAGCAAGCAATTTAGCTTACCAAAGAGAAGGTTAACAGTGATGATCACAGTCTAATTGCTTACATGAGGAGAAAAGTTGATAGCAGAAGATTCTCCAGTCTAACAGTCAAACACAAGAATGGCTGGAAGCTAAGGCTGGACAAATTCAGGTTAGAAATTAGGTACACATTTTTAACAGTGAGGCTTGTTAGTTAATGTTAATTGGAACAATTTACTGAGGGTTGTGGTAGGTTCTCCTTCACTGAACAATTTTAAATCAAAACAGATTTTTTTTCCCTAAAAACTTGTATTATTTCAGGGAAATCCTGTGACCTGTATTATGCACAAGGTGAGGCTACATGATCTAAATGGTTCTTTCTGAGGCTCAATGAATCAGTGTGTTAAAAGTTCAGAGTGTATGCTGTAAGAATGGAACTCTGTACTTTCCAGTACTGTAATACTTTCACCTCTTCAAAGAGCTTAATAAGATTTACAATGAAATTCTGCAGGCTGTACTGAAGGCAGCACATTGGTCTTGAGTCATGTACATTTATTTCATGAATCATTCTTAATAGGCAACAGAAAAGAGACATTACCAGTATGTTGTTGCTGTTGTAAATGACGGTTTTAATTTATTCCTACTTTAAATCTACTTTGTGTCAATTTAAAACATTTTCTGCAAACCTAATGGAAACATTTGTGCCTTTTCTTTCAGCCTTCCTATTCAGAGTTTGACATAAGTGGAAATGTGCTGGGATTAATCTTTAACCAAGGCATGATCTGGTAGGTGTGGCAAAGAACATTTATGGCTTTAACTGATAGTTGTATACTAGGTCGGTTGAGCCAGGAGGGATGTGTGTATTTCTTTTTTTTTTTTTTCACGTTGACTGAGAATCAAGCATGAAACTCCTGTATCTGCCACTTCTGAAATGCTGAGCTTGATGCACCACTACATTATGTCAGTTTTATGCCAATATAGCTCAACAGGCATCATACTGGATACTTGGAAATCAGCGGCTTTAAATCAGCACAGAATTAGGGTAACGTTGGTGAGTCACCTTCAGGTTAAGGAAACAGGCCAGATTCACCTGTATACTCTGCTCTTTTTTGCATGGCTCTGGTGACACGTGACAGCTGTAAAGCTAGGTTTGTAGCTGTTGGGCATTGTAGGAGCAGCACATAGGTGCTGGAGCTTTCTGGAGATTCTGATTTGTGATTTTATACTGAAAATTAATGTAGCATAAATCCAAAAAGTTTCTCAGTCACAGAAGCTATTTCTTTACTCCTGTTATCCATGGAAAAATGGCAGAGAGAAATAACTACCTAAATAAATACATAACTAAATCTGTGTGTTAACGGATCACCTAATGGCAGTACTCAGCTGTGTTGTATGACAGACCTGGGTTTGAGACCCATTTCTGGTCTTCATGAGCTAAGTGGATAGATACTGGGACCCCGGGGAAGTAGCCTGCAGAAGTCCTTTTGTGGAGTGATTTATGACTCAGGAATGATTGCTATCGCCAATACTTGGACAGCGCTGACATATGCTGTTTTGCCGACAGCCTTCTGCCTCTTCCAAAGGAGGAAGAGCACTGTTTATTGACAGGTTCTGTTGACAAAAAAGCCGTGTGGATGCTGGCGGCGGGGCGGGGGGCAGGGCTTCTCTTGACAGAGAGGGTGTCCAGGAAAATGGGCAGTCTTATCTGCTGTGCTTCTGTGTGACTGTTTTGTTGAGAAGCAGCTAGGCAGTATGGCTGCTCTGTCAACAGAGAGGAGCGTTCTTCCCATTGGCTTTTTGTGTGTGTGGCCACACTCTGTCAATAGAAGTTTTGTTGGGAAATCTCTTCCAACTGTGACTTCTGTCAATAGATTGCTGTAGTGTAACCATAGCCTAAGAGATTACAGGGCAAAATGTTTGGGGCAATGTGTTCTACAAATGAATGACAATCTACTTGGGTGGATTTGAAAATGAAAGTACGGTTTAAAGCAGAAAGTGAAGAGGGGGGAAATCAATGTATTTCTGAATGGACGGTTCAAATTCATTTGGAGGGGAAAAGTGGGGGGACAGGAAAGTCTTGAGACTTGGAAAGAGATGATTCAGAGAGTATTTTATCCCTGTGCCTTGAAGTCAATGGAAGGAGGTGACATGTTTTTATAAACTACAAAAAGGAGTGTACTCTGTATTGCTGCAAAGCCAGGGGCTCTGAAAGCCCTGGGTGGGTGAAAGATTATGGTGTACCTAAGGCTGTGGAGTTTTACAGAGCACTTTTTGTTTGTTCCTAGGATGGGTTCTTTTTACGCTCCATGCCTGCCAGCGATCAATGTGTTCCGCCTCCACACCTCGATGTATCTGCAGTGCTGGGCTGTGATGTGCTGCAATGTCCCCCATGAGAGAGTCTTTAAAGCCTCTCGATCCAATAACTTCTACATGGCCATGCTGCTTTTTATTCTCTTCCTTTCCACCCTGCCTGCTGTGTACACTATTGTCTCTATCCCACCGTCTTTTGACTGCGGCCCATTCAGGTCTTTTGCATTTTATATACATCGCTACCTTGACAAATAGGTTATCTCATAACTAAATGACATAACTAAAACCATCTTCCTTACTAAGTCTTGCCACGTATAATCAATGCTAAGTTTACCCATGCATAGGACCATAATCTCTGAATATGAATTAAATGCAAGAGAAATGATCAACTATTTTAAAAGTATTCACTAACTGGTAAAACAAAATCTTTTTAAAATGAAGTTTCTCACTAGTGAGATCAAGTCTGTTATTATAGCTGCGTCTACACATGCACGCTACTTCGAAGTAGCGGCACTAACTTCGAAATAGCGCCCGTCACGTCTACACGCGTCGGGCGCTATTTCGAAGTTGAAATCGACGTTAGGCGGCGAGACGTCGAAGTCGCTAACCCCATGAGGGGATGGGAATAGCGCCCTACTTCGACGTTCAACATCGAAGTAGGGACGTGTAGACGATCCGCGTCCCGCAACATCGAAATAGCGGGGTCCTCCATGGCGGCCATCAGCTGGGGGGTTGAGAGATACTCTCTCTCCAGCCCTTGCGGGGCTCTGTGGTCACCGTGGGCAGCAGCCCTTAGCCCAGGGCTTCTGGCTGCTGCTGCTGCAGCTGGGGGTCCGTGCTGCATATACAGGGTCTGCAACTAGTTGTTGGCTCTGTGTATCTTGCACTGTTTAATGCAAGTGTGTCTGGGAGGGGCCCTTTAAGGGAGCGACTTGCTGTTGAGTCTGCCCCGTGACCCTGTCTGCAGCTGTGCCTGGCTCCCTTATTTCGATGTGTGCTACTTTGGCGTGTAGACGTTCCCTCGCTGTGCCTATTTCGATGTTGGGCTGAGCAACGTCGAAGTTGAACATCGACGTTGCCAGCCCTGGAGGACGTGTAGACGTTATTCATCGAAATAAGCTATTTCGAAGTTGGGTGCACGTGTAGACGTAGCCTATATGTCAGGAGTAGAGAACCACTCTGTGAGACATACATGCTCTACCTGCTTGAGATGACCTGTTCATGTGTAGAGCAGACTCATTGTTTGGAAGATGGAATATCTAGAAGTAGGATGCAGCAAGCATCAGAAAACATACTGTGGAAAGGGATCTAGCAGTAGTGGAAGGAGAGGCCTGATAACCTAATAGGGCTCCTCCATCTCAAATTTCTGAGATTTTCTGCAGTTCTTCAGGGGTTATATTCAGTAGCATTAGTATTCCTGGTGCTGCGAGTCACCCCTGAAGTTCTCAGGAATGCTGGACAGACAGGGCATGTGTGTTGACAGCAGTTATGTGTGTAAATCCGTGCATTTTGGGATAAGAATAACCAATATCCCAGATAATGTCCCCTGGTTTCAAAAAGGAGTAGTGATTGTGAACACTTCAGGTTTTGGGTACACAGCTTGAAACATAGGAAATGTGCTGGACACCAACCCTTTGACAATCTGGTGTCTCAAGTGAGGCATCCTGAACTACTAGTTGCTTCTGAAAAATGTGGGCATGCATTCCCTTGCAAATAGGTAACAGCACAGGGGGAATATAGCTATGAGGTAGGGAAGATAACATTTAACTACTTAATCAATTAGCCTGGGTACAATTAATTGCTGGGGGCTGGAACAGCCCTGTGCCCACCGCAGGCAGGAGAGATTGCTCCAGTCCTGTGTGACCCACAATAGCCAGGGGGCACTCCAGCCCAATTGGAACAGACCCTGTCCACAGCAAGGGGGCTGAGCCAGCCCAGCTGGTCTGGAGTGGCCAATGGCCACACCCTCAATTAAATAAGTTAATTGGTTAAACTTACCACCAACCGGTTAACCAATTGAAAGGGATGTTACATTCCTACTATGAAGACATCTAAGAACCAGCTGATCCTACACGCTAGCCTTCACCCTGTGCATTGCAGAAGTGAAATATCTGGGGACAAATTGCCAGCATCTCTGTTTGCCATTTAGGGTGACATATGACACTAGCAAACAAGCATTGGACACGTGCCATTTAGATTTTAAACGTTTTTGATATCTATTTGCAAAAATGTGTTAATGGAGTAAAAGGAGAAGAGCAGTAAAATGGATATCGGGTCTCCAGTGAAGGGCCGGAAACATACATCAATGCAATGAGTCAAGTGATTCCAGTACATCTTTTAAAGGCATGGAAGTTTTGATGTCTTACCTTTAGAAGTCCCTTTGTGTGTTGGCAATCATTCACAAGGTGTTTTCCAGTAGAGTATCACACTCAACATCATTATGTGGGAGAAATGCATAAACTGCCAGCAAATCGGCTGAGCTACGGAACAGGTTGGATTTCACAGAACTGATACAAAGCAGGTGATACTGATTACCAATTTTAATTTAGTAAGGCATATCATAGAAGACACAGAGGGTGCTATCTGGGGACAAGTATCGGAGGGGTAGCCATGTTAGTCTGGATCTGTAACAGCAACGAAGGTTCCTGTGGCACCTTATAGACTTATGCAGCATCTGATGAAGTGAGTCTGTGCTCACGAAAGCTCATGCTCAAAACTTTTCTGTTAGTCTATAAGGTGCCACAGGACCCTTTGTTGCTGTTATCTGGGGACAAGTTAGTGTAATTGACATCCTGGACCATGTGTAATTTAGGATTAGATAAACTAGCACAGCTTCCATAAAGTTTCCTCCCTACCCTCCACCTTCCCCAGGGATAAAGTTGAGTGAACAAGTGACCATTTTAGCTTTTTCTGTGCTGCTTTAATCTTTTAAGATGCATAAAAAGTTATGGGTTTCTTAAAATTGACCCAGAAAAGAGCATTTAAATAATGTGAACAACAATAATTTATTGTTGGGTCCAGCCCTGCTCTGATGTAATACAACTGACATTGATAGGGTATGTAATAGATTGTTAATTTGTGTTTACAGTGGGAAAACCAGAATGTTTGAGGTCATTTCAGAAACCTTGGAGAATGACTTCCCTGCCTGGTTTGGGAAAGTATTTAGTTATGCTTCTAACCCTGGACTGATCCTGCCCTTCATATTGCTTATGGTGTATGTACAATATTTTACTGCAGCTCAAAGCTTTCCTATGTGACTCTCTGCTCAGTTCTTTTCATTTCAAGCCTCTCTAATCCTATCTTCCACTGGGAAGATAATTGAGTACAACACTGATTGCCTTGTACTGAGGGACCTGAAGAATTCACAAATTTTCCTTGATTATAATTTATATGTAGCTGCTTGCACAAAGGCAGGCTTCCCAATCTCTCTTTTGTGTTCAATGGCTAAATTGTTTTGTTGTTTTCTTATCATAGTGACAAAATCATTAAGAAGCAAACACACACACACTATATGGGATCCAAATTGTGGGGACTTTAATCAGTCTATTGAGCAGAAACCCACATCATAAAACCTAGCACGTTTAGCAGTGAACTATCCAAAGCGCTCTTCCCTGATACAGAGCTTTCTTTAAGCCTGTTCCTGGGCATCTTGGATTTTCCATAATAATAAAGAGGCCTCAAAAGCAGGAGAACTACCATCATTGCGCTAAACTAGGTGTGAGGTCAGAGATGGGGGCACATAGCAGAGAAGCCACATAGAAGGCTTCCAGTTTATATTCTTTGGCTAAAACACTATTGTAAGAGATGTGCTGTAAGCCAGGACTACTACCCACCTTTTTAAGTTTCCTGTCCAAAGTCAAGTTTCTGAGGCTTTGGACTAGGAATGGACATTTGTCCAAAAATTAGTCCAGAATAAGAATAACCATGGAACTTTTCTTCTCAAACTGACACACAAACATATAAGATCACTTAGCACACACAGAAGCACAGTCCCTTCTTGGGTGAAACTCTGTCATGATTCAACATCCTACAGTTACACCACCACATATTTTAGAACAGGAAGTGAAAAACAGCAAGTGTAATAGAAACTGCAGAAGGAACTTACACAGCTAGAATGCAATTTTGAGATGAAATTTGGCAAAGACTTGCTGACAATTGTACTGCAATGAAGAATGGTTGCTCCCATTGACTTTAAGCATAGCTACTCACACGGAGCATTATGGGACTGTGGCCCAAAATAAAGATGATCCAAGCAAACCAGAGACAATAAAATAGGGAGACAATAAAATAGGGAGAAGATGAATCACTTATTTCAACCGGGAGCATGACATACTGATAATATCAGCATATGATAAAGCATAGCTGGATCTCCAGTTAGAATTTTATTAGCTTTGTCCACATATCTTCTCTGGAGATACCATCACTGGACCTAACCAGGTTACTCACAGAATCACGGGCACTTTCTCATGCTCCTCTACTAACATCATATATGCCATCATGTGCCAACAATGCCCAGATACGTTGTATATTGGACAGACTCCTAACTCCCTTAGACAAAGGGTCAACGGGCACAAAACAGACATCAAAACACTCCAGATCCACAAACCAGTTAGTCAACATTTTAATGGAATGGGGCATTCTGTCAATGACCTCAAGGTATGTGTGTTACTGAAAAGAAATTATCGCTCCTTTGTAGAAAGGGAAGTGGACGAACTGACATTTATATTCAAATTCGGAACATTAACACATGGTTTAAATCATGATGTGAACTTTCTGAGTCACTATAGAGGCTCGTCTGCATACCTAACTCAATCTAATTCTTGATCTTCCCCCCGACCCCTCCACTCACTGATTTGCTCACCTTGATTATCTTTTTCTGATTTGTCCTCCTTGCTTACTGTTTTTGGTTCTCTGTGTCTTAAATATTGAGTCTGTTCTGGTCTGGATATGGTCTGAAGAAGTGGGTCTGTGCCACGAAAGCTCACCTAATAAACAATTTTGCTAGCCTTTAAAGTGCTACTTGACTGCTTTTTGTTTGATAGTGTATAGACTAGCACGGCTTACTCTCTGTTACTATTCAAAATGTTGTGTGTTGATTGGAAAGTAAGTTACTAGGTGCTGGGGGAGCGGCAGAGGGGGAAAAGCTGGAGGTGCTGGAATTAACTCTTGGAAAACTGGCTGGCTTTCAGAATGGTAGCCATGTGAATACTTCGGTGAAGGAGCAATATATTGTTTAGGGACCTAGAGAGAGCTCTCAGTAAAACTTAAAGGTTGTGATTACATTTTTCAAAAGGCCTGGATCATATCAATTTCCTTTGTAATGAGGATTAATAGAATATTATGCTTCAGGTCATAGACTGATAGCTCCCAGGTAGGAATTCCCCTTACTCCTGTCCCACACATGGGCCAGATTCATGCTGGCTGGTTCACTTTTCTGTGTCTGAAACGGGCCTCTGCCAGAGGCACAATATTAAATAAAATCCTGGTCCTGCCATTAGAATGGCTCTTGTGGATGCCTTTTTCCCGTCTTAGTTTAAAGGATTTTATAAACAAATTCTATGCCTTTTACAAGTCAATTTTGGAGAACACCCATGTAATGAAAGAATACCTGTATGGGACTGCCTCGTTAACTAGCATCACCAAAAGGAAGGTTCTTAAATAGGGAAAGTGAATTTTTCAGTTGTGGTGTTCTCAGATCTCAAGTACAGATTTTTTTTCTTTTTCCTGTGAGAAAGCAAGTAACCAAACTGTCAAAATGTCAGTGTTAATAAGACAGGGTTGTAGAGTAAAAGCCACTTTTCATATTAATACATTACAGAGGATAGGGGAACACCATTTAATGTCACGTGGATTTATTAAGAAGTGTGTTAGATTTTATAACTGTTACCTAACAAAATATATTCTTTTTACTTTAAAATTTAGATTGAGTATCTATTATCTCAATGCAACATCCAAATCCTATAAGGAAGCTAACTTGGATCTCAAAAGGAAGCTGCAAAATGTAAGGATGCCATAAAGAGTGTAGAAATATTATTTTTTGTTGTTGTGAAACAGTAGAGAAATGTTTTGTGTAAATAAGTTATTTCTCCCTCTCTCTCCTTTAACTAGCAAGCTGAAGAAAACAAAAAGAGAAACAAACAAAAAGCACAATCATCACGAGAGATAGAAGAAAACTCCCTTGAGACTAAACCCAAGCAGCGAGGAAGCAAACAGGACTCCACATCAGAACAAGGTTTGACTGCTCTGAAGATATGTGTATATTTGCTTCCCCCCTGCTACACTGTCTTAACTTTTGTACTTACAGTACAGTGCTACATGGAGAGGGAAAGTCATGAAAACTAAACTAACTAAATTACTCACAATACAGAAGCATGTGGCTACCAGCTTACTCTTAATGGTGCTGGTCTTATTCCTTCTCCTTCTAAGAACTGTTACTACCTCCTTCAGTAACAATCCAGAACCCTACGGTAATAATAAACTGTTAGGCCCCAAGCCCAGCAAAGCTTATAAGCAGGTTCTTAATGTTAGTGGAACTATTTACATGCTTAAAACCTAAGCATGTGCAGGAAGTGTGTTGCTAGACTGAACTGCAGAATGCTACAGTTATTTTTATACTGGAATATAAGGGCCACATTGTAGATTTTCAGCCCAGGTTTTTGCTGGAAGAGGTACAGTGGGGCCTGGTTATCACAGAAATCCTCAGTAAGAATTCTGGCTTAGTCAGCCAAACTTTCCCTCCTGTGTGGTCCTGGGCTACATATGAAACAGGAAGCTCTTTCTGCTTTAGAGGGTGTGATGTGCTCTCCCCTCTGCACTCAGGGGCTACTGTTCTCATTGTCCAGGGCACAAAACAGGTCTGTGGTTTGGCATACCTGACACCAGGAGAAGACAGGGCTGGAACAGCAGGGAGGCTGTAGGTCAGGGATCAGATGCATTAGCAGAGTTACGTGGGAATTCCAAGTGTATTCTACTGCAACTGGCCAGTTTTATAAAGAAATTGCTGAGTTTTGCTATCTCTTTTTCCCCTACCCTCACTCCTCCAGTAGCCCTAGAATCTGCCTCTACTTACTTGGTGCTGCCTTCCAAAAGGGGACTGGGAGGTTTCTACTTTTCTACTTGATATCTTTGGGAAGGGGGGGAAGGTTGCTGGGGGAGCTCCTGGCCCATTCCCATAACCTCAGTTTGAGAAATAGGCTTAGCAGGGTGAGCACTGGTCCTGCTGTTCTCTTCCAGTCTGTGGCAGACAAGGCCCAGCCCTATCAGTGTTCTAACAGGCAGTTTTTGCTCTATGGCTCAGTTTGGTTTTCTAAAAAACTTTTAGGTACCCAGAAAGGACGCGGTGACAAAGAGTCAAAGAAAGCTACAAGCCACTCACAGGACGCAAGCCCCTCTCTGCAGTCCCAGCAGCACGGCCCTGGTACCAGTGCTCAGTATTCCTTGCATGGCCGAGGAGGAAGCCTTGTTCCGCCCCCACACATAGCTGTGACTCGACCTCCTGTGCCAAGAGGATATGGCATGTCAGGCTACCCCCCGAGAAACCCACGCTTGGAAAGTATTCCTGGAGGACACCCAAGAATGCCAAGGGGCATTCCTAACTATAGATAAGCAGACTGTTCTACATTTGCCTCTAGTTAAAGTAAGCTACAGGGTTATATGATACTGCCCTGCGGTGGTGTCCCATTGATTTCAATGCAACTTGTCCTATTCACGAAGTTGCTGAGAAAGCCCAAGTATTTTCAGGGTCGGGGGCTTCAGTACCACTGTTGAACAGAAATCACTCCATTAGTCTGTTTGTTAATATGAATGTCTTGTAAAGACACATGTTGTCATCCATGTCAAAAGTGTTTCAAAGCATGTAAATACTTACTATAAGAATGAAAATGTCAGTTTATGTTTGCTTAAGTTTCTCAGTGTGTTGCTGTAGCATCACATTGTTACTGCATTTATTTTTAAAGCCACAGTTAATTGTCAACAGAATAGCTTGGAAATTATCGCTGAGTCTGTTTTACTCGAGCAGCACGGAGCTTGTGCTAGCTGTCCACAGAGGAATGAGACTCACCTGATTAATTTAGACTGGAAATATATCTCTGTCTTTCAATAGCCAAAACATTACCTTTAAATGCCCAGAAATGTTGAGCAGTCTAGTGGTTGAAGCACATGCTTCCTAGTGCAGGGGTGTTGTGCAGCTGAGCTTTTACTTTGATTAAAATCCCTGTCAGTCTACAAGTTATTCTGCCCACATGTAATACCATACAGCTTCCCTCCAAGCACCTGCAGCACCCTGCCTCTGTTTTCATCTCTTCAAGGCCCCTTAAAAATTCACAGTTCAAATGAGGGGGAGTCCCAATTATTTAGCTCTTTGATATATCCTGGCCCTTTAGGCTCCAAGCAATTCAGTCTCTTCCATCCGATTAACCCAAAAGGACACAAAACACAAACTCACAGACTCTGCATCCCAGCCGGCCTTCACAGTATCTTTTTTGCTTGCACAGGGTTCCAATAGGCCTTCTACCCTGATGACCTCTCTCTCACTCCTGCTTGTGTGGCTTTCCTGCCCCCAGCCCCTGCTAAATCAGGGCCCTACAGGCGTGTGCTAGCTCCAACCCTCAGAGCAAACGCTTGCTCTTTTTTTTTTTATCCTGGCAATGCTGGATTAAAGATTTGCTGGACCAGGAAGGGTGCAGTGGAGTTTGGGCATAAGGGGGAAGAGAGGAGGGTGCCAGCTTGGCACCTTGCTCCATGGGGCATACGTGGCTTTGTGCCTGTCACTGCACCTAGGAACCTCCTCCTGTTGCTATGAGAGTGGCAGGAGAAGACCTCAGGCAAAGCACATCGCTGCACTGTCATTTCCCCAGCTGGGACAGGAATGGAGTGGCAGAGCAGAGAGCTGCTTCTTCCTCTATACCGGGGGTGTTCCTGGATTAGGGACACTTGGGGGTTTTAGTGTATTGCATATGCAAAGAGAAATCACGTTTGAAGAAAACAACTCGGCCCTCTGTTTTCATATCCATCTCAAGAATGATTTCCAGGCCTGTGCTGTTCTGCCTGGGGCTGTTCTGGACAGATACCGGACACTTCTTATTACTGCTTGCTTATTATCATTTATTTGTATTGTGGGAGCATCTGTGAGACATACATCAAGACCCCACTGTGACAACTGCTATCTGACGATGTGCCGACCTACTCCGGGTCCCGTGGGTGCGCGTGGGGTGTGATACAGCGGGGGGAGTCGGGTGGCCCAGGACCAACCACCCCACCTTTACAGCAGCCTGATATAGTGTAGCAGCAATATGTGATTCAGTGTATTCACTTTAAAACCTAGGTTTCCACAGTATTATGAGTACCAGAAACAATAACACTCCGATTGTGAACACCACAATGCCCTGTGGCTGTTCTAAGTCCCAATAATTCTCTATACAGACCCAGCTAGACCAGCTAGTGGTATTTACCAATAGTGATTTATTCATTTATTTGTAACTACAATTACTTAACACTTGTTATATATATAGATAGTTATTTATTTGGCATAAGCTAAATACTAGGTTATATATAACTATATATAATTACATGTGACTTACCAATAACATCCAATGCTCCCACATCTCACCAATAACTACGTTACAGCGGCCCTTCAAGTCAGAGATACGGCTTGGTTGGGACCTTTCGTGGTGGTGACGTCCGGGTGATCAGGCCGGGGTCTGCTGTCTGGACTGGAAGTTGCTAGCCTCCGCCTTGTGTCCAGGAGCCCACCCCCTTATTCCTGCTAAATCACCTTTTATACTGTTTCTTACTTGGGGGTTCGATACCTGGCCAATTAAAGCGTTTGTTACCTAATTTGGGCTTTCTATCCTCCCGGCCTGTTAGAACATGTTACAAGATTTCCTCTGTCCTTGGTCTTTTTCTGAACCTCCCCTGAGACCCTCTGATGTTGTACAACCAAGATGTTCTCTTTGGGGGGCTTCCAGCTACTAGCCCCAGCTGTTCTCTTTGGGGGCTTACTATCTGCTTGTCAGGATGTTCTCTTTGGGGACTCTCCAACTACTTGTCAACTTTCTGATTTCTTTCTCCTGGCCTGACTTCAGACCTTCCCGCCGCTGTATGATAGCATTCCAAGATGGAGTGTATGGTCATTCTGCCTTGCGAGTGAGGCCCGGCCACCAGGTGCTCGTGCTCCCACACTATCCAAAGAGAACAAAAAGGGGCTCTCTGCCCAAGTATTTACAGCCACAGTATTTACTCTCCGTTTGAGAGTAGCCATGCAGCTTCTCTGCACTAATCAGAATTTGACTCGTAATAGCTATAAAAATATAGACAAGGCTAGTCATTAAGTCCTCATCTAAAATACAAATGCATCTGTCAAAGCTGATCGATCCCCACTCTGACACTCTGGATGCAGAAGGTTGAGGCTTGCAAGAGACCTTAAAAATATCTGGCCTCTATAGGTTTCTGCTTAAAAGGCAAAGGTTGTCCCAAGAACCCATCTAACTGCGATGTTAACCACAGCTTGCAGAACCAAGGCCGTTCTTATCCAGCGAGTTTAAATGAAGGGCTGTTATATGCCCTGTTGCTGGCAGGTCATCCTCTACTGTAAGACCATAGGTATGACTCAGCATGAGCAGGGCTAGGAGAGGGAAGCTTGTTGTGGCTAGTGGAATGATTACAAACCAGGCTGCAGGAGAAGTTGCAGAACTGCTCTGCTCACATTCCACAGCCCCTGGAGAAGGACTTTGTGCTCAAGGGTTGCTACTGGACTCTGTTGTCCTGTGCCAAGTTTGTTTACATGGGCTTTGTGCCAGAGAGAAGACTTGATCCAGTTTAAATAAATTGCTAATTATTTCAAAGGAGTTGGGGGTAGCTAATTAGGGGTAGAATGGTTGAAATAACTAACAGGTGCATGTGAAAAACTCATAGATGGCAATGTCCAGGGACAGCTCTGTTATTTTCCTTAATGCGTAAATAGAAGAGGGCATAAATTGCAAATCCTGTTGGAAGAGGGTGAGTGGAAAGCTCTTCTTAGAGCTGTGACTTCATCATCCCAGCAGAATGATATTTTATGGAGAAGTGTTTGCTTGCACTTACATTATGGGAGAGAGTATTTAGGTGAATGTCAACAAGAGAGAAATATTTGGCATCTAACCACAAGAGTGCAGTGTTGTAACAAAGGTCAGGCAGCCATTAATCTGGAGAATAACTGAATACAGTGACCCATGATTCAGAGACAGTCTGTACCCATCTTCCCCTAAATTCTTAAAAACAAAGCTCATGTATGGCAGGAGAATTTCCTTCTGTGCAGTTAAAATGGAAGTCAATAGAGATTTGCAGCATCTCAGAACAGGACAGTGATAGAAAGTCATAAGATTAATATCTGCTTTCAGTGTTGCACACACAAATATCCCATATTAGAGGTTCTCTTTTGCCCTGGGCTTTAGGGATTTTTTTTTTAAATTTATTCATCACTGGGAGCAGCTAAGTTAGTTAACATCATAAGCATTTCTGATTTAAGAAGTTCTGTTATTTTAATATTTCAGGTGGATTTTAAAAAGGTGATCAGTATTGGCCTAAATGCTCATGTAGGATTCAGTGATTGATTTTTAGCCTAAAAATCAATTTGTATCTCCCAGAGGGTGATATTTATTTTACTAAGTTACAGAGCCTTGTGATAAATTACATTTATTTTTCACCTTTGACTGGCTCATCTATGGTCTGCCCATTAATTCATTTCTGCATGGATTACTTATACTATTTCACAAGTCTGAACAGGTTCAAACAAACTATTTTTAAAAAGCCAGAAAACATTTCTTTCTTTCTTTCTTTCTTTCTTTCTTCCTGTCTCCAATGTATGGAATTTCTTCCCACAATTATACTAGTGAGAAATGCAGGAAACACAATATTCAGTAATGGTTTACAACAACAATATATCAAAAGCCAGCAGAACTCAAACCAGTATATTTATTCTTTGGCTGAAACAGGGAAGAGTTTCAACCAGGTCTTTTATACAACAATTCTCCTAGCCCAGGAAGGTTCTGGAATAGTAAAGCTGTATATTAAAACATAATGATCTGTCTTTTAAATCACTTAGGGTATATCTACACTACAGTGATCTTTCAAAAGAAATTGTTCCAGAAGATCTCTTTAAAAAAAACCCCTTCTTTGAAAGAGTGTGTCCACACAGCCCCTGCTCTTTTGAAAGAGGATTGAATAAGGCAAGGATTGAAAAATGTGGTGTCATGAGGACTGTTCTTTAGAAAAAAGGGCCTGCATCCTTTTTTTTTTTTAAGTAAGTTATCAAAAGAAGGCCCTCTTCCTGATCTGGGAGCGGAAGAGTGCTTTCAAAAGAAAAGCTGCGTTCTTTTGATTTCAGATCAGTGCATTTTATGTGTGGATGCTAGTGTAGACACAGTCTTATAGAGATGTCAAAAATACTAGAGCCACATCCTCAGCAGGTTTAAATCACAGCTCAGCATTCATCTGATAGTTATTGTCTGTTTAATTGCTGTCTGTTTAATTGCCCCACTGCCTTGTGGGTTATCCTGGGAAGGACAAGGCTAAGAGAGTAAACCCTGACAGAAAATCTGGAGGGGAGTCCTAAGGCAGTTCTGTGCCAACTTCTGGCATTGACCCGGCAACTCCTGCAGCTGAGCTGGTACCAGACATAGAGGTTATCCTCTCCTTTGGACTTTATCAGTAAAGCCAAGAGGGGGACACTAGCATCTGGGCAGCCCAGGGTCCCAAAAAAATTGCCCAGGCTCATGCCTGGAGAGGTACTCCAGCACCGCTTAACAGTGTTGAACCAACACGGGAGGTAACAGATACTGGTTATAAGCTCTTGCTCGATTGGCGTAGAGAACGAGCGCCAGGGGTTGCCTTCGACGGTGGGAGAGATGATCGCATCTCATTGGACAGTCACCGCCCGCCTCAAGCTGGGCAGCCCCCAGCCAGTAGGGTACTGTCCTGCTACAGTTCACCTGCCTCACTGGGTGCGTGAGGCTTAAGGTTCCCAAACCTGACAAGTGACTGAAATTTCAGCACCAGGCAAACCAATAAGGAAATCAACAAGAAAAGGAAACCATCAAAGTTTTAAGCTTGCTTGCTGGAATGTGCGGACCATGCTGACCTTTTTGACTGAAGATCTACAGGACATCAGCGACATCTGAAAGACCGCTATCATCAATGAGGAACTGAAGAGGCTCCAAGTTGACATTGCTGCTCTGCAAGAGATGCAACTCGCAGATTTGGGATCTCTAAAGGAAAAGGACTACACCTTTTTCTGGCAGGGTAAAGCCCAAGAAGAACCCAGGGAGCATGGTGTTGGCTTTGACATCAGAAACACCCTTCTACAAATGGTGGAGTTAGTCATGGGCAGATCAGAAAGACTCCTTCAGGTCATACTTCAAACTTGCGCCGGTCCTGTCCACCTGATCAGCGCTTACGCTCCAACCCTGTACACCACACCAGAAGTAAAAGACAAGTTCTATGACATGCTTAGTGCTGCCATAGCGCAAATACCTGCTCGTGAACAACTGTACATTTTGGGTGACTTCAATGCAAGAGTTGGAGCTGACCGTGACTCACGGCCGCCTTGCTTAGGCCACTTCGGTGCGGGAAAAATGAATGAAAACGGACAGTGTCTTCTCAAACTTTGCACGTACCACAATTTGTGCATCACAAACACATTTTTCCAAACCAAGCCACATCACAGCACAGAGTGTCATGGAGACACCCATGCTCAAAACGCTGGCATCAACTAGACGTGGTCATCACTAGACGTGATAACCTCAAAAACGTCCTTCTGACACGCAGTTATCATAGTGCCGACTGCGATACAGATCGCTCGCTAGTTTGCTCCAAACTCAAGGTTAGACCCAAGAAGCTGTACCACTCTAAACCAACTGGAAGGCCCTGCATTGATGCCAGAAAGACAGCAAACTCAGAGGGAGCTGAAAAGTTCAGAGAGACCCTCGAGGAGAATCTGCGCAGCAGCCCTGGGGGTGCCGATGTGACATCCAGATGGCAGCATCTGAGGGATACAATTTACAACACGGCTTTTTTGGTGTTTGGAAGAAGAGCTAGAAACACAAATGACTGGTTCAAAACTAACTCCAATGAGATGATTCCAGCCATCAAAAAGAAGTGTGCTGCACTCCTGGAGTACAAACGCTCGCTGAGCCAGAGCATCCTGCAAGCACTCAGAGTAGCCAGAAAAACAGTACAGCAGACAGCCAGGCACAGTGCCAACAACTACTGGCTTGAGCTATGCAGCAGCATCCAGACCAGTGCTGACTCTGGTAATCTCAGGGGAATGTCGGAGGGCATCAAGAAGGCATTAGAACCCACCCAGAACAAGATGGCACCTCTGAAATCCACATCTGGTGAAGTCATCACTGACAAAGCCAAACAGATGGAGTGCTGGGTCAAGCACTACTCCGAGCTGTACTCGCGCGAGAACATTGTGGTTGATACAGTTCTCAATGCCGTCGAGCTCCTACCAGTAATGGATGAACTGGATCAGGAACCAAATGTGAACGAACTGAAGAAAGCCATCGACAGCATTGCAGTACGAAAGGCCCCAGGCCAGGATGGTATACCACCAGAGGTAATCAAGTGTGCCATGGACACCCTCCTGGAACCCCTACATGAGCTACTGTGCCTGTGCTGGAAACAGGGAGAGGTTCCACAGGATATGCATGACGCTAACATTGTAACCTTGTCTAAGAACGAAGGAGACAGAAATGACAGCAACAATTACTGTGGAATCTCCCTCCTAAGCATCACTGGTAAACTGTTCGCTCGCGTCATCCTCGGCAGACTCCAGAAGATTGCTGAGAGGGTATATCCCGAATCACAGTGCGGATTCTGTGCAGAAAGATCTACCATTGATGTGGTCTTCTCTCTGAGGCAGCTGCAGGAGAAATGCAGAGGAAGATTGCCTTCATTGACCTGACCAAGGCCTTCGACTTGGTCAGCAGGGATGGACTGTTCAAACTGCTCCACAAGATAGGCTGTCCACCACGGTTCCTCAAGATGATCCAGTCTTTCCACGAAGACATGAGAGGAACCATCCAATATGACGGCACATTATCGGATGTTTTCAGCATCAGGAGTGGCATCAAACAAGGATGCATCCTTGCTCCGACGTTGTTTGGGATCTTCTTCTCACTCCTCCTGAAGCACGCCTTTGGATCTTCAACAGAGGGCATCTTTTCGCACACAAGATCTGATGGGAAACTGTTTAATCTTGCAAGGCTGAAAGCTAAATCTAAGGTGCGGGAAGTCCTCATTAGAGATATGCTGTTCGCAGATGACGCTGCTGTAGTGTCACACACAGAAGACCAGCTTCAGAAACTGCTGGATCAGTTCTCCAAAGCATGCAAGGACTTTGGGCTTTCCATCAGCTTAAAGAAGACAAAGGGACTTGGTCAGAATGTTGCTGAACCTCCAACAATCAGCACTGCCAACTATACGTTAGAGGTCGTCCACGAGTTCGTTTACCTCGGGTCCACCATGACTGACACCCTGTCATTGGAGACTGAGCTAAAGAGGAGGATCAGAAAAGCAGCCACAACTCTGTCCAGACTCAGCAAGAGAGTGTGGAATAACATCAAGTTGTACACCCACACCAAAATGCAAGTCTACAGAGCCTGCATCCTCAGCACCCTCCTTTACGGCAGCGAGTCTTGGACCCTGTACACCCGCCAGGAAAAGAGGCTGAACGTCTTCCACTTGCGCTGCCTCAGGTGCATCCTTGGAATATCATGGAAGGACAGAGTGTCCAACACTGCCGTCCTTGAGCAAGCTGGAATTCGAACCATGCACACCCTTCTCAGGCAGCAGCGGCTCCACTGTCTTGGCCACATCCACAGGATGAATGATGGAAGGATCCCAAAAAAGACATCCTGTATGGCGAGCTAGCCTCTGGCAAAAGACCTCCCGGATGCCCCCAACTGCGCTACAAAGGTGTTTGCAAGAGGGACCTCAGGGAGGTAGACATCGAGCCGGACAGCTGGGAGGAGCTGGCAGATGATCACAGCAGATGGAGGCAGGAACTACACAAGGGCCTTCAGAAGGGTGAGAGGAGGATCAGACAGCTAGCAGTGGAGAAGCGAGCCCACAGAAAGCACAGTAAGGACCTGCCAGACACCCATTACACATGCAACAGATACAGCAAGGACTGTCACTCTCGTGTGGGCCTTCACAGTCACAGTCAACGCTGCAAATGATGATCCCAGATGGAACTACAAAGGGCGCAATCCATAGTCTACGTAGACTGAAGGATGCCCACTACTACTAACTGCTACCTTGTATAAGATAAAGCATCAATCACTGTGGTATTCTATGCATGAAATACAATTTTTGGATAGACATAGTGAATATGAATTTGAATCTGCCATTTGAGGATTTGGTTGCATGAGCTTGATTAATTTGAATCCTTCTTACAAACATTCACACAAACTTTCTCATTTGCTCCTCTGTTTTTTTTCAGGCAAGATTTAGCATACATATTCTAAATGGTCCATGCAAAGAAGGGAATATCGGTCTTTTTTCAGAAAAGTAGAAACATTCTGTTTTTTTAAATAAACTGTCAGACAAAGCCCTAAAGAGTTGGTTGTGTGATTAGAGTGCGGAAGGCCCTTGATATAAGAGTGTCATATTTAAAAGATAGACTAATGTAACTAATTGCAAATTTTCCTATTGCACTATAAAATTGAGGTAGTCGTCTCTCATAGACTCAAGGAAACAATACCCTTCTATCAGCCTAGAGCAACAATAGCTACAACCCCTTGAAGTATCTTTGGTGACCACTCTAAAAAGAAACTGGTGGTATTTAAGAATTATCTTTCAGTCTTTTTATACTTTTACTTTTTCTAGTTCGGGTGCAAGTAGTTTTGAAATATATTTTTATTAAGTAGCCTGATTTTATGCCTTGAAATCAGCTTTAGTTGCAGCCAGTGTACAGAAAGAGACAAACAGTTCTGTCTACAATCAGTCAAATTTGCTGTGATGATCAAACTGAAATACCAAACCAAGAAACTTTAGAATGGAAGAATGGGTCAGAACAATGGTCCATCTAGCTCAGGATGCTCACTTTCAACAGTGGCTAGATGCTTCTGAAAGAATGAACAGAATGGGTAATCAAGTGCTCCATCCCATGTCTTCCACTTCCAGCTCCTGGCAGACAGGCCAGGGACACCAACACTGTTCATTCTGGCTAGTAGCCATCGATGGGCCTTCCTTCCAGGAACTTATCTGGTTCTCTTTTTGAATGCTGTTATAGTTTTTATTAACATCTCACAATTGAGCCAAGGCATCTAGTAAACAGAAACAGTTGGGAAGGAACGTCCTGTCCTAGACCTAATCCTCTCATTCCTTATAAACAGCCTGCCAAAGCCCACATTTTCATATGTTGTCTGTAGTTCTCTTCAGGAATTCATGTATTTTAAACTCAAGAAGTATAAATATATACTGCATTTTTATTGCCCTTTAGCTACACTTACTTTTCCTCCTCACATTTTGTCCCGACTTCCCCTTTTCACTTCTTTCTCCACCTTTAACTTTCTTCTTGTATCCTCTCCTCTCTTCTCCTTGTACTAAGAATGTGCTGATTTGTTCAGGATAAAAGTGGTACCATCTGGATTCCACCTCTTCCACTTCAAGTCAAACACATGGGGTTGATTCTGCAAAGGGACTTAGGCTCTGCAACACTTGGGAGAGATGGGTACATAAGAATCTGAGTCACAAAATCCAGCGCATGCTAGATGGGGAGCCACCTAAGCTAATCAATGGGAGATGTCCATATGCTAAGTCCCATCCCCATTTCTCAAAGATAAGCACCCAAGTCCAGACAGCAGGGAGGCACCAAGCTCTGCTAGAAATCCAGGAACAGGAACTCCTCTTCTGGCTGGGTGCCTACATAGTTTCTCTGAAGAATGATTTAGGCTCCCGCCTTGCTCCACATAAAATGACTGGAGAAGGAGGATGAGGTGATGCTCTCTGCATAACTTTTAGATGAGGCCTCTGGGCTAATGAGATGATTGAAGTCCAGTCTCTCCTCTTTACATTTTTCATGGTTTGGTGGATCACAGTGGGGGATTTAGATGAATCTGTGGTTTTGTAAACTGAGCCATATGCATTGGCAAAGTACAGGAAGTGAGCTGGAGGGAGGAAAGCTCCACATTTCAAAACCAGAGCCATGTACCGTGAACAGAAGGACCCTGCATGGCCTCAGACAACCCTGAATCCAAACCAGAAAAGTCTCTGAAATCTTGAGAAAACTGAGAAAGGAAAATGCATAGAGGTTGGGTTTATTATTTTTGTATAGGTCTGTATATTTTCTTGGTATTTACTATAGAGTAATGGTGGTTTAGAATCCTGTATAAAGTCTGTCTGTCTGTGTTCTGCGGCACATCTTATAACATGCATGCTAAACTATCCCAGAAATATCAGAGAGGTAGCCGTGTTAGTCTGTATCTTCGAGAACAACAAGAAGTCCTGTAGCACCTTATAGACTAACAGATATTTTGGAGCATAAGTTTTCATGGACAAAGACCCACTTCATCAGATGCATGAGGTTTACATCTTCTGTAGGATTCAGGGAGATGCGTACCTAAAGGGTAAACACTGGTTCCAGGGTACTGGGCAGTAGGCTGCATGGTCTATTCTGAGAAAGGAATACTAGATGCAGGATCTTCACCCTAAGAATGTGTCTAGTGACCACAAGACAGAGACCATTTAGACCCTGAAGACTTAAAATACATGGATCCAGCAACTGGATCTTCTCCCAGAAGCTTGGTGAATGGCCAAGAGACGTTACCCAGCTGGATCTGTAACACAAATACTTTGTTTTCTTTGTGTTTGTACAGCCCCAGGTACAATGGGAGTCCAATTCTGGTTAAGGCCTTTGAGTGCTACTGCAATGAATAAAATAATAAATACAAAAGGTATTTTAAAATTAACACTAGTGAATGAATACTAAACAATCATCTGTATTCCGATAGCATGTTATCAAGTATGGGTATGATACATCAATCTGACAATTAAATCCACAGGAGAAAACACTTGAAAAAAATCACGTTGTGAAGCAGAACAGGAAAAAAAAATGCCTTTTTTTCCCCCTTTTTATTTGCTGATTAAAAACCAGTCAGGCTCAGCATGAAAATACATGTGCATTGGTGTTTTTGCCAGCAGAGGTCACAGCAACACTGCACATTACAGCAATCACAACACAGAGGCTACAATATTAAAGGTAAAACTAGTATGATTTGTTTATTTGAAACCTACCTGATCATTTAAAAATAATTTATGTTCAATGCCTGGTATTTGTTTTCTGCGATACCTTGTTTTTAATGTTTTTATTAACTAGTACAGAAAGGTAATTGATAGAAACATCGCGGTTTTGTTGATAGTGTTCAATATTATACTAACAACCTAACACCAGAGATCCGTGCAACCAAAGTGGTCATGTGACAAGTGTGATTGCTACATCAATACATTACGCATTCTGCAGAGATTTCCCTCTAACATTTGTTGAAATTTTGAATGGAATAATTTCAAATGCGTTCATCGGGGAATAATTTTATAAATGCATAGGAGTAAAGCAAGCCCATTAATTAGGTAATTCAGTCTGACCTGTATAACAATGACCATATACTTTTATCTAGTTACTACTTTATTGAGCCCAGTAATGCGTAATGTTTCTAGATACCTTAAGCAAATCTTAGCAAATAATCACAGTAAGCAAACTTTCAAACTCAAACATGAATTTTTGCACTCAAAACTCAATTTTGAGAGTTACACTCATGCAGTCAGAAAAGAGGAACAAAAAATATGCCACTTGATCAACACACAAACTAACCAGTCATTTCAGCCTGGTACATTTTGCCTGATCAATACTCCTCTCCAACAAGCCACAGACATTCCCGGAAACTAATCGGAAATAGTTTCAAGTAACAAATAAATAAACTAAGCTGTTCTCAGAAAATTCATAACCAGAAAAAGATGAAATCCATTGACTAGGCTCATCCTTACGACTTATGCACCAAATTCTACAAGGAACAGAGACGTGTTCTAGTTCCAGTTAACTGTTCCCAGTGATCCAAACACCAATGAGCAAGACACGAGCCAAAGAGATTGACTGAAACTTCTATTAAGTATGAAGTAACAAAGCTAGGAGATGAACAGCCAGGTGGTTCCTAACATTAAGGCAGAGAAATCCTGAGGAGCAGGCTGGTGACAGCCCTTTCCTATGAAATATCCCTAGGGATCAGGACCAACCTCCCCACTCCCTGCTAGATTCCATCTCACCCTTCCCTCATGCAACAGATAAGTACTGAAATGTGAGGTGCCTCTTTCTGCACTGAACATTGAAGCCCTTGCCTTGTCAAGCAATACATGGCAAGGAGCCATCCATATGCCACCCAAACAGGGACTGCCAAGGCAACTCTGACTCCCTGCTATCTAAGGAAACTTGTACTGGACACTTACCTAACAGTTGCAAAATATAACATAACTCCCAGCACACCTCCTCACCCAAACTGCCTGTGTGCTCTAAGGAAACTAATACCTCCCACTCCTTATTCTGCAATATGGAGAAGATCCTTCCTAGCCCCTTAAAAGGGCATTGGCTAAAATCCAGAGCATAGTGTGAAGGCTAGTGGTAAGAAACAGGAAAAACACAAGAACAAATCTCAGAGTCAGGTGGATGGGACAAAGAAAGCAGGAACAAGTAGCAGCTCGCACCCAGCTGGAGCAATACAAGTTGCTTGATTGTTAACAGATGCAGTGGTGACCTCTAAGATATTAAGAGAACTGTTATATTGTTATTCTCTCCATTTTAGTCTTTACAAGGGCCTGTAATTTTAGTATTGTGTGATGTGCCAGAGAGCTGTAGCAAAATCCCCTCACCCTGGTTTTTGATATCTCTGTGCAAGCAGTGAGCATTTCTACCTGAACTCTACTGTTATTGTTACTGAAGGTATCTGAGACCACTGAGAAAGGAGAGTGAAGTCTGCTTTGTAGCCTTAGCTAAGAGCCAGGTGGCCTTTAGGTCATTTGGAAGAGGCACATGGTTTAAAGCCTCAGGTTCAATCCCACCTGCTGATGCCCTGGATCCATCAACTTTACATTTGTATTTTTATTCCTCACTCCAAGGCCCCTGCAAAGCCATCCTATTGGTATCCTCTGCTGCATGGCCCAAAATTCAGTGCATACCCTTCTTCCTTTCCTACATCTGCCCCAAGTAACTGTACCACTCCACAGCTACAACTCATTGAGGGTTGTAAGGAGAGTGTAAGCGAATGGGTGACATATCCAGAACTGTACATGACTCTGTGTGTGTGTGTGGTGGTGGTGGTGGTAGGGAACAGAACAGCATATGAAGATTTCCTGTGAACTAGTGCACTATGACCTGCACTGTGCACTATGATCTGCACTGTGACCTAAAACATCAAAATCTTGCTCCAAATAGGTAACTGAATTAAATACATTTATATTTTAGAAAGGGAAGGACTTTCTTCCCCGCCTCCAAAAGTGTATCTCCATTTCCAATGCATGGCATTTCCCACCTGTGCTGACAACCAAAGGAATTAAAGCAGTGGTGCTGCAAGAACTAAGTGTGCGGTGGAAATGCCATCAGTTTCCTTCCCCCCTCACAGCTCTTTGCAGAGCCAAGGGTGGTGGTGGGGATCGATGAAATTTCACAGCACGTTTAGAGGACCCTACGCAACCTGGGGGCTCAAGCAGGAAGGTTGCCTGAGTCCCAGTGGTGCGGGGTCATCAATTTCTCTCTCACAGCCACTTTGCAATGGCTTTGTGAAGGGAAATTGACCAACCCTGGTCCTGCTGAAAATCAGGCAGCCTTGTTGCATGAGCCCCCAGCTGCCTTGGGGTTATCAATTCCCTGCTCACCCCCTGTGGCTCCTGTCTCTGGTACCATGGGAGTAGTAGCAACTAGTGTCCCGGACCCTTTAAATTGTTGTCAGAGCCAAAGGTGGCATGGGCTGGGCAGCACTGAAGGGTTGGCGCGGGGAGACTAGCCCCCTAGCCCCACTCCTTCTGCCTGAGACCTCCTGTCCCTTCTTTACATGACTTTGTGTGCTGTGAATATTTTGTCTTTTGCAACATAGGTTCATTCAGTTTAGCTTCATTTTAACTGGGGAAAATTGATCTCCAGTTAATGAAGGTTCATTCTCCTGTACTGACACCGGGAGAAAGATGTGGGCAAAATGTAAATCTGGCTTTTAAAATCAGTTTAGTCTTATCTGGCACCACCCATTACATCGTCATAACTGTGTAGCTATTTCCGGATAGTACTTCAAAGCAGTTAAGAGTGTTTAGATGTCTTCTTGGGGTGCATTTCCACAGCTAGAAATCCATGTCTGGATTTCTAAATTTAACCTTCATTTCGAATTTCCCAAGTTTATAACATGTGTTTTGGGAATTATTACAACATCCCTCTAATTCTCTCTCCTGTCCCCCTGTTTACTCATCTGTATGCACAACTTTAACTTTCATTTAATGTAGGTTTTCTCGGGGGTTATAGAGAGAGAATCTATAACTTCTGAGGTTTTGAACTTTTGGATGAAGGTGGTTGATAAATGTGAAGTCTTTTAAGCCATTAAAATGGTTAACACTTACCCATGTGATCATTCCATTGACTTCAGCCAGTTACTTGTGTGCAGAATTTGGCCCTAGGTCTTGGCATTTTATTATGTGCATGTTGTGCACTCTCTCTCTCTCATGACCTTTTTGCAGTGGTATTTCAGTGCAGCAAATGATTTCACAACGGCAATTGTAAACAGATATTTTCTGTTTAATCATGTAATGGCTTATTTATACAATGAGAATTTTAGGTTTAAATATTTAACTTGTTTCTGGATTCTCTCAAGTCTTGTGCTCTTTCTTCAGCCCACACATTTGTTACACATTGCCATAGTTGGATATCATTATTAAAAGTCTCACCCTCAACACATTTTATTCTGTACAACAGTCAAAAAGAAAGGGTTGCTTTAAAGATGACCACTTGGTTTAACATAAAACAAACTACCCCCTGACTAATCTGAATCATATTGTTTCACATTTCAACTTATTTCAAAGCCTTCCATATGAAATAGATTTCTTAATGTAAAACAGCAGCATTCCAAACCCTGTGAAGTAACAGAACTTGGTGAACAATTCATTCTTCTGCCTAGAACAGAGCAAGATTCAAAGGGGATTGGATATTTATATGAACAATAGGGATATCCAGAATAATTTCAGTTTAATTCTAATATAATTTTGGGAAGGGAAAAAAACAGCATGTGTCAGGGTTTAAATCTATTATTGAAGATTAAGACAAGATCTTATCACACACCTTCTTACTTTCAGCTTTCTCTGGAGAATCTTGATCTGGAAGCTTTTGGAGACAGATGGACTGTGAGTTGGTTCTCTACGGCAATTCCCATGTTCCTATATCAGCCCAAGTCATGTGTTTAGCCTAACTCAATGGATGACGCCCATTCAGTATTCACTGATGTCACTGGCTGTATCTCCACGGACTTCTCTGGGTTCAGAAAGTGGCTTTTGATAAAAGAGGTGCTTTAAACAAATATGGGAACATCTAGTATTCAACACAGTATATTGCCTAAGAACATTCTAAATCATTGGTAATAGTTTAAGTGTTGCAATGCAAAAAGAGCACCCATTGTTGCTGAAACACATAACTCAAGAGACACTTAATATTTTATTGATCGGATAGGGTAGGTTCATTAGGCTCTGCTTAATAATAGTAATGCCTAACATTAATCGTTCCAAATAATTTCAGTCCATTGTTTTCGTGTATCTATAAGGTGTAAATAAAGAACTTGAAGGCAAGATGGAGGAGCACTGGGGGCTAGAGGAAACAATATAAGGATGTGCTGAAGGCACACATGAAAAGTGCAGCATTGGTGTTGACACTTGGGAAAACCAAGCCCAGGAGTGTCCCTAGTGGAGAATGACAATCCATGGTGGGAGGGAGGGTGCAATTTGAGAGGTCCTAACACAGTACAGATGAGGAGAGGCGGAGAAGAAGAAAAGAGTGGCAAAAACTACCTGGTGCCCTTCCAACAGCTACCAACACCTCCCACTTCTGTGATAAGAACTGCAGCTCTAGAATTTGGGCTGATCAGCCACCCTCAGACTCAGAAGTAGAAGGGTGACATGAAGACATCCTACTTGTTATTGAGTGACTGCCAAGAGAGATCAGTCTTTCAGTAAACAAATCCTACTATTCAGGTTGATACATTGTGGTGCTTAGGTATTGTGCAGATTCTCTAACCAGAAGCAGCCATAGAGTTGCCCAGGCATAATTAGTTCAGAGGATTCTGATGCATTTTTATGCAGTTCTATTTAACATTCTGAACATCTCTTGGTTGCTTCTTTTTAACCATGCCAATAATGCAGTTCTCTCAATCACATTAAAATGGAATATTACAGCATACATACTACTTGGGACAGCCCATGGGTGATAGGGAATCAAGCTGATCAGGAGGGGGCCTGAGATGGCAGAAAGTGAGTTGATTTTAACTCTCTGCAGTGGGGACCAGAAGGGTGATAGCACAGTTTAAAAAGTAGGCCGTGTTATCTACGAACTGTTTAGCCAGTGTGGCCAGGGAGTGCTCTTGTTCAACATCAACCCCAGTAACTTCCACCAATCACAGAGCTTTGGAGCTCTGGCTAGCTTAAGCATTGCTCCAATTTCCCTTCACCAGTAAGAACTCTGGAGGCAGCTGGTTGCACTTACTCTCTTTCAGGGCATATCTCCCGTGGGACCCATGGGGCCGGCAGACACAGCTTATACTTACTTCCACCAATGTTACCAAAGCTGTTACCCAAACACTCCTGTATGTGGGATCAGAACAAACTAGTCTAAACCAATGTATGACTAGGGTGAAGTTTGCAAGTGCTGTTGGGTGGTCAGTAATTTTGAATATCAGCTCTTTTATTGAAATCTTAGAATATAGCTTTAGGATGTTAACTTTAGGAGTCTCCTTTATTAAAATCATGGATACTGTGGTAATCTGTAGTGCATCCGTTTCTCACTAAAACACCGCCAACAGGGAAATGATAGAATGGAGAAAATATATAGTAATTAGCCTATTAAAACTGAACAAGTAATTTTCAGTGGTTAATTTGCTATATGAATTTAGAACCTCTATCTCTGTGAGGAATATCTGCAAACAGACCATGATTTCCTTTAATATATTCCATGATTTCCTTTAATATATTTATTATTCAAATTTATTCCTTAAATTACTTTTATTCTGTGGATTAACCATGCTCTACATGTGTGGTAACCAATGTTGTAAAACTGGCCTCTCTTGGTTAGTAATGACTGATTGTAAGCCATCTAGCATTGTTTCTGTTTCTTGGTTTCTGTTGCTTGATTTGATGACCAGGGGTTTTGAAGAAGGTAGTGGGGCCTTCAACGGGAGGCAGAAATCCAGGGAAAGGTAGCATATAAACAAGATCAAGCATTCTTTCCTGTGCCTTCCAGGCCTTCCCTGAGGCAGCATTCTTAGAAAATATTAGACCAGCATAAGGTTTATCATCTGGGTGCAATGTTTAAATTTAGTTTTGTTTTTATAGTCATAATCACACAAAGTAATACTATGCGTCTACACAGTCAGGTCCTGGCCTGCCTTCTTCAGGGTATCCTGTCCAATTCTCTCTTGCTGCAACCAATCCCATAAATTAGGCCATACCAAGTATGACTACTCTTATGCTTGGGTTTAACTTGCCTGTCTTCAAGTAATCAAGTACATGATCTTAAAAGTCACTTCCATGACCCTGTGAGTAAAATTGATTATTCACAGAAAAACAAAAAAGGCAACGTGACTATGTCTCAATAATATTCATTAGTCTGAACTATTTACTGGCAATTATTAGACAGGTTAAGTTTCTCTTGTCTGGCACCTTTGGGACCTGACCAATTGAAATGAGAGAACTTGCAGGACCATGGCAGGTCAATATTGTCTAGTAGCATTAACAGCACTTGCACTGTTTACTGGGCTCTTAGAAGACATTTAGGGGTAAATTATAGCTAAATAATGGCATAGAACACTGAGCCAGGACTGGTGGCTGTAAACACACTTTTATGGGACCAAGGGAAACTTTGCTGCAGCCATAATAAGTGGTTGTCTGGGTAACTAAAATCATGCCAGATTACAGATGTTGCTGGACAAGAGAGTTCTGGATTAGAGAGGTTGAACCTGTAGTATTCTCTAAACTCTGCAATATATCCAGTCCCTCCTTCTCGTTGTGTCTCAGAAATCCTTTTGTTATTTTGTTTTTAAGTATACTGCAATGGGTTGTCTCCCTTTTCAGTGGCGCCACCTGTTCCACCAGCCTCGGCTCTCTTACACTGTGCTGCTGAGCCAGGCCCTCTCTAACCTACTCCAGCACACACACAGGGACACACCCACCTGCAGAAAGACAAAGAGACTGCAATCAGCTGTGCATGGGAAGGCTTCAGCTAAGGAATTGCTCAGCACTTAAATACACACTCCAGTGGAGGGTCAAGCCAAAATCATAGGCCATTTCTACACATGCCACTATTTCTGAAAGTGGAAAGAAGGAAGAAGGGGATTCTGGAAGGAGGATTTCCTTCTGGGAGAGCCCTCAGGGGCCACACCCTTACATGCTGTTTAGGAGTCCAGAAGAGCTTCTTCCAGACTCCGAATCATGTGACCGTATGCTAATGAGGTGTTGGGAATTTACATCCATGCCTCATTAGCATTTTTCAGGCCATTTATTAGCATGCCTCTTTCAGAAAAAGTGGCATGTGTAAAAACGGTCCTACTGTCTTGTGCTCTACAGAAAACCATACAGCATAAGATCATGAAATTTTCCTCCTCCCTCAGTGTTGAGAAATATACACACAGCTTTTTGTCCCTTTTATGAATTCTACAAACTGGTTTTAGAGGAAACAAAACCAAGTTTATTAACTACAAAAGATTGAGTTTAAGTGATTATAAGGAATAGTAAACAGACCAAAGCAGATTGCCCAGAAAATAAAATCAAAATGCAGTATAAACTTAGGCAGCTGCTACACTACCAGTCTCTTGTCGGAGGTGCCATGGTAATGAAGCAATTAGAAGCAGGCTAATTAAGTGCTAACATGAATATTCAGCACCTCATTAGCACTGTAGTGGCCATGTGAATTTCAAAGTGTGGACTTCGAATTGCAGATTGACAGTGTAGATAGGGGCAGCTTCGAAATAAGCGTCCCACTTTGATATTCTCTCACTCTGATCGAATTCTGTGGGAGTAAGGGAATGTTGAAGTGGGGCACTTATTTCAAAGCTGCCCCCATCTTCACTGTTAATCTGCAATTCGAAGTCTGTTCGCATGACTGCTATTATGCTAATGAGGTTTTGAATATGCATGTTAGCACCTCATTAGCCTGTTTCGAATTGCCTCATTACCATAGCTCCTCCAACAGAAGAGTGGTAGTGTAGCAGCAGCATTAGATACTAAAGAAACTAGTTAAAAGCAGTGTCCCCTGTAAGATGAGCTCCTGGGCAGCCACCCAGGAGAGATTCGAGTGCCGCCCAGTTGATTAGCTGAGTGCCCACAGCCACCCACAGCGGGCAGCACGTGTTTCTTTTGGTGCTGCACATCCATAGAGGCCTTGGTGCACATCACAAAATTTATTCCGCACATGGATGTAAAAAATAGAGGGAACTCTGATTACAAGCAGTAATTTTTCACCCTAAACATTGCTTTAAGCAGATAGCAGAGTTTATTGAAAACAAACTGCTCCTGCTTGCAGCTTAAAACTCCAGATATTCCTTTCACAGGTCAGACCCCTTTTCCAGCTTTAGACCTGTTCCCACTTTGTTTCTTATATTCTCAGCAGTCATCGTGAATGGGGATTCAATGAAGAATGCCACGTGATTATTTCACTTTCCTGCCACATCAGTGGAAAAGTCCTGGTATTCCATCAGGGAGTCCAGTACTAGGTGATTCAATCATGTGGCCCTACAGTGTCAAAGCAGCAAGGAATAAAAGGTGGTTTAAAGCATCCCAGGAAACCTATAAGATGGTAGGAGATTAGCATCTTCAAAGACCTGTTGTTCCCCCAATGGTCCATTGATTTGTCCCCATTTAGCCAGACAGAACAACTGCATTTTGTTTGCTGAACATTTCCCAGGTACACTCATGTGTGGTATAGATACATAGTCCATATTTCTAACTTCAGATAAAAAAGATCCAAGCATAGAAATAGGATAAACACATTCAGTAAATCATAACCTTTCCAACTATATTCCACATACCTTATTTAGTACAAACTATATCAGTTATGCTGCAATCATATTTTAACAATATTTCTATGAAGGGACTGGAAGGGACCTCTGGAAGTCATCTGGTCCAGCCCTCAGTCCAGTAGGACTGAGTATTATCTAGATCATTCCTGGCAGATGTTTGTCTAATTTGCTCTTAAAAAATCTCCAGTGATGGAGGTTCTACAACATCCCTATGGGGTAAAGTATCACATACACAATAGCTCAAATTCTGGTGTTAATGTGGACAAAATAAATCTCCTACTTAAGGATTTAAGGCAGTCTCTCACTGTTAGGCATACTTTTCATGGCAGGCTATCCCTCATCTCCCTTCTGTGGAGTTCTTAAACCTTCCTCTGAAGCATCTGTACCTGCCACTCAGAGACAGAATACTGAACTACAAGGACCCATGGATCTCATCCAATCTGTTAATTCGTAGACTTTAAGGTCAGAAATTACAGCTGTGATCATGTCATCTGACCTCTTGCACGTTGCAGGCCACAGAACCTTCCTTACTTCTGGCTGAGCAACTGAAGTCCCTCAAATCACGATAATAAGACTTTAAGTTACAGAGAATTCACCATTTACATTAGCACAAACCTACAAGGACACCATGCCCCATGCTACAGAAGAAGTTATAGAGAACCTGCCGGTTACAAGAATTTTAACCAGCAGTGAACCATGCCTTATGCTGCAGAGGAATGTCAAAAGTCCCCTGATCTCTGCCATTCTTACCAGTGAAAAATTCCCTCCCAATCCTATCTATGGCAACTAATAGACCCTGGCCATGTGGGCAAGACCCACCAGCCAGACACCTGGGGAAGAATTCTCTGCACTAACTCAGAGTCTTCCCCCCATCTACTGTCCCATCACTGGCTATTGGAGATATTGGCTGCTAGCCATCACAGACCAATTCCAGGCCATTGCAGACAGTTTTTTCCTGCTAACCCATCGATAAAGTCTTGAAGCCTGTCTGCTTTTTTTTGCCTCCACTACTCCCCTTGGAAGGTGATTCCAGACGTGCATTCCTCTGATGGTTAAAAATCTCTGTCTAATTTCGACCTAAACCAGTTGACGGCCTGTTTATATTAATTTGTTCTTATCTCCTATGCGTAATGGAGATACTCCAGAAGAATTTGGTTCAAAGCTTTGTTTACTTAGTTCCATCCATCAGTGTTCCATCAGTTCCATCCATCTATGCAACTTGTCCATTGGGCCAACTCATTTCTGATTTCCCTGTGTGGATTCCAAGGATTTGTTCATTTCTTTTCTCAACATGTCTGATGTGAACAAACAATATTGTAGATGAAAGCTTTCATTAAAGTCTCTGCACTCTATATTAGACTGTTAAATTACTTGGTGAGATTTTACATATGCATCTTGAAAAATTACGTATTTTCTTTCCATTCTGACTCTGAGGTCATATGAGAACCCTAGAGCAATGCTAAGAATGCCAAAAATCATGACTATGCTATATAATGGAGGGTTATTAATAATTTTCCCTCGATGCCAAATGACTGTAGTGTTATTAACTCAGATATTAAATTGAACTTCACCATGTATCTTTGAAAAAAAAATCAATAAATAGACTTGAGTCTAAGTACAAGTGAGGCAAGGTCACAAGCTCAATTAATTTTCATGCCCATTCATCTAAACTAGAAATCCAGTCAAACAGGTATTTAAGCTATGTTGTCTAGTGGTACTCAAGAGAGTTAAGAGACATTCTCTCTCAAGCCCATTTTCCTTCAGAAACAGTCTTTATTTAATGCTCCTTTTCCTCAGGTGACCTAAAGGAATCTGTAGATGTGTTTATCAGTTGGTAAGATTTCTTGGTGGATCAAAAGACAGATTTTGAAAAACAAATAAAATCCCTGTCAAAAAGACTTGCTTTCACCTCTCCACTTTACAAAATAAAGGAATAATTGAATTATTTCTCACATTCAATTGTTCCTAGAAGATTTAGGTGAGAGCAGATTAGGAATTTTTAAAGTTTTTTCAGTTGAAAATGCAGTTTCTGCAAAGCCAAATATTTTTCAGGAAAAATGTGTCTGTTTGATCTTCTGTAATCCCTCATGGGAGTCGTAGTCTGAGGGATACATGGGCCCATTCACTTCTGTGGGCAGTAACCTTTTCTGGACTATGTCTTCCATGATGCACTCCAGTCACTTCAGAAATTCCATGGTGGTTAATTGAAGTCACTGGGCCACTGTACATCATGGGAGATGTAATCTAGTCAGGAAACCCCCAAACGAGAAGCAAGCTAGAACAAAATGTTTTAGTTCAGATGATGCTTCCATCCAAGCAGAGTATTATGCATTTGTCCTTACTGAATTTTATCAGATTCACCTCAGACCATTTCTCCAGTTTGTCTACATTATTTTGAATTATAATCCTATCTGCCAAGCAATTGCAACTCTGTCCAGCTTTGCATCATCCACAAACTTTATAAGCACACTCTGTTTTCCATTATATAAATAATTAATGGAGATATTGGACAGAAATCATCCCAAAACTGATCCCTGTTGAACCTAACCAGCATACTATATTCCCTTCAAGCCCTTCTATGGGTTTAATTCTCCAAGAAGATCCACATGAGTGGACCCCTACTTCCCACACAATAGAAACCAATAAAACTGTGAATGGGAACTGGGTCTGAAGGTGCAGATATTTTTTCAGGGCTGGGCAAAAATGGAGAAAAAAGAAAGAAAAAGAAGCAGGAAGTGATGCAGCATGATCCTTTCTGCCTCCACTTTTCTAGCAACTTCATTCTCTCGTTTGGTCCTTTGTTGTATTTCATGTAATCTTTCATGACCACATTGAAGAATTATTGGAGCAAGGGATATTACTGGTTATGCACTCTCACAGATTCTGAAAGAGACCTGCATGTTAACAAATTCAATGGCCTGACCTCCATTCAGCTGGGTCCAAATGCCCTGCAGATACCCTGCTTCCTTTGCATAAAGCCAGCTGAGCGGACAGCTAATGAGTCACTTGAGCAGTGACCTTTCTCTCTCTCCAATGGAGCACACCCTGTGGCAAGCTGGGAGAGGCAGTGATACTGCAAAGAGCAGCCAGTTAAACTGCAGTTGTCTCTCTCTGCTAGTTTAAAGCAAGCACTGCTGGGAGAACTACCCCTTGCCTTACAAGTTCTTTTGGTTAATGCATGAGCACTCTTCAATCTTTGAAAACATGCTGTAATGTTGGACTCTTTAATGGGAGCTGTAGCAGGCAGCAAGGGAACTGATTCCCTGCCTTTCTCTCAGCTAATTTTGGGGTCTGAATTGGTCTCTTGTAACAGGAAATTGGCATATGGGCTGAAGCCAGTGAAAGAGAGGGTTAGGGTTAGGGTTAGTGAAAGAGAGGACTGCCCGGATGCTATTAGTGACACCTGAGTTGAGAAAACACCAAGGCTCCATAGCCCTGATATTGTCTTGTGGGAAGCCAGCTTGCAAGGCCCTGTCATCATTTGGCAGGGGCCAACAACATCCTATAAGAAGACACTGCCATGCTGAAGTGAATTCTTATGAATTAGACTGTCAGTGAGGAAAAAACAGTTAGGCTGTGTCTACATGGGTACATACTAATGAGGTGCTGAACTGAATATTCAGCACCTCATTAACATAAGGACGCTTCCGGCCGTGGCGCTTTGAAAGCACCACTTTCAAAAGTGTGCGGCTCAGCGCATCTACACAGGGGTCCTTTTCGAAAGGACCCACACCTTTCGAAATCCCCTCATTCTGATCACTGATTGGGATAAGGGGATTTCAAAAGGTTCAGGGTTCTTTCAAAAAGGACTCCTGTGCGCTTTTGAAGCGCCACGGCTGGAAGTGTCCTAATGCTAATGAGGTGCTGAATATTCAATTCAGCGCCTCATTAGTAATCTTCAAAATGGCCATTAGCATGGCTATTTTGAAGATTTGTGCCTGTGTAGATACGCCCTTACTATGTGGTGTGTATGAGCCCCCTTCACTTTCCATAGTTCTGCTGAATGCTTTTTCTGCATCTAGGAAAAAGAGATGGTGCCCTTTTTCAGTGATTTGTTTCAAAAACATGTAAAATCACTAGCTCATTTTGTGTGGCTGGACTCCTCCTTTGATCCAAGTGCATCATTCAAGCATTCAGTCATAACAGTCAAGTAGTTTGCTATTATTTGGTTATAATAACAATAGTTTATATTAGCAAAGGCTGGAGCAGTGTGAGGCCCATACATTCAAATACTTACTCTTCTTGAGTAATATCTCGGTGGTGACAGTTTGCCTGGCCTATCTAACAGTAATGTTTGTTTCTGTTGAAACATGGAAAAGTGCCCTCAACATATTCAAACTCCTTTCTGGTAGGTAAGTCTCATTGAATTCACCTTCATAACAGTTATGTCCAAAGGGTTTGCCTCCCCAAACTTGCCTGTTTCTAAAGCTTTTTCTTTTGCAAGTTTTATTACTTTACCTGCATTTCACCCTTTACCCCAAACCTTCTGTTGTATTTTGATTAACATATCCCTTAAATCTCTCTGTGTACTGGAAGGTGACTGGTAGTAACGTGCAAAACCAGCTGTGGTCTCTTCTGCTTTCTAGGTCAGTTTGTTACACTGTGGGTGAATCATCTTTTCAGTGCCCTTTGTCGACTGTTTCATTAGCTGGAATATCAACATTCAATTCATTGTATTCCCAGGTCTGTTTATTGGACCTGTATGCCTGCTCAGTATTTCATCCACCAAGTGATTAATATCTTTCCTACAAGACAGTGTAACACTTTGAGTGAATCAGTTTACACTGGGCTTCCAGCTCTTTAACTTTTTGTTTGCAGAGCAGTTGATTTGTCAAACCACTGTTTCTTTCTCTGCCTGGCAAAGGCTATAATTTAGTCTCTGAGAACTTTCTTTAGGGCCTCCCACTAAATTCGCACAAAACTATCATCCCTAATTTTCAGAGCACCTGCTTTCACTCTGACAGTGATTCTAAAGTGGGCTTGTCCTTAAAAGGAATTATTTAAATACCAGGATTTTAGTAAATGGGTATTAGGCTGCCTTCAAGCCAATGGGACTGGAACATGCCTTGAATGAAAAGAAGAGACACTG